>NC_139772.1:14407684-14807684 GCF_965231275.1 Zosterops lateralis | reverse complement strand
ACTTGCAGTAAACAGTTTAGAAAGAAATTTATGCATTTTGGAAAAGGCTACTCAAGCAAAGTCCATCCTTTCCCACACGGAACACAAAGACAAAGCTCAGACTTTAAGGGTATTTCAAACACATTAGCCTTTAAACCACACAGCAAGCTATGTGTCAAATGTGCAGTCACTCTCCATTCCTCAGGCTGTTTCTAAGAAATAGCTTAAGATCCTTCTCTGAAAAAAGCCCTGCATTTGCATTGACTCCTGGATGAAATACCACTTCCAAAAAAGTATGAGATGTCTTGAACCATGCCAACACAGACCCAGAAAAGGACACAGCTCCTTCCACATGCAGTCGGGGTCCTGCTCCCCTTACATGACTCCTTCGTCCTCCATCAAACAGAGCAGCTTTTCTTATCAGTTAATTCACATCAACATCATCCACAGCATTTCTGGTGTCTAACACACCCTCCAAAGTCCAAATAAAAGAGAGGTAGTGATAGTTTTTCTACAAAATGCTGCCATCTGTGCCTTCAGCTCCTGAACCTATTCTCAGCACACATAAGCATATACGTAGTTGGGACCAATTTTCCTCTGGTTTTTATTTTACATTCATAGTAAACGTGATGCTCAACTGTTTCTTCACCACCATGAGTATCTCACTCCTTGCCTGCATATCTAAATACTGTTCAGCAGCCACCTGGGTTATGCTGCTGCTGGAGCACCAGGCTGTGATGCTGCTTCCCGGAGGGTGCAGGCTGGCTTGCTCCGTTAGGTGAGGACATCGAGCAGTTACACAGTATTTTATTTTAAAATGCTGTACAAGCATTAACTAATCTGCCCAGTGCCCTGCGAGGGAGGTGAGTATAACTCTCTCCTATTTCACAGATGAAGAAACAGACAGTTTAAGTGATTTGCCCCAGGCCACACAGCGCAGCAGCGGACAGCTGGGATTACCGCGACGCTCCGGGTGCCCGTCCCCAGCCAGCCTGTCAGGCTGCTCACACCTCCCATGGCAGAGGAAAACCAAGGTTCCTGCCTGGCCAAAGCAGAGACCTTCCCTTGCTCAGGCCCCTCAGCAAAGATGGGGGCTCCTGGAAAAAGGCTCATGCACCTAAACCACAGAGCAAGCTCAGGGTCTCGTGTTTTGAGCCCGCCACTGCACATGCTAAAAGCCTCCAACGGAATCCACTGGATTTTGAAACGCACAGGAACTAGTGAGGAACAAGTCACTACAAGCTACGGGGGTTTTTATTAATTGAGACCCCCATAAAAATACTGCTAGAATAAGAGAGGCTCCACAGTCTCCTCCTCTTACTACCCTGTGGTTTAAGCTTCTTAGAGCCTTTTAAGACGGATTGAACCAGAGGCTGTTGTCCAACTTTGTCACATCCAATAATCTGAGCAAAGTCTGACATGGCTTTCAGGTGAACCCATGTAGTTCCTATTTACATGTCTCAGCTAAACCACTTGGAAAGATAGTTCACTGCCACAGCCCCCCAAAGCCTCTAGGATTGTTCTACTGGACTACCCAAAGGAAAAGGTATTCGAACCAGGAATCATCATAAGTAGATTTCCTCTGCACAGCAGCCTTTCATATTTACAGGCAGCAAGATTTCTTTACACTTAGATCATTCTTTCCCAGCTCCTTTATTAGTCTGAAAGGACTTGACTGGATTTCCTTATACCATGATCAGTCATTTTTAAGAAGCAGCCCTCTGCTTGCTACAAATACACTGGTAGAGGAAAAAAATAATTGGGGAACACATTTCATATTGTTGAAATGAAGTCCAGCGAAGCCAGATTTTACACGACATGACAACGTACTAATGCCAAACTGACACAAATTCTCATCTATGCGTTTTGGCTTTAATGGGTTAATTAGCTTGGCTGGATACAAATTTTAATTATCTGAGTTTGACATTAATGTCCTTGGAGTGTTGTCTATAAGGATTTGGGGAATCATAGACATTATTTTAGTTACTTCTGGAAAGTGTGTGTTACACTGGGATTTAAATAGTAAGAACAGATAAGAATAGTGAGAACAGGTTGATCTATTTTGAAAAGTCAGACTTTGTGAAACAGGACAAACTGAAACGAAGCTGAAGCCTAATGTACCTGGTCTTTGGGGGAGTCTCATGGATACAACATATAAATAATCTCCTTTGAGGATAGGTGACAGGACAGAAATTTTAGAGTAAGTGTAACAAAGAATTCTGTATGCAATTAAGACTTAAAGATCTTCTTGCTGCCTAATACAGTTTCTCATGTAGAAGACGACCAGTCTTAAACACGGTTATTTATTCACAGACTGTTGATATAGGCCAGGAACAACCACCCAACCCCAGTTACTGAGAGTGGCTCAGTTCCTCCACAGAGACAACCAGGAGGTACAACCCAAAGGCAGAACCTCAGTAATTCATACTCTCACCATGTAAATTATGAGTATTTTAAGCGCATTACTATTTTCTTACTTTTTAGGGTCTGCGTAAGTAGATCAATCACCAGAGGATTTCTGAATGCATTTTCAATAAATATATATTTAATCAGCAAGAAAATTTTTTGCAGCCAATACCTTTCCAACAAATAATGACTTGAAACAAATAAGAAAAAAGAAAGCAGTATCTACTAGAAGCTTTTTAAAACATCCTTCTCTGGTCTTCTATTTTTTTCTGTTCATTTTTCTAGAAATGGATTTAAGAGTGAAAAGATTTTTTTGTATATATGAATTTAAGCTCTCTTTTTGCTTGCACAAGACATGTAAATTCATTCCTTATAAAAGCAATTGCACCAGTTCTTTAAAATGCAATGCAACCCTTTGTGCAGTAGCTTTTCACCCTTTAAAGACAATCTTCATTCTGTTTTCCATGTTCCCTTGGTACCAAAACCAAAGTCATTTGGATTTCTTCTGTAAAAATTTGTACAGGCAATTTGGCTTTAGGAACACTAAGTAAATGCAATGCATTTCTCTTTTAGGTTCACACACCTAAGTAATTGCTAGAATTATCTGAACACATTTAAATTCCTCCTAAACGAAGGAGGGTGGCATTCAGACAACTCCTCTGTTGCCCAGTAAGAATCATAAAAAAGGTAAGGGCTTATTTGAATCACAGTATGTAACTTACAGAAAGGAGTCTATTCTCCTTACTTTGTTCCAGTGTGTTCTGGTTAAAATACCCAGACTGTGGTCCTGTGAGAAGCCAAAACACCTCCTGGGAACTGCAGAGCAAATTTAGAGCACTTAGCACTGCACTGAATCAGCTCCTAACTTAACAAGGGTAAGGAAGGAACTGAGGGAGGTTATCAAACTAAGAAGTGATAATCGCAAAAAATGGTAAAAAAAAAAAAGTTTAAAAGCACAGCAGAACAGAATTCTCTGCTGTGTAGAAAAAGAGCAGAAAAATATATATTTTAATATAAATAGGGCAAAAACTCAATCTTTTTGTAGCATTGCCTACACATTTTGTTCTTAACCCCAAAACACTGTGAATAGACAAGTTAGTGTTACATTATTTAGAGTATCAGGAAAGATATTTTTACCCTTGGATAAAACATTAAAACCTCTAAAGGCCTCACTCATTCACAGATGGGAAATGGAAAGCCTTCCTATCATGTATTTTGGAGACAAAACCTTTTTTTCTGGAAATGCTGATAAGGAACAAATTCAAACTGGTCCTCACCCACCCGGATCATCTCATTAAAACAATGGTATCTTTTAACGCTGGATCCTGAGCTATCGGTCAATTTTGATTGACACAAATATTTGTATTAGGGGTTACACACTGCAATTTACAATTGGGGACTATCACAATACTGTATGTTAATGTAATCAGTATTTTCATTTCATGAATTCATTTGCAGCATGACACTGCAAGGGTATTCTTACATATACTGAAGACAATTGCTAAGTAGTTCAACAATTCTCCTTTAAGTGGGATTTTTTTTTATCTGATAAATTTTTAACACAATAAAACCACTCCTAGTTCTGTGTGCATGTTTTAATTTCCCACCTTTTAAAATGTTTAGACACTTGGAATACCTAGCATACTGAATTAATCCACAAATATTTACAAGAAAAATCTATTTAATTTCTTTCTATAGTAACTACCACAGGGACTATTGTAATGAAAAATTTCCCATCTTAAAGAATTAATGCGATTACTGATATAGAGAAGAAATGTAATTTATATCATCACAAACACGTAAAAGATATAATCCCATATTCACAAAAAGAATCTTTATTCCCTCTTTGAATTCTGAGACAATACAGTCTTGCCTTGAGGAGAAGAGAAATATTATGAAGTACCTTAAGCAAGATAATTGTAGGAGAAAAAAAGTACAATTGCATTATTGTTGTGCTAAACTGTGACATACTTAAAAAGCTAATTTCTTTTATTTTAATGGAATTTGGTGTGCATATCCTCTAATCTACTTCAGTATTTCTTCACATTTTTACACACAAACACATGTGTGAAGTGTTTCTCATTATCTGTATTACCTGGTTTAACAAACTGCAATGAATTTAAAACAATTAGAAATATACTTGGTCATTCTATAAACTTCACTCTATCTATTAACAATTCTGGAACTAACTAAAGAACTAGAATGTCACAAAAATACACAGCAAAATAAAGACCTACTGCAACTCAAATATTATTCAAGAAGACACAATCAATATTTGATGAAAAAGTAACATTTGACATGAGTGACTGTCCCAAATTTTACCAAATACATTTCAACCAATCACAGTGCTGAACAATTTGCATCTAAATCAAAAGCTAAGCAAACAAAAATGTATCCCCAAAATAGGGCTTTCTACAGCTATGTCAGCTAAAGTGCATTTAAAATTCAGAACAGTCACCCTTCAATTATTCCTTTCAATTAAATAAATTTTAACCAAGAAATTAATCTACTGTGGCTGGGCATTTCTCTTTTCCACAGAAGCAAACATTTTTTTCATTCATTTTACTTTAAAAAGCAAATTTAACAAAACTAGTAAGACAAAAAGGATGACTTAATTAGTACTAAGTAATATTTAAAGCTTTTATATATAGTACACTCTTACTGCTACCCCTAACTTCCAAGGCTTTATATCCACTGATATTGTTTGATTTATCTGGCACTACTGCTGCTTAAGCATGCAAATTCACTTCCTCCATTCTTGTATGCACACAACATACACAGAAGGAGTCAAACTGTAAAGAAAATGTCCTGTGAGCTTTGATTAAATGACCTGTCCGGCACTGGGGTGCTCGAGGGGCAGCAGGGACAGCCCTGGTGACCAGAGATCCACAACACACAGACTCACATATGGCAAGAAGGAAAACTCCCCAGAACCAGCAAGGAAGAACACTCAAAACTGTTCTAGGAATCTCTAACCCTTTCCTACCTGACAAACAGTCCCCCTGGAAAACTTGGACCCTGAACAGACGCTCTCTCACTCCTCACAACTCAGCAGAGTGAGACACAAGAGAGGACATGCAGTGAAAATGTCTTGTATTTATTTCCTTACAGTCCAAACTCCTGTTAAAGCACTGAATTATTAGGGCTGTACTAATTAAGTTTGTTTCAGTTATCTGAACACATCTGACCAGCTAGTTATGAAAAAAACACCCATCTAAATTAAACAGAGTAATATTGAATAAAAAAATGTAGGTCACTGAAGAAACAAACCATCAACAAATATAGCCAGGTTTATTTCAGCGTGAGCCTCGCTTTGCTCTGTTCAGACCCCAATTCCTATATATCAAAGCCTTTAAGCACACACTGGCCTTAAACACATGCTTAAAAAAGCTTTGTCCCGTTAGGACCTTCTGCCTGGCACGCAGGACGTTGGGGACTGCTGGCAGTGTAATCCCCTGCAGTGAGCCCGCCCTCCTTTCCAGAGTGTGTGACCTACTCTTGGAATTTATGTCCAAAACAAAAACATTATGTACAAAAAATCAAATCATGTTGTGTCAATGTGGTGATAATGCCCAATACACACCACCCTGTATACTTCACTCCCAACATGCCACTGAAAGCAGAAGTCACACCTATGAAAGTAACTACAGTGCAATAAACACCCAAAGAAGACTTTAAACTAAGACTTAACAAACATCAGTCTTGCAAATTTGTGCCACAAGCAGCCAATTCCTATTACATAGCAATGGCCTACAGGTCTTTCACATACATAACTTTTTTCCTTAGCACAAGCTAACAAAATCTCCAGTATTCTTCTCTAAGTTGCATTCATTTAGCATGAAAATGGTTTAAAGAGTTTAAGTCAGTTGTATTTTTGAAGGGAGAAAAGTGCATCTAGCAAAGAAGTAACCTTTCTTCAGAATCATATGAACTAATATGTTTTGTACCATCTAAAACTGAGAACAGCCCTTAAAAAAAAAGTTTTTAGTTAATACCAGTGTTTTGGAGCCTCCCACTGGCAGCCATCACACAGCTGAAGTGAACCACCAGCTGAATGGAGGGTTTATATCCAGCATCAATGACTATTTTGCTTTGAAGGAAATTAGTATTTCTGAGTTCATATTTTAAATGCAATTTAAAAGATCATAAAGGAAAGAATTCAGCATTTATTGTGTGTCTCCCAGCAGACTACTTAATGTTCAAACATCTACGATGCAAAGGTCAAATGATTTCACTGAATGTAACGGTGACAAAAGTATTCTGCAGCACTGAAAAAAATATCAGATGATCAAGGAAAAATATCTGGACCTGAGATCTCACAAGAGTCACAATAAATAATGTAGATTCAGTTCAATAAGAAAGAAAATTGCAAAGTTGTGTCAGGAGAACCAGATTAAGAAAGATAATAGGTAAAATACAAATTACATACTTTTGGCAATGCTCTTCATAAAGGAGTATTTTAAAGTAATACAGCAAATGAATTGTTATAAAAAAAGCCTCAACCCTTTTTACATAAATACTGCCTGAACAGAATTGGAAAAAAAAAAGCTTATTCAGATGGGGAACCTCTAGGGTATTCTGCTGCAGGCAGCAACATGGATAGCTGCAGTCAAACAAAAATCCAGTGTAAATAGTTGTGGTAGGTGTAATATACACAGGGCAAAGCTGCAGTGAGCACGCACTGAGGAACAGGGCAGGTGACAGGTAAACCAGTATGAAAAAAATCAACTCAAATGCCTGTCTGAAGCAAACAACAAAGGCTAATAGGCACCCGTTTATTTTCCATTTTGTTGTGCTTTTTCTTCCTTGACATCTACATCAAATATTTTAGTTCTCCTTCTTTCTAACATAAAGAAGTTCCGAAGTGCACCATGCACAGCTCTTGCTCTGGTCCTGGCCCTTGAAAGCCAAGATCTCAAAAGCAGCTACAAAGAGCTGAAACCAACCCAGGAATTGCCCCTGTGATGTGTTTGTGTAAGATGAATTTGGTGGTGATCAACTGCACTGGATCTGGCGAGATCCAGGAGATAATTCCACACCAGAAAAACGTCAAGGGCAGGAGGCAGAAATGCAGCTGAGCAGCAAGTATAAAAACCAAGAAGCAGGAGCAAAGTATGTGTAGAGAGAGGGGGGAAAAAATGGAAAACTACATGGCAAAGAAAAAAAAAAAAAACAACAACAAAAGAAAACAACAAAACCAAATAAGAACCAAAACACAGGACAAGGCAGCATAGAAATAAGAAATAAGACAAGGGAACAAAATATAGGGAATAAGGTAACTAAGAGCAAAAGCACAAGGCAGAGTCCACTTTTCCACCTTCTGGAAGAGGGCACAGCATTTGTCACACTAAAAAGAAAGTGGAAGGGGGTTTTTAGGTTGGTTTCTTTTTCTAATTAGATATATCTAATCAAGTTTCAAGCAAGGATGGAAGATAAGGTGCTAAACTAATATTACATCTGAATGGGACTTCTGTTTGTAAGCTCACAGAAATAGAAAAAAGAAAACAGCATAGATAGCACTAATTTTATGTATTTGTACAAAGATACATATTTTTAATTATTAAATTACACTCGGAAACATACATACGTTTTTTTCTGTGCTCAACCAGCTCAATAGCTTGCTTTGCTGAGCATTTTGAAAACCAGTTGTCCCCCAGCAGAACAGTGATCTCATTGGTGTGGACAAGCTTTCCTGGCATGAAGGCAAGAGGACCAAAAGGTACCTGTCAAAGACACAGACATCCCTGAGGAAAATAAAACTTAGGCAGTCATACGTGTTTTAAGTTTTTTTAAAAAATAAAGCACAGATTAAAAAAAAAAAATGAAAGTTCTACAGCAGCTATTTAGTGACTAACTCATCATAAATATTCAAATGACCAGATCTGTTTGTATTTAGTATTGTACTTTAAAAAATCTGAAAACTTGAATTTCACCAGACAACTTGTTTTGTGACATAGAACTATAGTACAGCTAAATGTTCACTTGGAAAACAAATTCACTTCATCTGAACATATAAACCTTGATAATACAAATTAGAGTTATAAGCAGACTACATTAATTTCCTAATAAAAGCCAGATTAGCTTTACTAGATTTTTTTAAGATACTTAAATAGATATCATCAACTCAAGGATGAGCTGCTCTTTTTCAGAATCCATCTTGCTAATAGCAAGTACCCAGAAACTCCAGTGTAAGACACTGGGGCTCCCAGCAGGACCACAGACAAGTATTTAATCACACTTTGCTGGGTCTTTCACCAGGCTGCAAACCTCAACCTCCCAGGGATGCTCCACAAGCAACTCTCACCCTCTAACTGCTCTCCAGGCACAAGGACAATAGATAAAAGCAGGACACTTCAGACAGGGGTATATAGGTGACAAACACATTTTAGAACTTTACATATGCTTCCTAAAATGTGAATTTCCCATTCTAACATGCATTGCAACATCCAGGACACTGGTTTTGTAATTTAGGACATCAAATTTTACAGGCAGTGCTTGGGCAAGTCCTCTGGGCGAGGAGAAGCCTTGGCCACCCCTGGCCCTGTCCCCTGCAGCAGCCCTGGCATTGTGATCCCCAGGCCCACTGCCACCTGCCTGGCTGCCTGTGGGCTTCAACTGTGAAGAAATTAGGAGACAAAATCAAATTAGGTCTAAAATGGAGGTGGCATAAAGATAAGAACCACATCCACATCAAGTCTCTCTCTTTTAGGGTAAAAAGAGATCTATCTCAGACTGTTCATATCAGCTCCCTCTACTTTATTCTTCTGCCTTCTTCCTCAGTTCCTCAGCATAGCCACTTGCTTTCTCACTTTTTTTGTGCTGAAGCAGAGCACTTCGCCTGGTGGATCTGCCTCCTTGGAAAGCAATCTTCCCTCTCTTCCATATCCATGAGGGTCCCAGTGCTGGAAACAGTTCTCCAGCAGGGAGGACCCTGACATTAAGACTATGCAGAATGTGTTTTTGCTGCACGTGTGCCCTCCCTGACTTGGTTTTAAAGTAGCAGGCTGCACGAGTTGCCTGTTCACTCTTCCCCCAAAATGATGAAAGCAAAATTAAAAGCATATGAAAATATTTGGCTAACAGGATAGGAACTGTTTCTATACATCTAAAGTAACAGATGTGAGTTAACATTGCTGCTTCAACTAAGAATAAGCCTTATCTAGCTTTCTTTCAGAAACAGGGGAGTTTCTATGCTTCAAAACAACACAATCTTTATGCTTTACATCATGTGGCCACACATGCACACATGATAAATGGACTGCACGCATAAAATCCAGAGCTGTATCACCAGCAGAGCAAAGGGAAACCCTCCCTTTTCCCACATGGTGAAGTGTACTCCAACACTGTCTTACTAAAAACCCAACTCTCTGAGCCAGGCTGCCAAGGAAGGCAGCAGGCAAGCACTGAGTGCTGAAATCAGCCACTCAGTTATGTGCAGTAAAACTTCCTTGCCTTCAAGATTTATCTTGAGTTGAATCTGAGAAGGGAAGAGGAAAAAAAGAGAGAGAGAAGCCAATTTGTTCAAAATTTTGGTAAGTGTAAGCCAACATGGCAAATTTTACACAGGGAGCTGCGCAGTTGTTAGGGAAGATTCAGAGCACCAGAAAAGATTGCTATGTCAATGGGAAGATTGGTGGAACAAAAATTAGCAGCACCTTTTTATGTAAAAATCAATGTTCTAGGGTTTATTTCCATGAATCAGGAAATACTACAGCCACTTTCTTCTCAGGAAATGACTAAGTACCATAATTCAGTCATAATTACAGTTTTCTATACAATAGATTTACATATCAAACATGTCAGGTTTTGTGTTAAGCATTTATGTCATCAGCTTTCAGTTGTCAGTAACACTTTAATTTATAATGGATTTCAAAGAAAAGAGAAAGAAACAAAAGCAAAGGTTTAACTATTATCATAATAAATGTAACATTACTAAGTACTGGCAACCTGACTAACACCTCACCCTCAGTGCAGGCAGCCCAGGTTTTAACAGTTTTAACCCATTTTCTTGTGTGACCTCTGCCATGTACCTACCATGATATCGTAGGACAACTTGTCAGGCAATGTCCGGAGTCGCTCCTGAAGAGCCTCATAATCACTCTCCACCTTCTTCCTGTTGACAAATTCAGGTTGATTCAATTTCACAGCTAAAGTAAAGAGTTAATGGTTTTGTGCTAGCAAATCAAAAACACACCAAAAATATAGAAAAATGAACTGTTTTACTCTAACACATACAGCTGATAGATTAATAGCACATTTATAAAAGACATGGGATGACAAACATAATAGCTAGATTATTTTCTAATAATGTGTATTAAGATAGGTACGTGATTATTTTAGATTGTGCATGTCTTGCTCAGAATTAGAATTTTTCATGGTGCAAAGCAGCAGCTCATTCACTAGGATTTGGAGTATCTCACTCCATGTTCAAGTCCAAGTTATAACACCACCAATATTTAGAAAAGGAACCGAAAATCCAGTTTATGCTTTGTAAGAGGCAAATTCTTCACACTATCATTTGTAATACAGAGCTCATATACTGACTTTGGTTTGAGCTGACATAAATGAGCAAAATTTTAATTAATTCTAATTTTCCCATGAACTTTATGTCCCTATCAAGAGTCAACACTGCTGAAAGATGGCCTGACCACTAGGATTGTGTCACATCTTCAAGCCCAGATGTGGCACAAGCATCCCTTCTGATACTTCTCTACCTAAACTGTAAATTTACATGTTGCTACCCAGGAGAGAAATGGTTTTGTGAACTGGGACAAGGTATTCATTCCCATGGCAGACACCTGGCTTTCCACAGGACTTTGCAAGAAACAGCATTTCAGTGGCTGCAGGGATTTTACTCTGTGTGCAAAACAAGCAACTACACTCCCTCTAAAAAAGCCTTCTTTTGTAAAGGCATTCTTCAATTCTTAAATTTGTCTGGAAAATTCTTTTAATGGACCCCTGCCATTCTAAAGATGGTCAGAAATCAGCTCCTGCATGAAGTAGTTGGCATATAAATGTCAGGTTTGATGATATTGTTTACTTGTACTTCAAAACAATAAATATATATAAGGTAGTAAATTCTGCAATAAAAGGCAACTGAAAGCACAGAGCAGCACACTTAACAACACTGACCCAAGATGCAAATTACAGGTTTTCTGAGGATGATTCAGGAAAGCAATCTATAAATGTGCTGAAAAATGAATGTCATAGTTGATAACACAACTCTCAAAATATTACCATTGATTTTCTTAGATTCATAAGCAGAGTGAAATCTTTTTCAGCATTCATTATGAAAAATTATCTCGTACTCTTATTTTTTGACTCATTTGCTTCACAGTTAAACTCTGCTGTAACCACCCTACTTTGTACCTACTTTAAGTTTTTGAACTCATCCTGGAAAAAAGAATTTCAGTTTTTATGCCACTTGGACATTAAAACCATATTCCACATAACTGATTTACAAAAGATGCTTGCTGCTGCTTTGCTCTGACAGGAGATTTCTCCCAGACATTTTAGGCAAGTCTTTCTGTCCGTTGCCCACATAAGAGTGAAAACATAATTCACTTCCTTCAAAGAGGAAGGACAAACTCATGAATCTTAGCAAAATGCACTGAGATGTTTTGGGGGAGGAAGGAATATAATGAAAACTTGGTGTCAACAATAACAATCAATTACTTAATGCTATTTACAGAACCCAGCCTTCGCCTCAGAGAGATCTGGACTTGAGAAATGGACTCCGAGCAGCCACTGAAAAACAAGGCCTGGCACTTGTCTGAAACACAGGGAAGGGCTTCATGGGAAGAGCCTGGAAATGAAAATCCGCCTCTCACAAGCAGGATTAAACATTCCCATCATTTCATGGCTGAAAGTCACTCAACATTTCTTCATTAATCTGAAAAGAAGTCACTGTCTTTAAGGTCTGACTGCTGCATGTAACTGAATAATCTGATCAGAGGCCAGGAGAAATCACTTGCCACAGAAGCTGTGCTACTTCAGCAGCAAAGCATCCTGCTTTTTGTACTGGTACTGCTGCCCTTTGCTGAGCAAACCTCCACCATGGCAATCTCTAAAAGTGGGGTCACATCCTGAACTGGACCATGCAGATAAAAAAAATTAAATTGATCCTTTTAAATAATTGGCCAGAAACAGCATTACTTAAGGAAGGGAAACTCCCTCTTCATGGACAGCTGATGTTTTCACAAGCTCTGGGGTGTGCCAGTGCTGCAGCCTGCCACAACAGCCAATGAAGAACCAAAGGGAACAGGGAGGAAGAATACTGGGACTCCAGCTCTGAACACATCCCTAGAAGGGGAAATGCATGTCTAGCTATTAATCCCATACCCAACCCATTACTGGATTCATGGCTTTAGAAATACACTTCAAAAAGTGCACTGAAAAATGGAAAAGAAAATAATTTAATGGAAATATATTAAAGCTGAGCATTTTAAAACCCTATTGTTATTCACCCAATTCTATTTAACATTCTTCTGTGTCACTGACTGCTTAAAAGGTCTTATATGAACAAATTATTCAGTTGAAACAAGAGCACTCAGCTCTTGCACAATCAGGTTTTAAATAAGAGTACTAAATTTTAATTCTTTTATGAAGTAAAGACTGTATGGAAGCTACACAAACTGCTTTTCTATATGAAAGAAATCAGTATGTTATTTTTCATTAGAGGTTCTGTGCCCAAAACCCCAAAGTTCATGGAGTCCTTGCCAGAGTCTGCATAAAAACAAACACAGGAGCAACTCCTCCTTCCACAGCCAACATTCCCAGGCCACTCCACAAACCTCAGCCATTGCAAAAAGGAAAATAATTGTCACAATTTTCCAAACTTTTAAAAATCTGCTCAAATTTTACAGCTTTCTGCCAAATAGTTTATCTCTGAAAAAATAAACTGTCTCTGAGTGGAAGAATGCACATGCAGAATTTCACATGGGAGCCAGTAGGCACAGCCACTGCAAAGCTCCTGAGAAAGTGCATCAGCTGGAGATATTCTGCCTGCCTTCGCCACAGCAGCACCAGTAGGCACTTCAATATTCCCCTTATTGAAAATTAATGCAGCCTCTGAATTTTAAACATAAATGAAACATATTAGTTTTAGATTATTTTTGCGAGCCAATAGTCAGAATTTAATACGATGATGTGTATAGATTGCCTTGATTTTTTTTCCTCTTATCCAGAGCTTGCAGCCTATGTGCATTTAAACTAAAAACATTTGATACACACTAAATATAAATTATTTGCTTGGAGATCTTTCAGGCATGAAGAAAAAGCCTCTTAAAATAAATTTAAAATATTATATGCTTGATGGTGTATAACCAAAGGTTTAATCTCACCACTAAAGGGGCAGTTGCTGTGATTCTGCAATAACCCTGCAGACAATAATCAAGACAGCTCCTGTTGTTCTCTCAGTAAAATCATGGTAAACACAGCATGGATATATCGTAATTTGATATCTGTAAGATCAACTGTTATATCTCACAGTAACTCATAATATAAGATTTCATTCACCATTAAATGTACATTTTCCTCAGATGCCATACAAAACTATTATTTACTAGGTATGTTTTCTATTAACCATAGATTGCCAACTGAGAAAAAAATGCCCAGAGATTATTTTTTTATATATAATAAACCGTTTATTTTAAGTATTAAAAACTAAGCTTTAGCACATTCTTTACTTGAGGGGGGGAAAACAGTGAAACATTACTTTCCACATTGTTTCAGCACATGCAAGGGGGAAAGTGGAATTTCCCTATTTGCTCCATAGTTAGAAAACAACAATAATTCTACCCTGGGAGCACCTTTTCACTATTCAGGCAGATTAAGCATTCATCCAACAGGGTTACTTGGGCAAAAATGACAGATGAGATAGGTTTTTAAAGCAGAAGTATAAACACTGAGGCTCACTGTATTTGTGATTTAATTATATCAGTGAGAAATAGATATATTTTAAGGAGAGTACATTGCAACAATTCTGAGCCATCACTAACTATAATCCCCAGAACATGCTAGCAGGATTTGACTCCCATCAGAATAAACAGCAATACTTTACTAAAACATAACTAGGTTACTCATCAGTATTTTAGGCATGTAAGACTTTTTTTTACTTACCAGTGCTGGATTTTTTCTTTGCAGCCAGTGACCACCTGTCATTAAAACAGATAACTACTGATGAAAAAAACAAGGCTAAGCACACAGCTGCAATGTCAATGCATCAGAAACTAGAACAGGAGCTTTACAGATTTGGTGCTGTCTCTATCCACATTTTTATTTGTCAGGGCAAAGGCGTGTGAATGGCCGTTCTTAAGCAGCACACTTTATCACAGGCTAATGCAGAGTGATAACCACAGAAAAAAATTACAGCTTTTCACTTCTTATTTTGGTACAATACCTGCTCCATAACTATTACGTGACACAGGATCTGAGATAAGTAGCAGTTTGTGCAATCTGCCGATCTATTTTCAGTGTTACATGTTTGCAGAGTAAGAAAACAACATAAATTATAACAAGACATCAATGTAGCTCCCATACTCAGTCATTAAAAAGCAAAACAAATGAATCTCACAGCACCAAAAACATTTTTCCTCTATCAGTACATCAACAAATGTTTCCACTGGCCAGTTTAACTTGAAAAAGCACAAATTAACTTTGTGCTGTGTAAAATACATGGACATTTGACAACGTGATGGGCTGCTGCCTTCTCTTCTTTCTGGGTCTCGAAAAATTAAGTTTTAATAGAAGTATTTCACTTACTTCCTTATGCCACAGGCTTTCCCAAGAGATACAAAAGAATTTACAATATAAAATACATTATTAAAATTAAATACTTTTATCTTTTTTAACTGCAATTTTTTTAGACTATATATAGCAAACAGGCAGGATGCTGAAACCTGTGACCTCCTCTGCCACAATTACATGGAGATTTTGTCTTTCAAAACATATTCTGATCTCTGAATAATAGTTACCAAAAATACAACACAAACAATTTCATTCAATTATATGAAATGCAATGAAGCCATGAGGCAGTTAAATATGTCTAGACAGCTTCTCAATACAAGCATTTTCTAGATTTTTTTTTTACAAATTTCGTTTTTCCTATAGCCAAAATAATGCTAACATTTGAAAGCAATTAATGAGAAAATTTGCAGAGAAAACAATAACATACATTCAAGTACCACTGAAATCACTGGAGCAGATAATTCTTTTTTTTTTCCCAAACAACAGAATGAAAGACATTTTTTTTTTCAGTTAGCATATGTGCAGCTTTTGCACAACAGATCTCATTCCTGCACTTCCTACTCATGTAGGAGTAAAAAAAATGGGACTACTTTGTGAGCTAATAATTCTTTAAACAGAGCAAAGTTCTTAAATGAAAAGGATCAGCTTTACATTTGTGGTTACGTTATTTCATAATCCATCAGGAAAGTCAGCCAGGTAGCTCATCCCACATAAGCCAAGTTTAAATTTATCATTTGCTTTAAACTCCTACAAATCAAATGCCTAGCAAAATATCTTCCTTAATGTGCAAGCCAACTATTTTTAAGCTTGAGAGTAAATACACAGACTTGTACAAGACATCAAGCCAGAAGTCTAATTCATACTATTAATATGAAGCCCATTTTAAGAGTAAAGTTTCTGCAGAAGACATAAATTGTCTGGTAACAAAGCTAAGGCACACTGGAGCCCATCACTAACAAGTGGAGGAGTCCAAGCCTATTCTATCCACATCCTTCATCCTTTCACATTTGGCAGTGATTGTGAAGTACACAACATAATTTAGCATATAAAAATGTTTATGAAATCCTTTAAGAAAGTTTCAATTTAATTGCCCCATTACAGATGAAGATGGAAAAGACAGGAAGCTTTCCATTCCCAATACATGACTTTCCACGCATGAAGTGAGCTGAAAGCACAAAAAGAAAAGCCCTGCAAACCATAAGAGCAGCATGTTCATTAACCTCTACATGATAATCCTTTCGTAGCTGCATATTAACTAGTTACATATTCATAATCATTTACATTATTTAGAGGACCTTCTATGAAAATTTCCAGGCTATATCCATTAGCCACAATGTTAAAGGTTACAGAAGATAGTCTACTTAATGTTTCCAGGAAGCTTTTTTAATTAGTAAATATGTAAATTGGGCACATATGCTTTTTATGTTTTTAAGAAATAGTCCATCAGTAAAACTGCATAGGGGCATATGCTGTTTCCATCACCCTTTATCCCCCTTTAAAAAAAAAAAAAAAAAAAGAAAAAAATCAATAACACCAATCAATTTTAATTTAATTCTTCTTCTTTGATATAATCTCTCTTGAAGGGATACGAAAGGGTGGAACCAACAACAAACCTTTTCATTTCAGTGGCCAGCATAAAATGAGAGCTTTTACAGAAGTGCTAAAATATACCACCTTAAAAATGTTGCAGGCTGCACTTCTGGAACTGAAGTCTATTAAAAGAATAGAACGAATAAATATTGAAAAACAGATGGAGATCAATTATGCATATGACCTTTATTAGGTCAGTCCTACTGTTTGGATAACAACTGGTTCATAACACAGCAAAGAAACAAATAGATAAATATATACACAAATCTTTGATTCTTTGCCTTTAATCAAACACAGGAAAATCATTAGTCTATCTTCCACACATAATTCATATCCAGAGTTACAATTAAAGACCAAAAAACCCTTTTAGGGTAAATAAAATAAATGACCTGCTTGTTTGTTCACTTGAGTTCAATTTACCTGGACAGCTAGTGCCACCAAGTATGCCTTACTTTTCAGACATCATAGTGAAGGGGTATCAACAACCTCTGAATTCTCCCCTTTCAGGCATAAAAATGTATGAGTTTGTGAATGCACACAGTTATCAGTGGCTTATCTGCATACTAAAATATTTATTAAACTACTCTTGCAGCAGACTTAACATTACCTAATCACAGGTCTGGTTATTAAAACAGGATCCACTGTCAGAAAACATATTCCATAGTCTTAAAAGAAAGCAAATAGGCAAATATCTTGTTTCCTTCCTTCCCACCAACAGTAAGTTGTTAAAATGCAATGTTTCTCAAGCCCCTGACCCAGCAGAACCACACCTGTGAGCTCCACAAGCAGCCCCTGGGGACAGGGGAGAGGCCATCCCTGCACACCTGTAACCCAAGGTGTAATTCCTGCTGGATTAAACCCAAACCCCTACAGCAGAAGATTACGTCCTTGTTCTGATCTCACTGCTACATGCCTGAGCTATTTCTAGGGTGTTGCTGCCTTTAGGGAATCCCTGGTTTGTAGGTGTCACAAGCAGAACACGAGGATCAGCTTTGGACCTGTGATCCCAGGTGACCCCAGTTCCACCCAGCCAGGTGATCCCAGGTGAGACTGCAGGCTGATGACTCCAAATCACCCACAGGCAACTCCTACCATCCAGCCAAGGACTTCATCACCTGGCCAAAGACAAAGCATTCCTTCTGTCTGCAACACTCTTACCCTTCCCAGTCTATCTATATGCTACCTTCTCTCCATTATCTCGCACCCAGGGTTCAAAATCTCCTCCATGAATTTAAGTGAGGAGCACTTTGAAAAAGGACTGCACTGATTTTGCAGGCTAAGTTAGAACCACTCCCTCTGGTCAGAGCTGGGAAGGGAAGCCAGAGCTCCCAACTCAGCAGCCAGGCTCTACAATCACTTCCAACATTTCCTTGGCAATGAGGACAGGTTAGAAGGATGCTGTAGCACAAAGCAGATCCTTACCTGGACGTGCCTGGATGGGTGTCTAACCTATTCCACAACACCCCAGCAGATCTTCACTCTCCTGTACAAGGGCACTTCTCTCCTGCACCTTGGTCTTCCTTATCTGTTACTTCTGCAAATGCCCCCATTACCAACAGCTGAACAGAATTCTCTGTGGTGCCTCGGATTAACAAAGTGGTGGCACAAAGAGTTCTCTTCTCCTCTCCATTCCCAGACTACGTTGTTTTATCCAGCTACTTCTCCAAGGTGGAGGGCATGCAAGTGAATGTTTCTCCCTAGTGAGCAGCTGGGCACTGCCTACAAAGGTGCTGCGAGTTTAGCACACAGAGGGCAATTCTCTCTCATCTCCTCTGAACAGCAGTAAGACAAGCTGCAAGTCACAACCTTATTTATGTCTCATCTTGTGAAAAACTGTAAGTAACAGAGCTGGCCCTGGTGTCATCTGCAGGCAGTTTGGGGTACCAATGCTAAACCTGCTCTATGTGAATTGTGCAGTTATGTTCAAGTCCAGAGAAGCAGAAACTTTTGTTTTTAAGGTGGAAGTTAAACACAATGAAAATTATGAAAATAAAAATGTGGAATCAGATTAGGAAGAGGTCCTAAATGAAGGCCATTTAGAGGCCATTTCCACACTTGCAAGTATGAAGGTAGAAATGTGAAACAGGGCACAAAAGCAAAGTTTCCCTTTAAACAAATTGCAAGTTAGACACCTAAGAGGCCAAACAAATGTCTGCTGGCTCTACATGCACACTTGAGCATTTTGCTTCAAAACTGTGGCTCACAACCTGGCAGGTCTTCTGAAATTAGAAGCTAGGGACACAGATCTAATCCCAGCTCTGATGCTGTTTCTTCTATATGGCCTTGAGCAAATCACAACCTCTCAGTCTACATTTCTTCATCTGCAAAATGGGGATAATAGTATTAACCTACCCACCTCAGAGTGTTTAATGATGATTAATTAATGTGAGAAAAGCACTCTAAAGATGTAAGAGCACTATATAAGTGATAAAGCATTATTTACCACTTGAAAAGTAATCTGAATAAAATCAGATATGCAAGTAATTTGTTTACATGTAGCAATAATATAATTTGTGACTATTTAATCTTGAATTAGTCTCACTTTAAACATCCCTTTCAATCACATTTCCAGTTACTTAGGGAAAAAGACAGTATGGAATACTTTTTGTGGAAGCAAAGCAAGTAATGAGGTGGTAATTAAAGTAAGGGTCTAATAAAGTCTAAAACCAATGACTTGCCTTCAGGAGACAGTCCCTGCCATTTGGGATTGTAAAAATATCTCAGTTTCAACCTTGGTCCTGTTGCTCAGAACCCCCCACTAGTGTATGCTGGTTTCCTGAAATGCAGATCCATGTTTGCAAGGCTCTTGATAAATCCAACATCATTTCCACTACTGACTTCCTTCAGGTGACTCCAACTTTGCATAGTTCTAAATCTTAAATATTCCACATCCAAGTATTTACTGTGGTTCATACATGCACATGAGCTGCCTCCATCTGGAAATGTTTGCAGTGTCAAAACACTCTCTGCCATGCAACTCATGCATGAGATTTCCCTCTTGCACCCCCAAATACTAAAATTGTACCCATGAATTTACCAGTTCACAGTACCACTTCACATTACAGAACAACGCTAATGGGTGGTCTAATATTTAATTATCTCTTGGTAATATGGATGTAACAAGCCGCAGAAAAAAAATAAACATTTAAAATGAATTTTCACTTTTTCCTCTAGGAAACTACACAGTACTTGCCTAGAACACAGCAATCACTGATGGAGAAAGACAGAATTAACATTTGTACAATTGTTTATCCTAGAGCCACATTTTCAATCAAAAAATGAAATAAAACTATTAAAAATTCTTCAGTCTGTTGGCACACTATGATCTAATGCAAAAGGAAGAAAGCATTTCTGAGCTCTCATATTCATTTATTAAATCATATTACTCAAAAACACTACATTTCAACAAATTATTAACATAAAACCCCCTTTAGGAGGAAAGTTTTGCCCTTTGAAGAAATATGTTTGGGAATACTGAAGGAAAAGAGAGAAAGAAATCTGAATCATGGCAAACATTTCTTCCTAAAAGTAAAAAATCTTACTTAGAAATACAGCCACGATTTTTACCTTTCTTTACAAGAAAACAAGTGAAGATCTACTAATTTTATATTAATTGTGTACAGACCTGTGGATCCTGCAGTTTGGCAGAAAAAGTAGTACATACCTATTACTTATTAGTAAATAAATACTAAGTTCTGACCAAAATTATCTTGGGGAGCTCAAAAATTCTACACAGCAAAAAACCCAAGGGCAGCAGGATATCTTCTGCTGAGTGAGTTCCATGAATTCCAAACCAACTAAGTGGGGCAAGCAAGGAACACAGAGTAACACCTCACCCTCCACTGGCAGCAAGCCAGTGTCCATGTCCTGTAACTTCATCCTGAGCCAGAGATAAGAACTCAAAACAGTATTTTAGCTGAGGTCAGGTGAACATACTTGTGTGGCTATAGCGTACCCAGGCTCGCCCAGGTACCCAGAGAGCAGCACAGGCACACAGCTCCCATGATCCAAGCAGCACAACGTCTCAAGCAGGTTTTGCAAGCTTTGATGGAGTTTATGGTGCAACAACTACGCTGCTGGCAAAACCTAAGCTTAACTGGCTTAAAATTGCTGTGAGCTGTGACACCTGCCTCACAGACATAGCTACAGGCTGTGGTTCAGCCTTCAGCCACAGCCCTGAGTGAACTCAGCATCATCCCTCCCTGGCTCCTGCTACTCAGTTCCACTGCCTCATCCTCCCAACCATGACATGATCTGCTGACAGACATTTCTAACCACATTAGGGATCTACAGTGGATGAAAAATAGTCCAGGAAGAAAAGAAAAAAAAAAAGAAAAAAGGCAACAGTAAAGTTTGGTTTTAAGCTGGATCCCAGCCCAGTTCACTGAGCACTGTCACAAATGTGCTACCCTAAAACTGCTAAAGAACTGAAAAAAGTACATGCACAACAATTAAGTTGCTCCAATGTAAGTCATTTGGCCAACTCACATGATCATTAATGAAAATTTTGAGCAAGTGTCTGAGACTGTTGTTCCTTTGCTCCAGCCTATGGTAACAGACAAGAGGAACTACAAAAGCAGCACCAGCACAGTGCAGCAGTGTCCCAATGCCCTCACCACACAAACATGAAGCTTTAGTGACCTGCTGCTCTGAGGGCCTCAAGAGGCAAGCTCTGAGCCAGCAGATCCACCTGCAACACTGGAGGCTCAGACTCAAACAAAACACAATTTCGCAACCTCAGAGGATGAAAGAAGTACTTGAGTCAAGGAGCATCCAAACGGACCTCAGACAGGTTACAAGCTTAACTTCTAGAATGGAGATCTGCAAAGATACTGAGTGTGATTCCCAAATTGGGAACCAAATGGCACCTTGGTCACTGCATCTACTCACAGCATTTGCAGACAGCTGGAAGAGCAGCACAGTTCAGTAACATTTATATTTTGTGCATATAATCTCATCTACATTTCAGTTACCAATGAAATTGGACACACACAGACTTGCCCTCTCCACAATAAAGGCAATGCTCTTTAAACTCTTTTGTGAATAGTCTCCTTCAATTACCATTAAAAAACCTACTGAAGATCTGTTGATTTATTTCACAACTCTTGACACTATATAAACTAGTGGGTATTTAACTCATACTAATAAGAACATGGACAAATATTGACTAAAAAAGTAAAAGTGATGATCAATTAACACTGGAAGAATAGTTAGTATTCCATAAAAAGCTTCCAGCTAATGACAGAACTAGCCCTTTTACTTGAATGCAGCACATAAAAAAAGCGTTATTGGAACCACTGGACAGAGTGGAGTGTATGTCATCACAAGTTTCCAAAAAGGTAATTGTCCAGGTACCTTTTAAAAAAGAACAGGGGAAATAATGCTCCACACAGGTTCTTTTAAAAAAGGAGCATGTCAAACCAAGTTTCAGACATTCTATTCCATTTTCTCAAACAGTTATTGCGCAAAATGAAGTCCTTCTGCACTGGTGGCTCATACCCAGGCTTCCTCTGGATTCTGTGAATTTGGACATTGGCTGGAAAAAGTGCAAACCTTGGGAGATACTGCACTGGAAAGCACATCTGAGACTCATCTGTGAGTTCACACACAAGCACTTCCAGATTTCCAGCGGCTCCTGCAGCAGCATCAAGCGTACAGGACCCTACTCTGCTTCACTGCTCCTTTTCCAACTGCAGGAACAGCTCTAAAACTGCCAAGTTGCTGATTTCATAGCACAGATATTACTTGGAAAAGACAAACAAAAGCAGTCAGCCCCAGAAGTAAATCATGTAAGAAGAGAAAACAATTTGAAAGAGTGTAAGCTTAGGATTCTGTGATTTGTTTCTTCAGAATCCACCTACAAGTTGCTTAACTGTCCAAAAACTTTAACTACTCAGGATCTTGAAAAGCATTTGGAAATTAAAGATCATATAGCTCTACTATTTAAATTCATGAAAATTAAGAATGTGTCATAATGCACAACGGCCAGTGAGTTACAGTAAGAGCGGCACTCTATCCAACTGTGCTTTGCTGTTGTGATGAGTGACAGGAGAGTCACTTCCTTGTCCTAGTTTTTCTAAAAGGAAAATAAAATACTGTGTTTGTCAGTGCAATACCAAAAAAAATCATATTGCCATCTAATAGTGGAATCCTTCAGATTCTCCATGCCTGTGTCTGCACTCTGCAAGTGTCTCTTGGGTCTAATTGGTTCTGTAATGTCTCCCATTACACGTATTGCCATTGCATTGCTCAGAAACTATAGAACATATCATCCCACTGTAAATTCACTGTCTACACAAGTCTTTCCAAATCATACACATCTGACTTGTCAACTTCCCATCACTTAGTAATCCCAACCCACTTGATTGCAGGAATAAATGTATATCAAATATTGTTTAAATGCAGGCCCTATAGCATGAGAAACCTACTATTTAAATATTCATTTTATAATTCCTGTACTAACTTAATAATAATACTAACAATAGATTTATTGCAGTATTTTTAGCTAACATATATTGCCTTTACAAGTAATCCATGATGCATACATTATCCTCTTCTTACAGAAATATTCAAAACTTTACGCAGGCATTGTGCTTCCAATGATGGTCTTTATCATGAAAATTACTAGATATTCTTCTATAATTTATCCCCAAGATACACATTCTAAGTCATGTTTTTATACAAAGTGCCTTTAGTAGGAGCACTGAAAATTGCTTTTAACAGTTTGGTCTTACTATCACCACAAATTAACAAGATGAAATCTGTCCAACAGGCAAGCAGTCCTAAACAAGAATTAATATTACTTTTCACCAGGGGTCCTAAACCTGGAAGTTGCAGCCTCCATCCGATTAAAGACAGAAAGCCATGAACATCCTCTCCTTTCAGTATTTTTAAGCAGGAAGGAAGCCTCAATTCACAAGTTCTCCAGGGCAGCTCTTTAGCTCTCAAAAGCTCAAACCCATAGCTGAACCAGGGTTGTACAATGGCCTGGGTGTTAAAATAACCCACCAAAATTCAAATACTATCTTTAATGCTGCAGATAGGTACTGCTATAATCCACAATTTCACTAAAGGTTGCCTTCAGATTAATGGGAATAAGTAAGTTTCCTTAATCAGGCATCACTAGGACAGCACAACACCCCAGTAATTAACAGAAATGTATTTGCCTGCTAGTATACAGAGACATCATTCTGGCTAAGTAACTTCACTATTTTCTATGATCCTCACACTACAATTACTAGTTTACCAAAGTGCTGGTAACTAATTCTCCTTCATTTTTGTGCCGACACAAACCAGGAGCCTTCAACTCCAGTGATTTTGTGGGAAAAATACGGATCTCTGAGAAGAGGCAGCTGAAATGAAAGGACCTCCTCCATCTTAAAATACAATATTTTTGTAACTGAAAATACCGTTGTAATCCAATTATATATATTCATTGCATAGAGGGAAAGTCTACTATATCTTCATCACGACACTCCATTGTAACCAAGATATGTAGTTCTTTAGTATAATTTCATATTGAAGCTGAAGCGTTCCATTTTTTTCAGCCAATTTGCAGAAATTATGTAAAGTTTCCCTATGATAAAATATAACTTTGGTACATCAGCCTAACAGAGCCTTAATTAATGGTCTCCTGGGCCTCTTTTCCACTGGAGCAGATCTGTTTAAGAAGAGTCTTAAACTTGCTTACAGAGGGGTCTTACCATGAACTGGGAATAATTCTCTGTGGCTGTGGCAGACATGTGCTTACACATTAGGCCTGACACTAATGTACCAGGGAAATTATTCTTCACCAGATTCCACCACCTTGAAAATTAACCCAAGGAGCCCAAGCAGGCAAGTTCCTATCACCAATTATTGGCATAATGGGTTCCAATCCATGCAGAACAGATGATGAGGAGGATTCCAGCAGAGCCTCTTACTGTTCATCCACATACACGGTCAGTTGGCTACACAGGTCTTTTAGTAATCATCTAATGGGTATTCAAAAGTAGATGCATTTGTGCACACAATATTCCAGACAAGGCACAATTTTATACCACACAGGTGTTACTCACTTGCTCTCAACTAAACCAGCATGTGACAAAATACAGGCTGGAGATAAAATCTTCCATTGTAACTGAGGAACTTTACTGTGCACCTTACAATCTGCTTAAAAAAAATTTAATCACATGAGCTTCATAAAAAGTGAAAGGTGTGCAGACTGGGCAAATGTATTTGTGTCAATAACACCCTGCACACGACCACAAGTTACTTCCACAGTGACTCCTGCTCCCAATACAGAGCTCACTGCAAGGCTGGAATCTACAAGCACCAAATTGCATTCCTTAAGTTTCCAGGACCAATTTGAGTTAGATCATGAGTGCAACCTACAGGAAGAAGTATCCTGACTTTTGTGCTACGCTCTCAGGTGGAACCAGCCCCTGAACTCTTGGGAACAATTTCTGCAGAAAAAAATCTGGTTCTTTGGAACCCATTTCAAACACAACCAATGATTCTTAAGGCAAGTCATGAACGACTAAGCTTTGACACAGGGTCTCTTCAAGCCGGCCCAGGAGCACGCTGGCCCCGGGGGGATGCAGGTCACACACACGGCTGGGCCCTGCGCGGGCAGTTCCGAGGGCGTGACTGTCCCGGAGGGCGGAAAAATCACGGGGAGGCGTGAAGAGGATAAAAACACGCGGTCAGGGCCGCGCTGGTGCCCAGGGCAGCCTGGGGGAGCAGCGGGGAGGGGAGTGCGGGCAGGGCCTTCCCTCCTGCCGCCTCCCGGGCCCTGTGTCGGTGGGCTGTGTCCGGAGGATTGTGTTCCGGGGTGCTGTGTTTGAGGGGCTCTGTCCCGGGTCCCCGTGTCCCAGGAGCTCTGTCCAGGGGGGCTGTGTCTGGGGGGCTGTGTAACAGGGGCTCCGTCCCAGGATCTGTGTCCCGAGGGGTTGTGTCCTGGGTGCTCTGTCCCGGGGGCTCTGTCCCGGGTCCCCGTGTCCCGGGGGCTGTGTCCCGGGGGGCTGTGTACCAGGAGCGCTCTCCCGCGTCCCCGTGTCCGGGCCGCTCTGTCCCGGGGGTCCCCGGGTGCCCCGGCCCGCCGGGCCCGCCGCCCGTGACGTCACCGGGCCACGTGCCCTCCCCGCCCCGCGCCCCCCGGGCCCGGCCCGCGCCCCCCGCGCCCCCGGCCCGGCCCCGTGCCCTCGTTACCTTCTCGTGCTCCCGGCGGAGCCGCCCCACCAGCGCGGGGCTCAGCGGCGAGGCGCCGCCGCCGGGGGCCTCCATGCGGGCCGGGCCGCGCCGGCGGTCTCCGGGGGAGCGGGGAAAGGGAGGGGAAGGGAAAGCGGCCGGCCTGGGCCGATCTCCTCAGCAGGGCGAATGAGTCCTATAGAAATGTTTGTGCAGGGCGAAGCGCCGGCTCCAGAGCCTCATCCACGCGGGGGCCGCCGCCGCCTGGGCCCGGGGCGCCGCCGCCGCTGCCGGGGGAAGAAGCATCTCAGTGTCGCATTCTGGGCCGCGCCGCCGCCGCCTGGGCCCGGCTCCCGCGGCGCCGGGGGAGAGCCGGCCGAGGGTGCCGGTGCCGGGTCCGGCCGCGCCGCCGCCCGCCCGCCTGCTGCACTCTGGGTACGCGGCCCGCGGGAGGCACCCGGCTGCGAGCCGCGAGAGGCGGGCGCTCCACACCCCCTGCCCGGCCCGGCCCGGCCCCCGCGCCCGGGTCCGGCACCCCCCGGACTGCCCTGGGCCGCCCCGCTGTCCCCGCGGCCCGAGCTTCCAGCGCAGGCCCCGGGCGCCAAGGCCGCGGCGTCAGAGAGCGGAGCAGCGGCCGTGAGGCGCTGGGATGGGCCTGCACCGCTCCCGGATCCACGCGGAGACAGAGCGGTGTGCTCTTTGTAACTGCGAGGTGCTGTCACATCACTGCCCGCGGGATGCCGGCTCTGGGGAGTGTGTGTGTGTGTGTGTGTGTGTGTGTGTGTGTGTGTGCGCTGGCAGGGCGGCTGGCCGTGAGCAACCCTAGAATCATAGAAAGGAGCTTACAGGAGAATAGAATAGAATAGAATAGAATAGAATAGAATAGAATAGAATAGAATAGAATAGAATAGAATAGAATAGAATAGAATCATCACGATTAGAAGAGACCCTCAAGATCATCCAGTCCAACCATCTGCTCAGCACTACCTCTGTAACCCAACTCCTAAACCACATCGCCCAGCACTTGTGCCAGACACATCTTAAACACTTCCAGGGATGGTGACTCCATCATATCTCTGGGCAGCCCATCCCAATGCCTGAGCACCCAAACAATGAAAAAACTTCATTACATCTCTTAATCCAAATCCCCACATCCCTCCTGCCATGAGCAAGGGCACCTTCTGCTAGACCAGGTTGCTCCAAGCCCTATCCAACTTGGCCTTGAACACTTAAAGGGCATCCATAATCTCTATGGGCAGCCTGTGCCAGGGCCTCACCACTCTCACATGAAAGAATTTCTAACTTAAATTTCTGCTCTTTCAATTTTTACCCATTATGCCTTGCCCTTTTTCTACAGTGGGCTGCCATGACTTGGCACATTGCAAAATATTCATTAAAGTCACTTAGAGCAGCACTCAGACTTGCCTACGTGGAAAACTCGCTGCATGGGAAGCGAGTGGTTACAGCCACCCTTGGAATACCACAGAGGAATTTATGTGTTATAAATTCACAAGCTATTTCTGTGGATGCCATTAGACACCTCCAGTGTAACACGTTGGTGCTGGAAGGGAGCCATGCCTTAACACTGTGCTGGATGACAGCACTGCTGAAGGCCTGAGCAGCTTCTCATGGTGCTCAGTGCCACCCCAGCAGGTGTATTTCAACTTGTACACTCCAAACACCACAGAGCCGTGCTCAGTCATAGACCTTGTGTTTAGTGCTGAACCTTTCCCTTGAAGGAATGAGGTTTTTGTATTGTTTTATGTTTGCCAGTAGAATTGAGGGGCTCATATAGTCTCCCCCACAGGGATTAGTAAGTATGTTATAGGATGGAGGTACAAAGGGGCATCATGCCTACGTTTAGATCAAGGGTTTCCTTCTCCAGCCAAAGAATCAACGCTTCCTTTCCATGAGCAGAGCTAACCCTGTACACACCACAAAACAACTGTTTGTGTTATACGCATGACACAGTATTTGCTGTGCACTTTTGTAAATCCATCTTCCCATCCCCCTTGAAGAGCTTGTTAAAACTCTACAGATGAGGAATTTAGAAACAATTTTCAAAGCATGGTTACTCAAGCTGGAAGTTAGCTTTTAGCCAGACTTTATTATAGCTTCCAATATTGCAAATAAAAATTTGCAACTGCAGCTGGGTAGTTCAGTTTTTGAAATAACTACATCCATAATCTTCAAGAATAATTGAAAGTTAGCTAAAATCTTTGGCACCTATTTGTCACTGAGGGAGGGATTCTGGATCCTCTAAACGGACAAGGGACATCTATATATTGTCATCAGAAAATGGCTCAGCAGCAAAGGGATATCTCAAGTTTAAACAGGTTATACAAATCTTGCAGTCCTTCTAAATGCCCACTGTAAGGAACTCCTTTTAAGCCTACTCAGAACCTCTTTGGAACATCACTTCAGGGCTCACAGAGGAGATACTGCAAATACAGGTCATTTTTAAATGTTCTGGTTGATTCCATTTCATCTCAACTAGACTGGAAGATAAAACACATGTACTATATAAAGATACAGTACCTTGTTTGAGATTTTAATTTTTTGCCTGACATAACATACTCTTAAGTAACGAGGGGAGCCACAAAGTTGGAATTCTGTATCACAAGACACTATTTTCTAAATAGAATGTAAAGACATGCAGTAATTTCTCTTGGTTCCTCTTCCAAAGACTTCTCCATTTCCTGTGCCTTCAGTACACCGTTTAGTCACTGAATGTGTTGGGTTGAAGGCCTCTGACAGTTCCAAAGTGAGAGGCTACATCATTATCAGAGTAATGACTTCTTGCCTTTGGTTGTGCTGATGATAGTATGGAATAGTTTATGGCATCCTTTTGTACATTTTGTTTTTCATCTGCCAATGAAGAAATGTTCGAATAGTGACAAACAGATGGGATACGACATTTGCCAAAGATGAGCATGAAGCCTTTCTCACATTCTTTTGCACTTATAACCTTTACAGAACCACTGTCACCAGTGAAACTCTATGGATTATAAAATAAATCAAATTGAAATTTGGCCTTCTAAGCTGCAGATTTTTGTTTACTTGTTTACAACATTAAATCTTTAGATGCCCTAACAGATGATTTTCATAAAGCCTTGGAGAAAACTGTGGAGGACTTTTTGTAATTGAGGGAAAGGCAAATAAGCAAAGATTACATGTTCTCTTCCAAGTGTCTGGCTTAGTGCTCAGCAGACATGCCCGTACTGGAGCTGAAGACAAGGCTGCTGGCAGAGCTTCTTTCCAAACCTCAAGCTGGTCAGATTGGATGAACTTTCAGAATGAGAAATCAGTGTCGTATTTTCAGTTTCGACATGAACAGGTCAAAACTCTCTGTACCTGTGAGAGCAGTGCATTAGAAGCAGAGTTTTGGACAGGTGAAGTTAAGTTTGCAGCAGTAAACCTTGCACCAGGGCTCTGTCTCAAGGACATTCTCCTTTGGCAAAGAAGTTTGTGCCTTCTCCCATACTCATTCAAAGTTATTCACTGCCACTCTGCAAAGACAGCAGTCGCAAGGGAAGAGGAAAAGGAGAGAACAAAAAGAGGAGACATGGGAGAAAATGCCCCAGCCAGTCTTTCTGCAGAGAGAAACAAAGCTGAATCTATGATCCCTCTATTTTGCAAGACTAGAGGCTTAGATCTAAAACATGGATTGCAACAAGAAGTTTTGGATTAAGACAAGAGAGTTAAGACTCTTGGAGCTCACACACCTGTGCAAATACATGCAGAGCTGTGCTAAGAACAACAGTTGTGTGGGGATTGGCTGGATGCTGGGTACAGAGGAAAAGCAACAAGGAGCTCATTATTATCAAATGGGAAAAAATTTATCCTGAGACAGAGCTCCCATGAGAAGAATACATCTTTGGGAAACAAGATGTGACCCCTGTGGTCAGAGACATGACCATCTCTGTTGTCAGCACCTGGAGACAGACTGAGAACAGGAATAGTGAATCAACTCCCCAGGCCATGAGCAGGCTCCCTGACCTGCTTTAGGTAAACTTCATACTCAGTCTTCTGTCATGAAAAGCCCGTGCTAGAACTGATGGGAAAAAAAAAAAAAATATATATATATATATATATATAAAAATAAATGAAGAAATAAATAATAAAAAAAAAAAACACAACTAGTATCCTTTTGTTAAAGCTAACTCATAATCAAAATGCCGTAAGACCGAGTCCATCTTAGGATTGTATATATAATTCTGGCTGCAACACCCACCCTGCATGCTTATTATGAACTTCTAGTGATTCTAAATTCCTGTGAAAGATTAGAAGCCTTTCCTTGTTGCTGTGATTTGCCAGGAGGATAAGTGCCCCAGAAAATATTTAAGAATAACTGTCTCCACTCTGCCAGCAATAATTGAATATTTTTTCTATCCAAAAGTTTTATTCTGAATAAAACCACTATTAACTTTTCTAATGAATGTTCTTTATGTTGCAGGTGAGTCACTTTGGGCCTTCCTGTTGAAGAAAAGAAAAATAGGGCCATGAGTCCTCCTCCTTTGGTAAGTCAGGAAAGCAACCCAGTTCCACTTGAGCTAGTTAGAGGAGTGAAGCTCTGCAATGCTTGCAGAACCATGGTCAAAGCCTGCAGCTCCCTCAGTTTAATCAGCCTGAAACAGCCAGTGGTTTTTGTTCAGATAATGACAATGGAGTCAAACTACTAGACACCTTTCATTGTCCAGACATAGAATAAGTAAGGTTTTTATATGGTTGTTCTGAAACATCTTGGTACTGACATTGGCATATCCCTCTCTCCTGTCTTTTCTCATTAGATAAAGATGAGAGGCTTTGGGGATGACACCAACATGCTACTCTTTTTTTGGTTACATACTTAAATACCTTAACTCATGCTTGAAATGTAAGTTTAGGGGCACTAGGTGACAGCTAAGTATTTATGTGCTCTGTGTCACCAACTTAGCCTCACCCTTGCTATCCATCCACACAATTATCCCATATTTAATATTCTGATATCTGAGAACCACCCAACTGATGTCCCCTCAGGTTCAGTTTCTAGAAGGGTTGAGTATTAAGTACGTTGATATTCATTTGTTTCTGCAGGGAGAACAAGGGGCCTGATTTTCTGGTTGAAGCTACTGGACCTTAAAGTCCATCAATACAGTGTGTCTTGTTTCCACATTGGTAGTGATGAAGCGGAGTCTGGATCTGTGTATTGGATTCAGTCAGGATATAGAAAATTGTCAGAAATAGCCTATACCTGTGCAGACACACATTACCACACACATCTAGGAGCAGCTAGTTAAAAAAAAAGCTGGGGCAGACTGTGACCTGTCTGGTGAGACCATCTGTAGAAATTTCATTTTTCATGATAAAAAAGGCATCTGTGCAAAATATATATAAGGCAGGACAACCAACTATTAGTGTGCATTATGCTTTAACCTCATTATGTGTTTGCTAATAATAACAACAGAGCTTGTTTTTGTGTTGCTATCATGCAGTGGAGTTCTGGGCCCCTTGTAGCGACACAGCTGACTGCAGTCTAGCTGCTATTCTGTGAGTACTGTCATGGTTGGTTTGGTACATGAAACTTGGATGCTTTATTTGTATGCTTTGTAGTTGCTTCTGCCATCTTTGATTAGTATCACCTGGAAATCCCTGCTTTTCTGCATGTAGTCACACCCAAGAGGAAAGCCTGACTCGGAAAAGATTAGTGTCACTTTGCTTTTTCCCCTCATCTTCTCCCTGTAAAGGAGGAGAGCTTTCTGATCTTGGCAGTGTATCAGTAAAGATAGCCTAGATACCAAATACCTTAAGGGCCTCAATCTCCTCTCATATGTCCCAGAATTAAAGCTGAAATAACTCTGTTGACTTCACTGTGATTTATACCTGCATTAGTGAAAGAAGAATCAAGTTCTGAGGTTCATATGAGGGATACTATGAAATTTACTCTTTTAGCTTGTTAAACAGACAGTACCAAATGCACATTTCCATTAACAAGAAGATTGTGACATTAAGGATGTCTGTCTTTCTCACAAATTTTACTCCCTTGTGCTAAGGTGGTGATGAGGGTGGCAGCATGAGACCAGCCCTTGCACAGACTCAAGGGGCAGATTTAGAGGTCTCCCACACCACAAATGCACATCTTTTCTGATGTTTGGGTCACTAACTCTCTCTCTCTAATATAGCAACTGTCAAAAAAGCACACACAAAGCAAAGCTGGTAGCACAAAGTTTGTATGAAAGCAAAACCTGCACTTCACTTTTGCAAACTAAAACCTTGGCCCACAACAGTGTGTTTAATACAGGTCTTGCATCAGGTCCAGCACGAGCCAGCTGGGCCACAGCCAGAGACAATTCTCAACCAGAAGTGGCCTTGTTAAATACTCTTTACTGGGTATGTTTCTCTGCCCATTATTGATCAAGGGCAGGTTATACACCATTATTTTTTGCTGTAGCACAGGCAGCCAGTTTATGCTGTTAATGTCTCAGAAAACTCTTCCTCTGGTTTCCAATTTGTAGGAGGGGTGTTTTCTAAGTGGGCATTCCCACTGCCTTCTTTCCAAGTGATCAAGGGGCATTTCTCCAAATAATTGCATTCTTGTCTCTACAATATAGCAAGCCAGCACAGAAGCCCTAAACTGCTTCTCAAAATTTTTTTTTTACCTGAGTTTCTGTGACTGAAATAAAGCTTGTAACTACAAAGGTTGGGTTTATCATTACTTTCAATTAATAACTTTGTCTATCCTTTTAATTGTAATTTCTTATTCACTTCAGGGAACTATTTACATATATTTACATATATTTATTTATACACTTTAACAAATGTACTCATATTAAAACAGGGCATTTCCCTGACAAGCTTAAACCTGTTTCCCTATCATTCAACTTCCCTTTCATTTCACCTTTTGCTTTGTTTCTTGGCATTTTTTCTACTTTAAAACACTGCGTTTTGTTGCTAAAGGCACCTTTGCCTTCCAGATATCCTTCCAATTTTGTTTAATTCCTCTCAGTAAAATCACAAATTATATTGACCATTACATTGCTTTTTACCAAAACAACTGGGATGGGAATATGACAAACCGAAGGAAGCCAGAAACCACGGTCCTGTACTTCTGCTGCTACAAACCAAAAGCATATTACAATTTATACCTACAATTTCTTCCTGCAAGTCCTTTCTTAAGCATATAATCCCAGTTACAGACACAGTTCTTGTGGCTTCAGGGAAAGTAACTTCATGATCCTGGACTCTTCTCAAGAGAGAAAAATTCATTGAATTGCCTAAGAAAGAGTTTCTCTGGAAGCTGTAGACTGAGGAGAGTCAGAGCACAATTGGAACTCTTTTTTGCATAACCAGATCAAATCTGGCCTTGGTAATAGTGAGAAATTATTACCATCTGAATTCTAATCCATGGCATATGTAATCGGGGCTGGGTGGTCTCATTATAACTTCTAGGAGAGCAAACCTCATCTCGTAAACCACCACTGCAGGTGGCACTTCAAATGGAGGTCTGCAGGCTCAGCGGTGTAACTCCACTTCTTGCTGAACTCGCAGAGCATTTTTAGCAAAGGAAATGCAACAGAGTCAGTTGTCTTCATTTTTTCCGATCCCTGAAGATTTCCATGAGATGTTTATGATCATTATTTAGGGAAAGAAAAAATAATAAAAGACTTTAAGTACATATTTTTTGAAGCAAAGTGATGTAAACACCAAATATTTAAGCAAATATCAGTAAGATGACCCCTACACTTAAGGAAGCAACAATGAGCCCCAAAGAGGGGAATACTTCCAAAAGATTCAGTCTATGTTTTCAGGACACATGTACAAACAATACCAATTTTATAAAACACAGAAAATTAGGATTTATTAGACTCCTATGCTAAAGACAAATGGGTTTTCCACATCCTTTGGCTTATCAAGTGTAATTGACCTCACTCACTTTTGGAGACATTCAGAGTGTTTTAATAACGTGAACTGGGCTCCATATCAATTTACATGAAGAGCCTTAACTGATGTCTACTCACATTTATTGGGATCCATTGCAAGGAAGGTCCTGCCTGCCCATCTCACCTCATTTCTGTTTTCATTTCCATGCAAACCTGATCCATTCTGCCACAGCAACAGCTTGCAGGCATCCTTGAGGGGCATACCTGTGGTTTAAAATTTGCATGGAAAATTATAGCTGGCCCAAAAGCAAGTCCAAAACATCCTCAGCTATGGTGGCAGGACTGAAGGGCAGAACTTCTGAACACCTCCTCAACAAGAGGGTGGCAGCTCAGGGAACAGAAGAGGCAGCATTTGCCATTCTTGGGGATAAAGATGTTAGGGCTGCTTGTCCATGAAGAGCCCTGCACTTTGGATCAGATATGTTTGATCTTGGCTAAAAACCAAGTTTTTGACATGACACAGCCTTGTTAGGGAAGTTGCTGCTAAGGCACAAAAGTGATGCTGGTGAACCAAAGACATTATTGTGGCTCAGTTAAGAGCAGATACTACTTTTATATTTGATTTCAATGTATTTTGAATTTATTTGTTTTCAAAAGCGTCTACAATTTAGGAGACATGCATACATATATAATAAATCAAAATAAGTGAGGAAGTGACAGCATAAAGAACTGAAGACTTTGAATAATATGTTTCATTTTAAAATTACAAGAGCATAAATGCACAAAATCTTAGAGGCCTCCATCCAACAAAGCACTTACATGTATACTTAATTTTAAGTCTCCCTACAGTCACGCTTTGCTGAATTGAGGCATAATAATGGTAAACTTCTAGGCCAAATTTTGGACTGAATTCAGTAGATGCAGATGTCTTTAAAAGGAAACAATATGTGTATGTAGAAAGCACATCTCTAGACACGCATGCCTGATCACTTGCATTCATGTTCAGAAACTGTCAAACGCAGGAACATTTGTTTCCCCTGATTTAAAATACTTGCCTTTTTTGACACAGAGCCACTTTGCCAGCAGAAAAAATGGTCTCTGCCCAGAAGACCTTACAGTCTGAAATTTGGACAGATGAATAGCAGGTAAAATATAGAAAAGGATGAGAATAGAAGAGAGCTGAAGTAATAGGCTCACATGGCTATTCATTATAGACATGTGCATTCCGTGGTTGCCAAGTTATAAGTTTTAAATATAGAAGTTTACTTTTATGTACAAGTAATAATTATTAACAGAACACAAATCTTAGGGGGCTCTACAGATCATTTTGACAATCCAGAGTGAATGAGAGTTTTGCCACTCTTTTCAATAGAGTCAGGCTTTTACTCTGAGACTCTGCTTTAACCCATATGTCCCCAAAAGAGAGCACCCACAAATCTTTACAGCCCAACCAGCTCTGCCCCAACCTATAGAGCCTGGAAACTTGGGTGCAAACATCTGGCAACTCCCAGCTCTCAGAAAGAGGAAGTGTCATTCATCATACATCTGTAATAAACAGCAGCACGCTGAGCAGCAACAAACCTTCTCCAGCCTTCCTTTACAGCCAAACCTCCCAATTAACCTCCTGTCATCCACAGGCCAAGCAGGAGATTCTCACAGAAGAAGACTTGCTCCACAACACCTCAACCTGCAATTCTGCCATGCTTTTCTGAGATGAAAGGGGAAGCACACAGCATAGAACTGCTGGGGAGGAATGGTCTGTGCATATGGCCATGCGCATGGCTCCCACCCCTACTACAACCCTGGGAGCTCCTAATGCCTCATACCCCCAGCTCACATAGGAAAAGGGATTTAAAACTGTCAGGCAGCAGCTTTCACTATTAACTTTCAGTTTTGAAACAGCTGAGACTTAGAGGCTTTGAGGAAATCTGGGTCCGATTTTTATTTTTAGATAAACTGTCAGGGAAATAAATCACACAATAATGATTTTCAGTAATTTTTATAGGAGAACTGACAACTCACTGTGGTGACTCAGTGTTTGCAGAGTACTCTACAATATTGTGTAAGCACTTTAATTTCATCCATGATTCAATGAATTCAAGGGGTCTGGGCTTTGTTCCTTTAGCACCTCGGAAAAATTTCAGCGTGAGGTGGGAAGAAGGTAGCAAAGGACAGACTTTGTCCATGTTGTTGCAGTAGACAGTTTCAAGAATCATGCAAAGTCATATGGAATTAACATTTCTGCTACTATATCAGAACTTTCACCTCACCTAAGAGAAATAAAATGCAGTTATTACAGAGATAGAAACTAATCTTAATAAAGTCACTGGTAAGGTTGGAGTAATACAGGGGTTGGCCATGCTCTTGCCCTTTTTCAGTGAATCTGTTGGGGATGAAAGCTTTCCAGAAAGATGATTCTGATAACCAAACTAGCTTTGTAGTACTAGCAAACAAAACCCCCTAAAAATTGGGGGCTTCTTTCTTTGCAAATTTGGTTTTGTTCCGGTTTTTATATTTTGGAGGGGTTTTTGGGTTTTCTGTTTGTGTATTTTTAAACTTATCTCAAAAAAACCAAAAACACCCACATATTAAAGTCAAAGAGTCACCCCTCTAAACCGAGGCACAGGCTCCTTGGGCTCTGAGTAAAGAAACTGGCATTAGTTCAGTGACTTCAACCCGGCTCCACGCTGTCTGAAAGGTCCTTTCACAGGGAAGTTAATGCAATATCTTGGCCTGAATTACCTCCTTTTTATCACTACCTCCATGCTATTTAGGTATAGATTTTTTAGTTAAATGTACTTGTTAAATTTTAATGTTCTTTTGAAACACTGATGAATTAAAATACCACTATATGCAGCTTGCTGGGTCCAAAGAGTCACACAGTGGGAGTGAAGCTGTACTTGAGCCATGCTGAAGTAGTTTAGCTGGAGCAGAGGATTTTTGTTTTTTTCACTAGAGGCATGATGTAATAACCACCCAGCTGATAAGCTTTAACTAATTTGCAGTTTCCCATTTATTCTTATAAAACACTGCAGTAAGCTATGGTTGGAGTGGGTCTTCCCCCAGATTCCATAGACTGTGAACTGATTTTCTCCCTGCCACATGTTCAGCACCCCCAGACACTCAGCTGTGTGTGAGACAGACATGCCCTTGTCCAAGGGCTTGCACAGACAGTCCCTGTCCCCTGGGCATGGGCCAGGCTGAAGGCAGCTACCACCAAGTACACACAGCTGCAGTGCATTTGGAGTATTGCACAAACTCAGACTTTGGAGAGAACTAACTCTTCCTGTAGCAATAATAGGAGCAACCAGATATTATGTGAATGAGAGGAAATAAATACTGGATTCTTTACTTGCAAGTGCTCTTTTGGTTGGGATGATGGTTTGTTATGCAACTGAAATGTGAAAAAAAAACAAGGAACCAGTAATTTTGTCTTGCACTCACAAGACAGCACCAAATATTTGCTGAAGTTTGGTTATGATGAACAAGGAAGTGCAATGGCTAGGCCTGGTTATGTCAAGGCAAGACAGTATTATTAGATCAGCTACCCCAACTTGCACAGCAAAAGCTCCTAGGCCACAAAAATAGCTTTGCATTAAGTTTAATACTTTCGACTTTGATCAACAGCTTTTACATAACTAAATGATACTGTTCAGAGACACTTTGTGACTGTCAGAAGACCACCAAGACAGGCAGAACCCATCATGAAACCCAGCAGAGTTCCAGCAGGCACTTTGAAACAGCAGCTTTATTTCCAGTTTCCCCTTCAGTTTACAGACATTAGTTCTTCTGGCACATTTCCCTGCTAGCTGAAAAAGCCCCGGTATCCTGTATTTTCTTCCCATGAAGGTGCTTATACATTATAATTGAGTCACTTCTCAATCTTCTTTTTATAATGAAAGATAGAATAAAACAGCCTGCGGCCTTTAGAGCATAGGCAGCTTTCCAGAGGAGTTTATGAAGGAGTAGAGGAAGTCTTAATTTCCCTATTTACAATACAGTATCAGTCATCTCCCTTTTCAAACTTGCCAGAAGCTTTTGATTCCTTTTGGGAAAAGCTGTATACTCACATTAAAAAGCACATAAGCATGTATCAGCTCAGATAGCCCTTGGTCCCTCAGCCTGTTTTGGTGGACATGAGCGGACATGAGCTCTATTTATGACAAAGCAATTTGGACTTGCATGGCAGGTAAAAGGTAAATCTTGTCTAAAGCCGAAGCTCCAGCACTACTTTTAACAGCAGCTTTTGTTTCACTGAAGTATTTTCTTTTTATAGGAGTAGATTTCAACTAATCTTCCACTGATTTGAGAAAACCCTTTACAGGTCCCAGTGTCATTACAGACTGTTTGCAATGTCTGGGCATTGACTGCTCCCAGCACAGTCATTGATGGACAGGGGCTGCTCCCCTCCCAGCACCTTCTTGAGTGCCTGCCCAGACCTCTGACACAGAGCTGTTTTTTGAACACAGGAACCAGCATGCTCTGCTTGGTTTCTAGCATAAGCACCCGTGTATGATCTCATTATTAAAGGAGTCAGTGTGGGAAAGCAAGTTTCCTCTCTGGTGGCACATGTAGCATCTCCCAAGAGCTGCACCCCTCAGAGGGATGGCACAGGTGCACAGACCTGCTCACAGCCAGGTGTGTGCCAGCTGTCCCCTCCACAGCAGCCTGTTCCTGTGATGGTTACACAAACCAATCCCTGCCCTTGCTGATGCCCAGTGGTGGCCCAGACTCTGGAGCTATACCTGACAGTGAAAGCCTTGCTGTCCCTTTCCTGCTTCACTGCCCGTGGCAGCAGCTCTCCTTGCTCATCACAGAAAACCCGTTCCTGGCCATGGAACACAGGGCCATGCAGCAGGGACGTGCCTGAGCCATTGGTAATCGTGGCTTGTAGGAGGAAAAAGCTGCTCAGTTCCCTGACAGAGCACAGCCACTGGCACCGACAGCATCACAAATCCTGTCAGGGCTTCCCTGTCTGGCACTAAAACCATACCTATTATTTATGGATACCCCTTTTTAAAATTAGATGATTACAAATTAGAAAATACATGTCCTTAAATCTGAAAGTGCAAAGAGGGGTTATAAATATGTTAAGTCATTCTTTTGTGTGACCTGAATAATTATGGAAAATGTAAGACTTGCAATTTAAAAGGATTTTCAAAACACATCGTCTTTCAAAAATACATCAGTAGAAGGTCATCTGTGACCCCTGCATTGTGTGAATTTTCTGATGGAATAGATAGACCTAAAGTAAGATGACAGCTGCCCTCTCATAATTAGCAAGTAGGAGGCAGAAACAAACTGAAAGCCACCCAAAATATCAATATCAAAGCACACACAAACGAATCAGCATGAAGATAAGCACTATGCTTAAATCTCTACAAGATGCTGCACTGGCCTTAAAGGAAGACGCTGATTTTTGATGCAGACACAATACATCTGTAATTATTATATACTACAATTATTGCAGCAGCATATGCAAATGCTGCAGCGTGCAGGCTGAGAGCAGGCTGAGCACACAGGCGAGTTTGTGCAGCCGTGGCAGTCACAGCACAAACCTGCACGTGCACGTCCGACTTCCCACGTTTGGGAGCCCACGGATCCACCCCTCTGTCCTATTAACTGTGTGCCCATCAGCCTCGTGTCACAGCAACGTTCACATAGTCAGAAATCAGCACTGTCACTTCTAATGGTAAGGGACAAGTCCCATTGTCTTCTGGCATATCACATTTTCTTTGAAATGACTTGTCCTAGATTTTTAGATTAAAAATAACGAGTATATAATTCATATATACCACATAAATTTTATATTAAAAAAAAAACCTTAAAACCATACCTACAGTACTTTAGTACCTGACTTGTATATTTATGTGACTATTGTTAGAAGTGACTAATTGGGTTTGATTAGCTTCATCATTAATATTCTGTCCATAATTTAACATGCTTCAATAAAATACCCTAAAGCAGTATAATGATTAGATTTCAGGAATATGTGTTTTGCAATTAAGTTGCTCTTGATTTTGATATGCAGATTAAGAAATGGTGGTCTCATTTAAAAAAAACTGCCCTTATTAACTCAGCAGTATACTCTGAAGATTAGGTAAGAAATCCAAGATTTTCTCTTTGTATATGCTAGTTAAAATGTATTTCAATCAAGCATATGTGGGCAAATCAGATGTGATTAGTTTAAGTTCACAGTCATTCTATCTAAATGAATAATGTGTCACCTAACATTGCAAAAATTTGATTAATAGTTTATCAGTTAATTAAAAATGGGGTTTAATTTTTCTTTTTTAGGAAAATGCAAGGTAGATATTCCTTGTCTTCATCATAAATGCAAATTATTTCAGCTTGAATCTATTGTTCCTTGCTCTCTTCTTAGCCAACTGGCAAGAAAATAAAGCTTTTAAAACCATCTCTTTTAGAGAAGCAGTAAAACTTTGTTTGCTTACACATATGGCTGCCAGTTGTCCAAGTTCAAGCGGGATAATTCCTGTACATCCTTATTCCTCCCCCAACCTCTGCAGGGACTTTTTGGAGAGAGCCTTGGACTGTCTTTGCTGCATCCCACAGCAGGTCCAGGAGACTCTGCGAATGAGGAGTCCAGATAGGACCCACCAGAGGGGTCAGGGAGAGGAGAGGAGATTCCAGCCATGCTGGGGAGTAAAAGGGAGAACCCCAGGAGACAGGCAGCCCCAGCCAGCCCCCAGAGGGGAGCACCACAGCGATGGGCAGCCCTTGGTAACTCCTGTTGGTCACCAAAGGTGCCTGGCCTCCCTCTGCAGCAGCAGCTCTGCAGGGCATCAGCCCATCACAAACCCAGCAGCCCATCCTGAACCCAGAGAGGCACAGGAGGAGGGTGGCAGGCAGGGCTCCAGCCAGGCTGGGTGTCTGAGCACTGCTGCTGTAGGGCTGCATCATGTGTCTATCTATATCTTATTTTATTATTATTATTTATACAACCAAAGAGGAGACTGGGATGGAGCTCTCAGTGGTGTGTGCATTTGTGTGAGCACTCTGTACTTGTCTGCTCTGTATCCCCAGCTCTGTGTGTATATATACACACACACCTCTATTTATCTAGCTATACATCTCTTTGTGGTACATGCATTTGCCTACTGTAAATATATCTTCAGCCTTGCTGCTGGTTGGACATGAGCATGAAGCTGCAGCAGCTTCACCTCTCTCAGGCCCTCAGATCCTGTTTGATGTGTTTTCCTCCAACATTATGTACACAGAACAACTTGGAAAGGAAGGAAGGGGAAACTTCCTCCATCTAAGGAGCTTTGAAAGTTATTTACAAACACCAACATTAGGAAAATGGCAGCACTACAAAAAGGAACAAATATGAAAAGCTAAAAACTGGGAAAACAGAAAACTGGTTTCCTTTAAGACCTCAATTAAGTTATTTGGTGCAGCCACATCGTATAGTTTTAATTATATTCTCCCATATTACACTTTCTACATGATTTTACATTATCCAGTGCACAGCATGAATAGCACTCTCTGAATTAGCAAGTGTGAAATATGTACATATACACATGACATTACCCAACTGAAGATGCTTAGCAGAGTCTCTCCTAAAGATGCTCCTACAAGTCCTCATGATACCCTAAGGAAAACAGCCAGGATTTTAGCAGGGAACATAGCACAGCCTTCACACTGCAGGAAGCACTCACAGGAGGTGCCTCTCATCACTCTCAGGGTGGGAATGCTACACAGAGCAGCCTTTGTGCTCCCTGTGAGCATCACCATCAGAGCAGGTGAGATGGGCATGATGGTGCTTTCTCTGGTAACTGTTAAGCAACAACCGAGCCTGCTTTTCTTCAAGAAGTCTGTTCCTTTTTTGTTGTTGTTGTTGGATTTTAATGTTAAAACCAGTCCAGAATATTAAAACTATCTCCTCCTAAACAGTTGGATGAACTCCTTACTCATCCAAGTTCATTGCTTCTCCCCTCCAGCACTGTCCTCCCTCTGGCTCATATACACTGCCTCCAGTGCTCCAGGAACCCAGACTGTTCCACCCTGGTTTTGCCCACTCAAACATTTCTACATCCTTTTCAAACTGTGCAAATCAAACCTCTTATTTTAGTCCTTTTATCACTAACTCTTCTGTTCCCTTGTCACCTGTGCTTCACATCTTTATTTTCCTGTATAAGGCAGCCTCACAGAAATGACTGGAAAAACTATTACCCTTTCTCCTTCTCTCCATAGCCGCTATTGCTGCCACATCAGGAAGAAATCAGCTACTTAATTACAGCGTATGAGACAGATAAAATGCCAATTTTGCCTCCTATTTATAATGATCACTTAATTTTGCAGGCACCCCACAAAGAGCAGAATCTGCATGGTCCCTCGTATTTTCATATTGTTATTAATAATCTGAGCATGAGGGGGGTGAAAGACGGAAGAGATCATATTTGCTGCTGTACAGCTCTACACTAGCTATCATAACTGTAGCACAATAATCCTATTTGTGAGCAACTAAATGTATCTATATTAATCACTGAGTCATACAATTATTGAGGTTAGAAGGGACCTTTAATATCGAGTCCAACCGTTAACCCAGCGCTAATAAGCCCAGCACTAAACCATGTCCCTCAGTACCACATCTACGCATCTTTTACACCCACCCAGGGGTGGCAACTGCCCCACTGCCCTGGGTAGCCTGATCCAGGGCATGGCCACCCTTTCAGTGAAGAAATCTTTCCCAACATCCAACCTAAAGCTATCCTGGCACAGCCTGAGGCCATTTCCTCTTGTTGTTCACTTGTTCCCTGGGAGCAGAGCTAAAGCCCCACCTGGCTGCACCCTCCTGTCAGGGAGTTGTAGAGAGCAATAAGGTTCCCCCAAGGTTCCTTTTCTCCAGGCTGAGTCCCCCGTAGCTGCTCCTCAGAATGCTTTTAGTCAGGGAGACAATCACTGCCCTGTCCTGCTGGCCACACTATTGCTGGTAGAGGCCAGGTGTCCCTGGCTGTGTGCACACCTGCAGCTTCACCTTCAGTTGCTGCCAACCTGCACCCCAAGGTCTTTTTCCACAGGCAGCTTTCCAGCTACTTTGTCTTCAGCCTGCAGCAGCACATGCTTTCCTGACATAAACAGTCCCTTCTGAGCTTATAGACATCTTCTGATTGATCAAGAAGAAAGAGAAAAAGGGAAAGAAAAGCATTATTTGATTATCCATCAAGTAAAAATGGAAGAAAACCATTAACAGTAAAGGAACTTAAAAATTTCCAAGTGCAAGTGGAAATGTACAGTTACAGTGATGTGCTCACAGGTTGTATTGGGGGGCTTTGAGTAACCTGGAAATATGGATCCATCAGGAAACACAATTCACTTCAGTTGAAGCTAGGAATGCTCAGACTTCTTAAAATCAGGTCCATAAAGACTAACACCTAGAGAAGTGTGTCCCTAAGATAGCCAGAAACTAATTGGTCATGGATAATAATATAGCATGCTTGCCCTCCACCATTAATATGGGGCTATATTAATATATCATGGCTTGGTAACATAGTATGACTGGAATCTATATCAAATGATTATGTCAATGGTCCATTAAGCAAATAGTACATTAAACCAGTAGAAGAGCATTAGGTGTTTGCTCCATAAATGGGTATATAACAGCAGGTTTAGGATTTAAGACTCCCCGATAAATGCAATATTATATAAGCTGCAGGTTAGCAACAAATTTGCTCTACCTCGTTGATTTCTATATAGAACCAGACACAAGGAGCCATTTTCTATCCTAAGGTTTGCACTGTAGCCAATTAATATGAAATATTTTCCTATGAAAAGCCATACAAACATGACCGTGTAATTCCCTTCTAACAGAAATGTTTCATTAGCATTTCTGATAGAGGTCATCAATTCTTCTTCATCACATTACTTCCATCTTGTCCAGCAATTATTTACAATACCAAGGACACCAAACACATCTCCTGTGCTTTTTTTCCCCCACCAATGTTTGAGTTCAGCTTGTCACAAAAGTTTAGTGATGATGAAAACTTTTGGACAGGAGCCTGTGCAGGATGAAACCCTTCCTGTAGTGCCTTGATGTTGAAAGGAAATGGTTCAGATGAAAGAGGTTTGCTGCAGGGTTGCAATAAGGACTTCCAAAAAAAAAAAAAAAAAAAAAAAAAAAAAAAAAATTCACACCACGCACCACAACAAATTCACAAATTCAAGTTGTAATTGGAGATATTTCTGCACATTTCCAGGAGTGCACTGAGATTGCAACACATGCACAGGTCACCATGCAGCCATCACCTGACATCTGACCCAGCCACAGCAGGTGGAAGCTGGGCAACAGTGTCAGGGTGAGGGGCACCACATAACCACATAACAACAGGAAGGTCACCAAGAGCTGAGTCCCTCCAATGTCAAGCTCTGTCTCTGGGCACAGCATTAGCCCCAAAGTCACTTCAGTTGTGTTTTGCTGTACAGCCTCTGCCAGGCACCCCCCAGACTTGCCTGGCCCCTCTCACTGCAGCTGCCAAAAAACTTCGGACAAGAGGCTGGGTTGCTCTGTACCTCCCCAAGCCTTCCAGCCCTCATCTTCAAACCATCTGCAAGGAACACCCCTTCTACCTTATAAAGAAAACACAGGAGACCATTCTTCAAACAAAGAAACTGAAATTAAATTATAAAAATCTTTCAGCGTGTTCCCATGTACTGTCCCACCAGCAAAGCACAGGGCTGATGTCCTTCAGCACACAGCTAAGTCATGGCATCAATCACTCCCCCACCAGCACCTTCCCAACCTGCCTGTCCTGCACACTAGATCAAGAGTCACCTTTTTTTGTGTATCCTTTAACAAACTCACGTAAATAAAAGCCATGTGGTATTGATAGACACTATTACTCTATAAGAAAGACTTCAAAACAACGACTTGGATAGGAGATGCAGAACCCAAAGGTTCAGGCCAGTTATTATAAACTGAAAAGGAATTCCAAAATAAACCACGAAGTCACTCAGTACAAGCTGCAGCTGGGGCTGGGGCCACATCTCTCCCTCTGCATGAGCCGAGGAGCAGCAGAGCTTTGGGGGGCACAACTCTGCATCCCAGAGCTCCCTCACCTCTCTCTGTGTGGTTCAGGTGCCCAGCCCTGGTTTTGGGCAGCTCAGCTGCAGGTCCATGCCCTGCCCCCAGGCCAGGCAGGCTGCCATCACTGCCTGCCCCTTCTCCACATCAGGGCTGTCACCAGCACTCCCTTGCAGCACGTTCCTGGGGTTCCCAACACAACTCTCCCCACCTCTGCCCCGCTCAAGGGCTGCCCAGTGCAGATCCTCTGCACCTCTGCTGAGACCTCCCCCAGCCTTTCCCTCCCTGGGATTTTTCCCCAGCACACACGAGTTACAGCTCTCCTGGATCTCTCACACATCGAGCACAAACTGCTCCCCTCCGCATGTATTTTCTGTTCATCGATACACGGGTCTGGTGACAGTAATCCTCTTTAGCTTCAAAATGGTTAATGGCTTTGGGCTCAGCTTCTCTCCACTGTGTGTTCAGCTTTCTGGCCTTTACAAAGCAAGCATAAAACAGAGTTTCAGACACTTCTGTTCACTGTGCACAAGAGTAAAGTGCTTGAAAAGATGCAAGATAGTGAAAAATCAGTGCGGTGTGTTTCTGCCTCATTCATGCCTGCCAATATCGTTTTAAAAAAATCAATAGATTGCAATTTGCATTCATTTTAATACATTTGCATAAACTCAGGCAAATACATTGAAAGCTTTGTCCCTAACAATTTTAAAGTTATGCTGGAGCAAAACACCAGCACCAAGAGCTCATTGCAAGCTGCTGCCTTGCGGGCTGGTTAAAGTGGGCAGGTTTTCCTCTCCCTGCTCAATCCCACCTGGGCAGGCAGCGTGGGCAGGAGCAGGGCCGGGCTCTGCCCTGCAGCATGCTTGGGAGGGATGGGCACAGGCCTGCTCACAGCAAGGCAACCACGTGGTGAGCCCAGACTGGTTTTATCATTGCAGGTAAGTTCTCAGGCTCAGACCCCAAGCAGTTTGTTTTGTTACACTCCCACATTTTGGAGCCTGGTGTTAGGTCCCTAAGGAGCTGATCAGGCTCACATTACCTGCAGCAGTCACTGAGCAGGAGATAGTTCTGGGACACACAGAGATGAGGCTTGACATCGGGACACTGGGGCTGGAGCAGGCTAAAAATCTTTCTACCCTTGACTGAGCCTCTAGGTCAGATCTGTGAAATCACCTAGCTCCACTGGTAACTGTTTCTCTTTCCTAGAAAGTGTGTTTCATCTCCCAAATCCATAGCTGATCAAGTATAAAATTAAACCCCATGCAAGACTAAGGGATTGCTTTAAAAAGCATCAGGTTTGCTGGCTCTCAGTTGTGTTCAGCCACAGCAGCATCCTCTCAGGCTGTGGTACAACCTGCTGCACAGTGGGGCTGTCCCATGCCTTGCAGGGCACCAGGTACTTCCTGACATGGCCCAGGTGAAACCAAGCAGGCAGGGCAGTGCTCGCAGGGAAAGCCACAAGCCCCCAAATCCACACTGCACATCCCAACATTGGCTCTGTGCAGCCCAATCCTTCAGCAGGGCACACAGCCCACCCCACCACCCCAGAGCAGCCATTCCCCAGCCCTCAGCACGGTGAGTCTGAGCAGAGACAACAGGACTTCTCCAAGGTTTTCAAGCCACATTGTTCTGCAGAAGTGATGCTGCTGACAGACAGGTACAGCGTGGTGCCCCTCAACCTCAGCAGTCAGCCACAAGCCATGAGCAGCACCACCAGAGCCTACCAAGGTTTTAAGGGAAGAAAAATAGTGCTGCTTACAGGCCTAAAACTAAAAATACAAGAGTAAAAGTGAAATGAGTAATGGCTTTTCTGCAAAATGTGTAAAATGTCATCGAGAGAATGAAATCTGCAGTTGGCTGGAATATGAATAGTAAAAAAATACACAAATACACAGAGGCCTTCAACATTGCATCTAGACCAAAGAGGAGCAATGCATTGGAAAAAATTCTTTCAAATTCAGTTCAGAGAAGCTGATTTCTGATGTTCTTCAACTCAGAACTTGGAATAATTTTTTTCCCCTGTAGGAACTTATACAAAAATGACAAAGAAGGAAAAATATATAAAAAGCCAAGAAATAATGACTTTTTAATCTTTGATGATATCTACTCAGAGGGTAACTATCTACAAGGATTGCAAAATTTAACCTATCATTTCCATAGTGACAACAGAATTTATGGATTAAAGATTTATAGAATTTAAACATTTGGAACGAAACCATCTGGCTCAGCAATAGCCAGCCCCAGACTTAGTGCTTCAATAGCTAGAGCTCTTCCCACTGAACAAAAGCCAAACCTCAAGTCATCAACAGCATCTGGCTATGATAAAGCCCTGCTCCAACACCAACTATTCAGAGATGCTCTGCTAAATTAGCAGGATGCGCCTGAGAAGCTGAACTGCACAAAGGGGTAAGTGGAGACACAGTAGGTGTCCTCTGGGAAGGCCGGAGAAGGTGCTGAGCATGTGCCTCACTGAGGCAGGAGAAGGATCATTGAAGCTGAGTAGACAGACTCCGTGTTTTAAATCTGCTCTCACAGGGGTCAGTTGCTGTCTGGGTGCTCACAGATGTTTGCAGCTGGGGAGGAGGCAGCTCCTGGGAGCAGCCATGCCAGGGAGGGTGACAATGCAGAACCCAGCTCCACTTGCCCAAGGAAAACACCTCCACACTCTCTCCCTGTCCCCATCCTGGGGCTGGGGACCCAACCACCCAATTACCCATCAGGGAAGCAGGATCTCCAGGGCTGGGGTGGCCAGAGCCAGCCACCAGCCCATTTGGAAGCCACTTCTGTTCCTCAATGTTAAGGTAGAAATAGAAAACTTGAGACAAATCTCTGACATTTTATAACTGCATTTGCACTAACAAATGTAGATGACACATTTATTGACATTGTAACAACTCCTCCAGGACAACTACATTTTTTAAAAAGTGGAAGAATAAAGATAAATCTCCCATAGATATTGCAATGAATCTTACCCTGACATCCTAACGGCTCTGATTCAATCCTTGAATAGGGAAGAGCTCATTAAAAATATCTTCCCCAGCCGCTGCATGGGGCCGATGGCTCCTTCAGCCCAGCCCCAGAGACTCCCGCGTGCAGCTGGTGATGCCAGACAGGCACAATTTATGGTTTCATGAATTTGATGAAGTGATATATACACTCAGATTAGTATGTTTGTAAGAATTGTAAAGGTTTCGGGCCCAGATTTTGTGAACTACAAGTTTAATTGGCCCACGATTACTATGACTGCATATGCAAATTAGATCAGCGCAATTTCACATGTAAATGGCCATAAATTGGGCACGCCGAGCCTGCTGTGGACTCACTGCCACTCGAGCCAGCCCCTGAGCTCTCCACACCTGCATCTTGCTGGGGCTGCTGCCCTCAGGATCCATCGACACAGCCCAATATTGCTGGGAAATGTGGCTGGAGGCTCAGGTTTGGGCTGGGGAAAGCGCAGAGCGATGCACGACCAGATCATGGCAAGCAACAGGGGCTGCAGCCCAAAAACTGAGCCAGAACATTTCCAAGGAGGCTGCTTCTCTCACCCTGTGAAATCCTCACCCAGGCTTCTGCCAAGGGCTTGTCCCCACTGCTACCTCACCAGAAACTAGAAACCAATTTTACCCCAAAGTTTTTCATACAGGCTTGGTTGGACTTCAGAGTTTTCATAAGTTTTCCAAACTTCAGCACCTCCCCCCAGGACAGCCTCTCCCTCCTGGGTTTTGATTCAAGTGTCCACAGTTAATGGGAATCTTGTGCCACAGGACTGAGACTGAGCCCTCATTGTAAAGCCATTTGGCAGATTTGAACCTGGACTGGTGCATTCCCACCCAAGGCCTGGAGCCTTGGTGCACTGCAGGGCAGCATCTTGCCTTGCTGCAGAGCTGAGGACACCCAGCTCAGGGCCCAGGGGGAGATGCTGCAACACCTGGGGATGCTGCAGAAGAGCCACCCAGTCCAGATAGAGCAGTTTCTGCTCTGTTTCTCTAAATATCTCATTTGCACACTGTAGTTGTTGTTGCTCTTTTTAATGAAAAAAGACTTCAGATCTTCAGCCATGGGCTTGGAGCTCTTCAAAAAGAAAAAAATTCAAAGGCTGAAAGCCTAATATTAATGAAGAAAAGCAGAGCTATGCAAGCCTGAGACAACTAATAACCTATGCAGAGCTATAAACTGATAAAGATTTGCTGGTCTTTAGTAAGAAGCAAAGCACCAAGAGTTTTCACATAATAGGAAGACTCCAGCATTCAGTCTATCTGAACAAGATGCTTTAGGCTTAGCTTCCTCAAGACTTTTGTGCCATTTATGGACCATTTCTGCATGTAAAACAGGAAATTAGTGCACTAAAAATGACTTATGCACCAAATTAGTCTGTTTTCATACCCACAAAATCCCAAAGCAGCTCTATTTAACTCTGACCCAAGTATTCACCTCAGGGGTGAATTACCTAGAGAAGCTGGAGTCAGATGGAAAAGCATTTGCAGCTTTAGGAAGCTTATTTTACATATTCACCAATAACTTCATTTTGTGGAAGCAAGTGCAGATTTGGTGCATGTTGTGCCATGACCCAACGTGGCAGCACCAGATCCCCACAGTGCTGCCCCTGCTGACCATGTCTGCTCTTCTCATGTATTCCCATTTTAAATGAGCCCTAAAAATGTACTCCAAAATAAAAAATGAATCAGAGGTACCCAACCTCAATAACCTGTACACGTTGCAGTGCCGCAGTTTCCACAGCCTGCTGCTGCTGGGCTGCAAATCTCACACAGGGATGGGGACAAGGGTCTTTTATTCCCAGACGAAATATTCCTTCCACGTCACCCCCTGCCTGACACAGGGGCTGAAGGCACTTGGGAAGAAAAGCTAAACATGTTGTACAACAGCCTCCTAGACTGGAATTTGTTCCCACCCATTTTTGGGGCATTTTCCAGAAATATGGATATCCTCCCAGTGCAGGAGGCACCACTCCAAACTTCCCTGTAACTCTTTCTCAGCCTCTGGGTGTGGGTTAGCCTTCAAGAGGTCACAAATAAGAACTAGAATAGAAATTTGTATCTTTTGCTCCCTTTAACTCAACGCAATCTCCTCTGTTTACATCTGCAAGCTACATCAGCAAAAACATCCTGCACAGATGAACTCTACAAGTACATAATAAATAAATAATAACAATAACAGTTTGTGTTAATATAGCACCTCTAATCCAATTATCTGAAAGCTCTTTGCAAATACTAATTAATTAAGTCTTGCAACACCCCTGTGACATAGGTTATTATTATCCCCACTTTATATATGATAAACTGGAGTCGCCAGAATTCAGCTTCCCTCGAGCATGTGTCTAGAGCAGCACGGCCAGAGCCTGTGAGCTGTGCTCCAGCACTACACACCACAGCACTCTGAAAAGGGTTTCTGCTGGTAAAGACCTAAAGACACTAAACAGCAGAAAGATGGGAAACTTCCCAGCCTTTACAGGGCACAGCCAGAGCCAGCCCTCACACACAGCCCAGCACCAGGCTCCTACTTGCTGCTTCCCTGCCCCTGGGGATCCCTGCAGATCCACACCGAGGGAAGATGAGGTCACACCTTGCCTCTCCAGCCATCAGCACAGCATGAAGCAATAATTATTTGCCTTGGGTCTACTCCAAGGCCAGGCTTGCAAAACAAAGGGGTGCTGAGAAAGAGCTGAAGCCCCAAAAGGCCTCACAGGACCCTTTCCTGGTTTTGATTTCCTTCAGGTGCCATGAATTTCAGCATCCTCTGAAAACTCTGTAATTTATGGCAGGTGGAGCCATTTGTGTTTCATCAGGAAATAGCCCATCCCACAGGCACAGGTGGGTGGAGGTTGGAGGGAGTGGTGCTGCCCAAGGGCTCCCTCACCCTCTTGCCTGTGGCAGCCAGGGAGGCTTGGGCTCAGCCCCAGTTACACAGATAATCCACCCTGCTGCCTTTTACCTGTCTCAGCAGTTTCAGTGCTCACTTTCTTCATAAACCTTTAGAAGAAATCCTAATACCATGGAAGCAAATAATTTTTTTAGCTTGCATTTTATGAAAAATTAATTGTTTAAAAGAAAGAGAGTTGCTGCTTGTTCTCTGTGGAAAGCAGGCTGTGTTACTTTATGTATCAGGAAAATTGAGGCAAAATACCTCTGAAATTTTTTTTTTTTTTTTCTCTCTTCTGGCAGGGAAACACATATGAAGTTGTTAGAATTCTTTTATGCCCCACACTGTTTTTAATCATCTGCTGTCATCTGGGGGAGCTTTTGGAGCTCCCTGGACCAACCATCCAAGTCCTCCTTGGTACACTTTTGACAGCAATGTGGTTGGAACCATCCATCACCTCCTTTCAGCTTACTCCAACATCAATGAAACAGTGTGAAAATGGAAATATTTTACATTCCAGTTGTACCTTTTCAGGAACATGCTGACCTTCACCCCAGAAGTGTGTTTCTGTCAAACCCATCCCTGCTGTGCACTGAGCTGTGCTGGGTGGTAACAGGGGGGGACCACCCTTTCATCTGCAGTGAAATCCATCCTCCCCATTTCTAACATCCAAGTAATAAAATTCGCACAGCTAAATGAAAGATGTTGTTAATTATTTTATGGACTCGTTGCCAATTCATTCTCTCCCGTGTTATAGGGAGGTCAGTTGGGTGCTGCAGCTTCTCTGCTTCCCCAGCAGCACCACACGTGCCATGTGGAGAAAAATGGGCAAGAGGAAGGTGTATCGCTTTAAGTCAAACAAGATAAGGTGTGTTTGCCAGTTGATTACTAAACCTGGGAAAGATCAAACGGCTCCACTGGAGGAGAACTGGGTACAGCAGCTCATAGCAAGTGCTGTGGCTAATTCCAGACCAAAGGGGAAGCAGGATAAGAGGAAATTTATGAGTAAGCTCTTGAAGTAATGAAACGAAAGTAATGCTGATTGGCCTCATTTGCGGCAGTTCAAAAGCTGATCAGCATCGCTGAAGGAGTGAAGGATCAACTGACAATCATTTCCGTGGTGAGGAGCGGAGCTGACCCGCAGAACGCAGCGCGGGGGGTCCGGGCACGGCGGCCACAGCTGCCGGCCCCCAAATTCCCTCTCGGCCATCCTGCTGGCCCTGCCAGCCCGGCTTCCCTGGGAAACGGGGAATGATGGCCAGAGCAGCTCCCGGGGCGCTGGAAAATGGGAAGATAAAGCCGGAGAGTGCCCAGAGACACCTCCCAGGAGCTGAGCGCCATGCATGGAAAGCACTGCCCCAGAGCAAAGAGGAACCTGTGACCAGGTGGGCTTCACAGGGACAGGACAGTGGCTGGGATCTCACCGAGAGCGCCTGTCCTTGGAGCTGGAGGGGCTGTGGCAGCCCGGGGGACTGTGGCCTCTGCAGTACATGATCCTCCCTGAGAGCAATCACGGCAGCCAGGAACCAACAAATCCACATCAAAGCTGCTGGATCTTCAACTACTCTAGAGCCTGTATTTAGGATAACAAGGGTTTGTAGTGTGCTCACCCAGAAATGGGGTGGGGAGGAGGAGTGGCGCATTTGTTACTAATATACCTTTGCCTTGAGAGCGAGGGTGACCCGTGTCCCGGTCAGAGCTGTGTGGGAATACATCAGGAACATGGAGCCATCTGGAAAACATGTGATTCCACTGAATTTGGACAAAACCATCTGCCCATAGGTTGTAATGAAACGCTGATGGAACATGCAGTTTATGGAAATGTTTGTCTCTTCCTGGCTGATGCGCTGTATTATGACTAATTTTTGAAGGCCACATTGCATTAAGTCAGGATGTGCAGTGGAAACAACATGCCTGATAAAATCTTATGTGAGACAATGAACTCTAATATGTACATTTTAAGACTGTGGAGAAAAAAACCAGCCTTTTTCATCTACATATTGATTGAAGTCCTTATGTAAGCACAAAATCCCTGACCATAAACAAATACAGCCAAAACCATTGTGTTCCCAGTATTTTCACATACCTGGGAGGGGAAAAAAAAAGATGAACCCCAAATTAGTGGAGTACTTTTGAGCTTTGTATTTTGACACTGGACACAGTGAGCTGGTTTAGTTTAGTCACTGTAGTGGGGAGAATACTAATCCCCTTCTGCACCAGCAGTTTTACAGGACACAGTGGTTGTGCCTCAGTGAATTTCTTCCACACCAAACTTTATTCACATGGAGAACAAAATCCTCTAATGGCCCAAGAGATCCCGCGTGTCTGTGCTGTGGCCCCGCGTGAGGATCTCAGGGCTGGGCTGCTCCGCCAGAAATTTCCCGCACGAGAAACTCGTTTTTTTGGAATGGGAGGGATGGAGGGGCGGGAGGATAAACGGGAGTCTGCGGATACCGCGGGGGATGCGGTACCGAGCGGAGGATGCGGTACTGAGCAGAGGATGAAGGCACGGGGGGGATGCGGTACCACGGGGGGTACGGTACCACGGGGAGGATGCGGTACCGCGGGGAGGACGCGGGGCGGGCGCGGCGGGAGGTTCTGCGGGGCTGTGCGGGGCCGTGCGGGGCTCGGCGAGGCCCACGAGGTGGCAGCAGACCCTTTGGAATGCGGCGGCGGGGCCGGCGGCGGGCGGAGGCTCTGCCGGGACAGCCCGGCCCCGCCGCCTCCGGAGCGGCTCCAGGGAGCAGCGGGACCGGCCCGCCCGGGCGGGGCCCTCGGGCAGGGCTGGGCGGTGCCGGAGCATCCCCGGGCGGTGCCTGGGAGGAGGGACAGCATCCCCGGGCCGTACCGGAGCATCCCCGGGCGGTGCCTGGGGCTGGCCCCGAGGCGCAGAGGGCTCAGCCCCGGTCTCCAGCCCCCTCTGCCGCCCGCCCGAACCGCCCCTTCCCTTCCCCTCCCGCACAGCCGCTGCGGGGCTGCCGGAACGAGAAGGAATTTCATGTTGTCGAGATCTTTTAAACGTCACAACAGGCGGAAATTGTCCCTGGAATAGCTGAAGCGGGCACAGCGCCTCGGGGGCAGTGGGGGCAGCCTGCCGGGCTCTCGGGGCACTGGGGCTGCTCAGGACACAGCGGGGCAGCGCTGGGGCTCACACGGGCCCTCGCCCACCCCGTGTGCCACGGGCGAAAACAGGTTCCTCTCTTTCCCTTTCCTGTTTCATCTGCCTGCTGGGGCAAAATTAGGAGCGAGCAGCCGTGCACTGTGCTCCGTCCTGCGGGAGCATCGCTGCCCTGGGGACCCGGGCTGGGGCTGGGACAGGAGTGGGACAGGGCTGGGACACGGCTGGGACACGGCTGGGACAGGGCTGGGACAGGGCTGGGACAAGGCTGGGACAGGGCTGGGACAGGGCTGGGACAAGGCTGGGACAGGGCTGGGACAGGGCTGGGACAGGGCTATGACAGTGCTGGGACACGGCTGGGACAGGGCTGTGACACGGCTGGGACACGGCTGGGACACGGCTGGGACACGGCTGGGTCAGGGCTGCTCCGGGACGGGCTGGCATCAGCTACAGCTGCACGGCACCAGCAGCGCTGCGAACCCAAACGCGGCACAGGCAAAATTCAGCGGCTGCCAACCGTGTCTGGGGACCTGCGGGGTGATGGCAGATGGCGGAAGGAGTTTCTTTACAAACTGGGAAATGCAGACGTGGAATTGCTGTCCACACTGATTTCCCCCCCCCCCCAGAAGAGCTCACGCGCTGGTGGAGACTCCTACACATCTCCGCAATTAGGCAGTCAAGACGTGCTGAATAATAAATGAGCGGGGAAAGGCCTGGGCTGCAGCTGGCCCGAGGCCCCTGGTGGATGTGCCGGGGGCAGCCGGCACACGCCGCGCTGGGGGAGCGCTCCCGGCCCCGCCTGAAGAGAGCGGCTTTATCGCCAGCCCCTGGCCCTCCCTGCCTCCCCACCCAGCGCGGGGACCCAGCCACAAATACCCAGTACTGTCCCCACTCGTCCCCTCTCTGCTCGCAGGGGCCACCTTTGCACCTCGGACACACGGACCGCTTTAAATGACTCGGGGAGGTGGTTCTCCATACAAGCGAGAATAAAGTAAAAGGTAATTAAAATATTTGACCTACATCAAGCAAGACCATCCAGCGCCTGTCACGTTAAATGAGGTGGATGGGTCCTCCATCCTGCCCAGTTTTAGCGTTTATTTTTGGGCAAACCATTAGCACAGTGGCATTTTACCTCCCCCTCCACACTTTGGGTGGCAACATACCTTTGTTTAAAAGACTGTAAGGGGCAGAGAAGTGAAAGGAATGAATGTAGTTTGAGGTTATTGCTTGAGTGGGCAGAAGAACATGAAAATTCAAAACATCCCAGCAGCCTATAGATGTAGGCAAACTCCTGGCTGTTCAGGCAACTGATTGTTCAATAAATGCAAATGGACAAAGCAAAGCATCACTGAACTTGAGAGATAAAGGTCCCCTAACAATAGAGGCTTTTTACAGCATTGAGTCCGATTTTTTTTTCCTGTTTGTATAAGTAAAACCCAATTTGAGCAACTGAAGCATCAGCTCTTTACAGTGAAAGATAATTTGTCTGGAGCAGCCAATAAGATAGTGTAAGATCCTCTAAAGAAAGCCCAAAATATGTATCCTCATTTCATTAATAAATGGCTTGAATCCAAGCATAAAAATGATGTGACTTTAATGGTTTTTCCAACTGGTAGCCACATTCCTTGTTAGCGAGAGATCCCATGTGGGAACATTAAAGTGAGACAACCCCACACAGGCTGGGAGTGATGAAACATGACCTAGCAGCTTCAGCACGCATCAGAGGATGGAGCTTGGCAATAAAATATTCAAATAAGCAATTCAGCCCTAAATGATGCTCACTGTCCAGATTTTGAAACTGGGGTTCAAAGATCTTCATATTTTGTAAGTGCCAAGTTTCCATCAGTAAATACGAAACCGAAAGTTAGAAGCTGGTAATTACGACCTGGTTGTACAGGGATATCTATCTGGTTAATTTAAACATGTATTTTTGGGTTAGCCCAGGAAAACTATCAAAATCTGGCATCTCTTTGTGAATAAATCTTTGTGAAGCTGGCATGCCACAGGTAGGAGAGGGGTCGTGTGATACGGTATGTTCTCATTTTTTGCTTCAGTAGACTCATTTTTTATTGAATAGCAGAGTAAATATTTAAGCAAAACTAGTGTAAACTGCTGGCAGGTATGCCATGCTAAGTAGCAATCATTTACTTTTAAATAATTAAAAGTCAATATACAAGCATAGCATTCTTGTTGCAGTGCGGCACACGGTGCCACTGCTCTGCCTACATGTCACTTCAGAGCCTGATTTACTAACAAAGCATTTAGTTCAGCTTGTTTGGAAGGGGGAAAAAAAAGGAAAAAAATAAGGAAGGTTTTAATAAGCCACCCTCTCTGTTGTGTGTGTTTGCAGGTATTTTGGCTATGCAGACCCCAGTTATTTCTGAGTAAGGCTGAATCTGCATTACTTGTGGGGCTGGTAAGGAAAGCCCTGATTTCCTTTGCATTATGCATAGTGGAAGTGTCAGGATGGCTCTGATGGTGTTTAATTAAATATTTGGCAGTGTTTAATTAATTAAATATTTAAACATTAAATACTAAATAGGATGTGATGTCTGCTTAGTGGACATTATGTCTCAATAGCCATTAGTCATTAAATAGGACTCAAATTGGCCCTAGAAGACTCCCCTTAGCTAAGCAAGGTCTTAAGTACATGCACTTTTGGATCTTCATTAATAAGTAATAGAGGCCAATTCAGACTATGTAGCAACACAGAGATCCCTATTAATGGAAACATTAATGTCTCTGTTTGAGACCAGGCTCTCCAGACAGTCCAGACAGCAGATGAGCTGCTCAGGGCAGAGGGGTGGGATGGGCTCCTGGGGCAGTGCACAGGGCTGTGGCCAGGGTAGGAGGGCAAAAAAATCCCCACCATGGCGGTGGGGTGTCTGCCAGCACAGCACCTTCTCTGGCAAGGACAAGGGTGCAGCCAGCACGTGCCTGTGGTCTGCCAGCACCGCGACATCTCTGTGGGACTGGTTTGGGTTAACTTGAGGGGGTTTTAAATTAATGACATGGTTTAGCACACACTTAGGCTCACTGCATGAGCCTTGCTCGCCCAGGGAGCCCTGCACAGCCACCTCGAGGTAAATGAGAATCAGGCTCCTCACACCCACCCTTGGCCAGACTCCCACGAGTGCTGGCCACAGGCTGATCCAGCCAAACATTCCCACATGCCAGAATCTCAGCCTGCACTCCTCCCACAGCACTGGCACAACAGCTCAACGCTGAAAACTGAGCACAGGCAGAAGCTCCTGGTGAAGTGGGGTCTATAAAAGTGAAGGGGACTGATGTTTTAAAGATTTTTCTGTAATATAATTTCAGCAGGGAAACAACATTTTACAGGCCCATGTGGTTTTGAATTTGCTAATTTATTATTCTCTATTCCCCAGACAACCACTAGTGGCAAACACTTCGTACTTGTCACCTCAGTGGTATTTTTGGTAGGATTTATCGGTTTTACCATTAGATCCAACACTGCACTCTAACACACATTGACAGTGCCTTTCAGCACCACGAGCTCGTGGAGCCCACACTAGGGACTCAGGCTCCCTGGGGACAGCACGTGACCCTGGCACCCACCCTGCCAGTGATCTGGGGCTTTTCAGGGTGCGATAAACTGACTGCAACTTGAAGCAAGTCCGAGGTTGTTCTAATTGATGCTAAAATCAAATTATAATCCAGCAGGGGGATCCCTAATTAACTCAAGGTTTTACTTCTTTGGGGAACTGTGGTAACAAGGCACGTGCCATCAGTGGGACTTGTGGAGGGCCAGGGGTGGGCAGCCAGCAGGGGCCTGGTGTGCTGCTGCCCTGGTGCTGCTCTGTGTGTGCTCATAGATCTCCCGTGCCTCCCAGGCTGCAAACACGCCAGTAATCCAATTGTGCTGCTGCCTAGTAGTTCTTACTTGAAATATCATTGAGTTAGCTCTTGAGGGATTTGTGTCTGGTGACATATATATTGGTACCAAAGTCAGAGGTCGCCTATTGCAATGATCATCTTGATAGGATGATTATGAAAAAAGCCACGCTGGTTAGAAGACCCTCTAACTAGATTTGGCCATCTTCTTTCAGCGTCACATTAGCGGATCTTGGTTTCTCTCTCAGTTTTAGTGATCCAATCTTTCTTCTCCTGAATTTCTCCCTTGGGAGCTTTCTACACAGACATTTTAATATATCACGCTATTCTCTGCAGAAATCATTTGCTTAATAAAGAGACTGGATATTTTTTAATTGTAACATTAGCAGTGTTCAAGAGCAGCCACAATGCCCACACCTACACCTGGCATGGGCTGGGAAGGGCTGGTCCTGGACCAAAGCTATCACGGCAGTGAGTCAGTGCTTTCACCTTCACATTTTCACCATGCACAGCTCCCAGGGCAGCTGGACTGTCTTTGGAGGGGATGGTGCCTGCTGGGAGCAGTGCTCTGCACAAGATGTTCCTCCACCATTTTGCCCCATGCAAACTCCAGCTGGACCTCTTGTAGTTTTTAAGGAATTGTCAGTGATGGGATAGGCACTATAAAGCAAGCACCCTATCAAATATTAAGCAGCACAGTCAGTTGCTGAATTACCAGCTAACTGCCAAATGCAGCTTTATTTTTCAGTTTTAACGCTTCTTGTTGCACAGTGTCAAGCTGTCAGAAGACACTGTCTGCAGAACACAAAACAAACATCAGTGCCATGCTTCCTAACAATTCAGACAGCCTGCTCAGCATCCTCTGCCCACACCACCCTCCCAGGTGACACGAGGTGAGCCCACACAAGCTGCAGGTGGGCTGTGCTGCTCCCCGCACTCGCTGCTCTCCCAGTTATTTCTCCTGGTAGCTTTGCATGCTTGTTGCGTGCTGTTAAAAGGCTTTTCATTTCCTGACAATTTATAAATATGTATTGGGCCTGAAGGATGAGGGTAAAGCAACTGCTGTTTCTTTTTTTAAAGAAAATTAAACATGACAAACTTAGTTATTCATGCAAACCATCCGCCTGTTATCTCTGATTATGCAGGATCCAAATGGTGAAGCTGAGTGAATGAGTGCATTCATCAAAGTAAACTGTCAGAGGCAGGAACACTGGGTTTAACCTACCCCTACCTATTCTCTTTTGTACTGATGTTTCATCATCTTCAACAGGCAGTGCAGTTGCTTGGTATCAGGAGCACCTATTTCACTGCCCTCTCTCTCTTTAAGGGGATTAATTAGCCTCCAGAAAACAGAAGAGACCCTGTGTGTAGTGTTCTCCACTTTAAAACATCACTTCACCAGGATGTTTTAAGCTCATGGGCCAGATCATATGGTATTTCAGGGGCAGAGGCTGGAGGCACAGTGCTCCTGTGTCCCTGCACTCACCCAGTGTGAAAGGAGGTGCAGTGTTTTGCTAAGCCTTGGCACTCATGCATGTGTACATATGTGTGGGACAAATGAGTAGAAATAAACTTCACAGACTGGAATGTGACCGATTGAATCTCACCCATCCACCAACCTGCCCCACAGCAACAGAGAAACAGGAGAAAACAAAGATTGTATCACAGTGTCTGAAACTTGTGGCAAGCACCACTGTTCGCATGTCTGTTTTAATGCAGAGAAGCTGCTTCAGACATCAGCTCTGATACTCAGGAAGAGCTTTGATGTATCTTATGAGGAAGATGCCCTTTACTTGGCCTGGGGGAATTGGATGGGGCCAGGTCCCTTCCTGAGGCACCAGAATCAAAGAATGAGCTGAGTTGGAAGGGACTCAAGGATCATCGAGTGCAACCCCTGGCCCTGCCCAGCACCATCCCCAAGGGTTACACCATGTGCCTGGGAGTGTTGTTCAAATGCCTCTTGACCTCTGTCAGGCTTACAAGCCATTCTTTCTTCCCTCCCACAACCAGTACCAGTGCCCTCAATGGTACCTCCTAACTGGATGATGCCCTGAGGTGACCACTGAGGCCCCTTTGTCCTGCACTACCCTTCACTGTCAATTCTACTCCTTTTGGTGCAAGCCAGGGATTTTAAGCCCCATGGTGCTGTGCCATGCCAGGGGGGTTAAACTGTCCAAGGATTTTTAGGGTGGGCTGGAGGGCAAGGAGGACTTCTTGCAGCTTGCAATAATACCTTCTGTGGTACAATATAATGCTTTAGCACCAGGAAAAAGCCACAGCACTCTCCCAGCATGATTTACACTCTGGTTGAGTCAGTGTGACAGCAGGACTACTTAACGCTACCCTCCGCCCCTACTGTTACAGAGTTATGACTTTAAACGCCAAATATGAATCAAAAATTTCCTCTCCATTCAAGTCCTCCTTCTGCCCTTCTTATCTGACTCATTTCCAGGCTGCCCACTGACCTTCATGCTAATTGATCATTACTAATAGATAAGGGTAATGCAGCTTCTGAACTGTGCTTACTGTGTGCTTTGTGCTCTTGATTGGCACAGGCGACATTTTTTTTGCCTAGACTGAAATTAAATCAGCAGCCAGTGGACAACACCCCTGCACACTGGAGTGAACTGCCATGCTGCTACCTGAAATGGGTGGAAAACCCCAATTCCATCAGAGGTGGGCACTTGCAGGAGGCTGGGTCTTCTCTAACACCCCCACAGAGCACACTTAGTGTCACCAAGCCCTCTGACACCACCATGTATCTCCCAGGAAGGTGCCTGAGCTCACTGCCATGAGTGTAGCACTCACCAGCTGCCCTTTCCTGGAGGCTGAGGTGTTTCACAGGTGTTAATTAGCTCAGGAAGCCACGCAGCACACCAGATAACTGTAGAGCTGAGCTGTGTCTGCCTCTGGATCCAGTGCACTAGAGAGGATTTAAGTGACTTGTCAGGAGCTATCAGGAGAGCCCGAGGTGCAGCTCAGATCATACTTGCTGTGTGCAGCCTCCTCTGCAGCTATCAGATAATGCCAGCCCTCTGCAATGCTCTAATACTGGGGAGCATGTTTCATACACAAATGGATTATTACTGGAATCCTATAGATAAAGCCATTCATCTTCTGAGGCCCTTGGGAGTCTGAGAAGCTAATACACATCACAGCAACGAGACATATAATGCATGCAGCACAAAGACACAGTAGAAACACCTGCAGGAGTGCTGAAAGGGAGACAAGAACCAGAGCAGGAGAGCAAATCTGCATGAGAGACACAGATGTACAAACTTCACCAAAAATCCCAGGTCTTCAAGCCCTTTCGGGTAAAGTCTTCAGAAATATCAACATGAGCTAAAAACTTCAAACTCCTTTTGTTCAGCCACCAATTTTCTTGGAAAGACTGTCAATGATAACAGCAATTACCAGCCTTGTTCTCAGACTTGCCCATGCATGGGAGCAGTTGCAGGTGGAGGCAGGTGCTGGTGGCACAGCACTCCCAGCCTGCCCAGCCCAGGTGTTTGTACATCTGCCCCTTTATCCAACCACAGCGACAAAAATAAGAGCAGAAATCCCAACGCCCCATTTTCGCCAGCTTAAACCCTGGTGATGAGCACTCTAAGAACCCATTTCAGGCAGAATAGAAAATTAATGAGGGAATAAAAGAGGTTGAGTCACACATCTTACATCTCAAATATGCCTTGCACAAATCGGCCGTGATGAATTGTTGTATGAAGTCTGGGCAAGGCTCCTCGCTGGTCAGAATACAGATAAAGCATGTGTGGGGTTTCTCACATGTTAAACAGAGCTCATTAAGGGAAAGATGCTGTTGATCCTTTTAATTCTGACCACATCATTCACTCGTCATCTTATTTAGACCCTATTTTTCCCCAGACTGGCAGGTGATATGATTGCATTGGCCTCAATACAATCACAGCTCACACTTTGCTTGACAATCCAGCAGCAGTGACCAGAGCTTTTGTGCTGGTGCAGCTGGGAGAGCTGAGTGCCTACTCACGGACATCCCAGCCCAGCAAACCCACAAGGCCAGCATGGAAACAAAACCAGGCAACTTCCAGTCCATGAATATACATCTAGTTCAGAGCAAAAAGGAGCCTCTCCAGCAGCAATGCCAAACATGCAGATTAATGACAATGCTTTGCCTGTGAAAATGGCCTTGCGGAGTCCAAACACGTTCTCCCGAGATGCCAGATTTTGTAAGTTAGCAAAAATGTTGAGCTGTCTGTTTGCTTTAAACAATTATGTCAGCTCTGCAAGAAAAATATGTTCCCTTGCCTGACCTCCCCATGCTGCTAGGTAGGACAGCATTTGGCTGGCTCTTGCTCTAACACAGACACCAAGGGACAGCTGGAGACTTTCCTTGAGGGAAGAAGGGCACAGCCAGCCAGGGGAAAGGTGGCAGGACCAGCAGCAGCAGGACCAACAGGACTGTGCAGCAGTGAGCTATCACCTGCTGCATCACAGCAAAGCCCCAGTACCCTAACAGAGGTAAAGGCCCTGGGCAGGTGTGGGTTTAAGTCTTCAGTGGCAAGTAAAAACAGACCTGTTTTCAGAAGGCAACTCTTGAAGTAGATATCTGGTGCCACACTTTATTACAAATACAGTCCTAAAGCAGACAATACAAAGGAGCCTGTTGTTGCTGCTCCCACCTCTCTCCCCAGGGGAGAGCTGCTGCAGAAAGAGATTTATCCCAGGTCACAGTAGAAGTTAGTGGTAGAACAGGGAATTGCAGAGGCTCCCCTGGGTATCCACCCAGTACATTAAGCACAGACTGAACCCTCTTGTCCACAGCACTGGGTCAGAGGCCGGGTCAGGCATTCCCTGCACTGGGACAGGCTGTCAGAGCCTGGCACTGGGCTGCTGAGCAGGAAACACTGGCTGTCAGCACCGAGGGCAGAGCAGCAGTATTTATATCAGAGCTAATGGAGGCAAACACCCATCACTTTTCTATGATTTTACTCCCAACACACCACAGCCAAGCTGAGCCAGAGGACACCATTCTTCCACCACCTTTCTAAAACCAGCACCCCAAAGCAATGGGACCAGGCTAGAGCCAGCCTGCAGGGTATTTTCTCATGTGAGCAAACACTCACTTGACAAACATTCAATAAAATGAGTCACACAGACACAGCTTACCCCAGGGCTGATATTGAGCCACATGAGGCTCCCAGCCTGGAAAACACTGCTTGGACAAACCTGGGCTAGATGGCAACAGCCTTGAGTGAACTGCAGTGGAAATAAAACTAGATGGCAACTTAGTGACAGTGCTCAAACATCCCAAATATTTCATTACCAGTATCTCCAGAGCCCATCTAGGCAGCTTTCTGGTATGCAGAAAATCAGGTTTGGGAGAGCCAAAAAACATCCAGAATGGTACTAGGGGAATTGGAATGGAGATGGAATTGTGCTGAGATGGTTGATTAGAACATGGGACAATTCTGAACACATGGAGGAGGAAAAAAACAAACCTATGGAGGAAAAAAAAAAAAAACCCACAAGAAAAATAAAGCGGTTGTTCAGTTTTGCACTGCACTGCAGGGACTGTGGGATGGCACTTCTGGGTGTCCCTGGGCCACAAAACTCCTGGATCCTCCAGTGCCTCAGCCTGCTCTGCAGGTCTGTGGTCACACAAAGCTCCCTGACCTGTACATGGAAGCTCCTGCACCTTTTAACTACTGATTTATAAAAGTAGCTTCTTGGGATGCAACTGCAAGCCAATATTCATCTTGTCTCAAACACAGTAAAAAAAGTGTGAAAATACACAACTGAATGTACTTCCCATGGTATAATTATGTGACAGTTCTTCAAAGAGTGCAGAATTGTGCAACAAATCCAAAAGCCATGATACTCTGACTGTGATGATTTCACTTCTAAGCTAGCAGCAGGTGAGGACAATGCAGTTTGCTCTTTCCAATATCCAAAGACCATTTAGCATCAAAAAATCTTTGAGAGTGATCACAGTCCAGGAGAATACATCTAATTCCCTTTAAAATAATTTGGAGCTTCACTGGGTAGAAAATTGCTATTTCTGCTCCAATGCCAGAGAATTCCATTTTTAATTATAGAAATTTCTGTTGTGCACAATTATAATATTCTTTCATATTCTCCCTCACTCTTAGCTCGAACACGCTATTAGCTACTTAAACTACTGCTATGCACTGGGCAGACACAGGTCACTCCTGCTGCACAGGAATGCTGAAGGTCCTGCCTTCAGAATCAGCTCAGACCAAATAACAGAGGATGAAGCACTGTTTTTTGTATATTCCAGGACAAATTACCCTAACAATCAATAACTGTTTGGATGCAACCCTTCAGTCAGATGCAATTAGAATATAAAAATCTTCTCCAGAGTGCAGATATATGGACTGATGCCTTGTGGAATGCAAGCTAAGGACCAAATTCAGTGAGCAGAGTGAGAAACGCAACATGAGAATCCACAGCAGAAGTCAGGGAAAAAGAGTAGCCCCTTGCCACTGCCTGTGCTTGCAGGATCAAGAAATAGAGGGATAAATCCTCATATCCCAAACCAATAAACACAAAATTATCTTTACACAATAATTAATCATCCTGTAGAATGAATCAGCTGAACCAAAAAATATCAACCTGTTTCTGAGGAGCTGTTAGGGGCAGCAGCTGGAGATTCACAGCTCAAACCTGTCCCAGTCAGATGAAACAAGAAGACTCCAAACACACAGGAGTGTGTCCAGACACACATCCCCAGGATTAGTGTTTGCAAGGATACAAAGATGATGAATGAGTCGCTTTAATCCGTGGCTGCATTAAACAGATTTTCTCTGTTACATTTAGTTCCTGCTTTTCCAGTTCCAGCGGGAATTTAGTACTTTTGCTGATCAGAATCGATAACTTTAATTGGTAGTTTAGAGTTAGGTGCAAGGTGCATTGACACTAATGAAAATTAGTTGCTTAATTTGCCAGTGACACCAGGGAGCATCCTGGGAAAGGCAGTGGGAAAGCCAGGCAAGGCTGCTGCTCTCCTTGGGCATAGAGAGATGGGATGGGGCCGATGCAGCCAGGCAGCAGGGAGGAGGCTGTGCAGGCAGCAGGAGGGGTGCAGGCAGCAGGAAGGAGGCTGTGCAGGCAGCAGGAGGGGTGCAGGCAGCAGGAGGAGGCTGTGCAGCTGGCCAAACACGCCCAGGAGCCCAGAAACGGAGCGCATCACCGTGTGGGTGGCACGGAGCACAGAGCAGTGACTCAGGTGAGAGTGCCTGGGCAGCTGTGCTCCTGCTACTGCCCGAGGAGGTTGGAGCACACATGAAGTGCCCCGGGACCCGAGGGAGGTGGGCTCCCCAGCCACTCTGCAGTATCCTGTCTGTATGTGCCCCCAGCAGATCCCTCTCTCCTTGAGGAGCAAAGCTCTCCTCAGTGTGTCCCTGAGCAAACACAGCAGAGCTCCGGGGGCAGGAGAGGAGGCAGGACTGTGCCCTCCTGCACACAGGAGCCTAGCAGGGAGCTCCTGGTGGCCAGGACAGCCACCCCACCACAGCAGGGACCACTGCTGGCCTCTGCTCCAGGAACAACCCCTGCTCATCAAACTGAAGAGGCCACACGCATCAACCCCCCAGGATCTTCCAATTAAGCTCTTTTGGTGTGGATCAAAATTAAAACACAGCTACCTTGTGGGCACATTTGAAGCCCTCACTAGCCAGCAATTGAAAGGGTTCTGGCTGGCCCCATTCCCTTTGAAGCATGCCTGCTGGCTGTAGGTTTCTCTTGTGCTCCCTCGCAATTACAGCACTTTTCAGCTTCTCTCTCCCCTTTTTTCTTTAATTTAAATAGATTGAGAGGAATTAAAAAACCCTCATCAATCAGATTTATCAAATAAAACTGTTGAGGTAGGGCCAGCTGCAGCTACATATGTCAAACTCAGCTGCAGATATGAAAGGAGAGGCTGTAATTCATAGGGTGCTCAGCTTTTTGAGGGTTTAACAGCAAAGCTAATCCCATTGCTGTATTCCTAAACCTATAGAGATGCTTCCAAGGCTAGGCAAGGATCAGTCCCTGCTTACACAGGTCTGTCTGGACTCGGCCCCCTGTAAAAGGGGGTGTCTGTGCTGTACTTGCTGCCTGGGAACATTCTTTCACAAGTTGCTGCAATGTCCCCCTTCTTGGGAAGGACTCAATAGACCTTTGATTTCTTTCCTTGTCTTCGTCCCACATATGTGGCTGAACAACCTGGATGTATCCTCTGTCTGAGACACTGTGCACAGGTTACTCCAGTTGTAAGAGCTCAAGTGAAAGAGAAGAGTAACAGCAAAACTTCTCATTGGTTACCACAGGTCAGTATTTCTCCAGCCTTTGCAAATTGTGGTTCCCTGGGGTCCACTTCTCTGGAACACTATTAGCTGAGTGACAACGCAGCCAAAGAAATCCAAAAGCAGGTTACATCCCCAGACACCTGCACAAGGACCTTGAGGTGTGGGTGAGAGCAGTCTTCAGGGGGCACAAGCTGAAAATTATGGGGAATAGTTATCTTGGCAATGAATAAAGTCAGGATGGAGCAGTCTTCTCCCTTTCTGTTAAAAAATACTGCTATTATCATGTTATTTCCAAATGTCACTGTTCTGGGACACAAGTGATGCCCATGATTCTCCTGCAGATCCTGCTGGCCACTGCTTTTTGCAAATAAAGATCAGAACCCCACTTCTGTCAGGGCAAAGTGTGAAGAGGAGCACTGAGAAGCCACAGCATCCTCCCCCTCCCTCTGCTTCTCCACACTGCTGTGCAATGGCCAGCTCTGTGCAAGGAACATCCCAGCAACTGCTGACCACAAACAACACCCCCAGGACATTCAGGAACAAACACCTGTAACAAGAGACACTGGGAGATGCAGAAGTGTGGAAGTACTTCACGGTTTTCCTCATGGTTGTTTTAACAAAAACACAGTTTAAAATCCAAAAGGAGAGGTAAGAGGCTTCCCAGGCAATGGGAATGCACACACCTGGTGCAGGCTCTGCCCCTGAGCACCCTGGAGATGCTCTGTGACACATCACAACTGCCTTTGGACACGTGTCACGGTGCTGAACAGCAGCTGGTGCTGGGAGCTGAGGACACGACAGCCCTTGTCCCCTCAGCCCACCCAGGACTTTTCCAGCAGATCCAGGCAGCTGCCATGGCCCAGCAGGGCTCACTGCAGCCCAGGATGTGCTCTGGGGCTGCCCTGCAGCTTCCTGCACAGCTGCTGACACTGGCAGGGACCTGCTGCCTGCCCTGACATCAGAGCATGGTGTGTCTGCACCACTCAGCAGAAGGAGAGAGTGACAGCCCTCTGAGCACTCCTGGCCAAATCCCTTTTACCAGGGAGGGGACCCTGCAGTGACCCACCTGGGGGTCTGCAAAGCTGCTCTCTGCAGGGGCAGGTGCTGCAGCATCCACCCACTTCTTTAGCAGAGATTTCCAGACACATCTCACATGCTAAGGGCTGTCAGTCTCCCCTTGCTTACAAAGCTGAGCTGGTTTCTCAGGCTGCTGCCAGACCCTCGTGTCCTCCAGCAGACTCCATCTGCTGGTTTTTCAGACAAGCAACTCCTGCAAGGACAAAATATATGGAGTTAAATAATGCACACTTCATCTTCCATTTCTCTCAGCAAAACTGTGCAATTTTTTGGAGATATTTTGTAAATTCAGATTTATGATGATTATTTTTCATGCTATGGCTACCACAGTGACCACAGAGAATTTATGGAGCTAATAATGTATTTAAATAGTGAATTTTGAAAAAAAACTGAGCCATTGCAATGGATTAACACTCAAACCATTAATATTCAAACGTATTAAGTCACTTGAAGGATTTTTTTTGTTTGTATGCATATTTTGGGGTATAGTCTCCTCCTAATACGTGGAGAGAAGATATGCTTTACTGTTGACATTTAACACATTTTCTTTATTGCTTTTCATTTCATTGTGAGTAAAAGCATTATTTGTCCACCCAGCCTTCCTTAGGACAAATGCCATCATTTCTGTTTGCAGAAGCAACCAAAAATTAAAGGAAATATTTCAGATGTCAACATTAAATGTCAAAAACTGATTTTAAGTAATTAGTAGTAGCCTGGCACATATGCATTTTGTTCAGAAAATTCCTGTTAAAAATATTCATTGGAGGATATTCAAATTTATTATGTAGAACAACACGGCATTAACGTGCTGGCTTCTATTTAATGCTTTGGTTCATAGCAACAAAGATACCAATGGGAAATCATTAAACAAATATGAGATTTTTTTTTTGCAGCATAATGGGTCTATGTTTGGTATCACTGGAAAAAAAAAAAAAAAAAAAAGAAACCCCTCACCGAGCTCAAACTGACAGAAAAAAAATTGCAATGATCAGGCGAAGTACAGCAACATTATAAATGTTAACAGATTTCAGAAAGTGATTTTATGTTAATTCAAATGTTAAGGCTGTCCGGGGCTGCGGGAGGAAGGAGATGGACGTTGCCGGCAGGGAGCACAAAGGGCTGCCTCTTGATGGGGGGGAGGTTTTATTAATTATATTTCCTTTAGAGCCGTAACAATAACATGTCAGTAATCCACACATTCTGTACTTAATTGACGTTAATGATTTGGCCGGGCGGGAGCCTCCCCGCGCCGTGAGAATCGCGGCCGTCCCGCGTTCCTCCGGCCCCGCGGCGCAGCCACAATTAACTCGATGAGCGTGGGGCCGCTGAGCTGAGCCTGCCATCCCTCCCCACGGCCCGGCCCGGCCCGCACGGGCATCCTGCAGCCTCCCCGGGCAGCCCTGGGGGAGCACAGCCCCCAGCGCAGGCCTGCACAAAGGGACATTCACACACCTCCAGAGTGACCGCCCGGCACGCACGGCCACCCTGCCAGGGCAGCAGAGACCGGGCTGGGACAGCTCCCCTCGGCACAGCAGCTGGGGAGACTCTGGGGTTTCTCTCTCATGCAGGTGAGCAGCAGGTCCCCGAGCACACACAGCCCTCCCTAACCACCCTGTGCCATCCCAAACACCTGCAGCTGCCCTGGAGGTGCTGATCCATCCGTAGGCGCTCAGCAAAGTCAGGTACACAGTTATAGAGGGGAAGTGATGCCTCTCAAAACCAGCCCCTGCCTGGGTTGCTGTAGTAACCTCACCTGTGGTGCCACTCAGCCAGCACAGTGTCCCAAACTCTCACAATTTACATCTCTGGAGTCAACCCTTTCCGTGGCAGCAGTGCCTGGAGAGGTGGTTTCTCTTTAGGCAGGCAGCTGGGGAGAAAGTCCAGTGGGCAGCAGCAGGATCAAAACCCACTGCAGCTGCTGGCACTTCCAGACCTTTTGACAGTGGCAGACTGTCCTTGGAAATGGCAGGAGAAACCTGGAGTCCTACCATAGTCCAAGAACACAGGGAAGTTACAGCAACAACAGCAGCAGGTTGCTCTGGGCAGATGCAGGATGACTTCCTGGTGTGCTGCACCAGTGCATTCCCTGCATCCTCCCAGCACTATGGTATGCGAGGAAGTCATGCAAATTTCTCCATGAGGACCAGTAACAGATCTGCTTTTGTGTATGGCATTTCCTCCCTCCTTGGGGCTACCCTTAGGCTCGGCTCATCCCGCTTCAATGCCAGATGTGCATCCCAGCTGTCAGTGCTATAGCTCCAGTTCCTCCTTCCTCTCTTCCCACCCGTGACCCTGCCGGCACAGCCTCCACCATCGCTCATCCAGGGTGTGGCCAAGCACAGAGCACGGTGCCTGAGCCTGTGCTGCTCCTTCACAGAGGATCAGTAGCTTCTATGACTCCTCTTTCTTCTTACCTGCATTAACAGAAGTCAGATCTTCTTTAAGTTGTCCAATGGAGGAAGCCAAGAGACAGGGAAGTGGGGAGAGGAACCACAAAAAAAACCCCCATGAGTCCAGATTTGATAGGAAATCAGGTTTAAAAAACCAACCAACTCAGTCACTGCAAGCAAATACCACCCCCTGTTAGGGGGTTTCTAGACCAGCCGTCCCACAAGCAGCACCTCTCCCACTCCCAGCAGAGCAGGGTGGCCCAGGCAGCAAAACATTCAACAAATTGTTCCGTTGCCACTTCTCAGGGGAAAACATTTGCTTAAAAACAGTCAGATGAATTTGGAGTGATCTATAGGGTACTTTGTTATGTTAATGACTGTTACCAACTGTCTGTTCTTTATATTAAAGTGTTGACTCATTGTCAGTTGGGGCGAGACAAGACAGCTTGCTTGTGCCTTGCAGTCCTTTTGCACTCACCCAAACTACTCATGTGAAGACACTTTAATATGAAGAGACACTGTCTGTGGCTATTATTAATCTCCTGACTGAAGCCCAGAATACTAATAACACCACGCAGGATCAGCTAACCTTTCCTCAGAGCATCCTTCATTCTGCAAGGTTTTGGCCAAAGCAAAAACATCTTTCTCTGCTCTCACCAGGCTGACAACCAGACTTCCCAATCAGAGATGTAAAAAGGATTTCACTTGCCCTCTCCTGTGCTCAAATAACATCCTCATCATCATCATTCTGGCAGAGGTAAGGGGGGTGCCTCCTGCGAGCCCAGAAACATCAGCTTTACCCACATCAGACAGCAGCATTTGGCAGGTCTGGCTGAGGTGAGAAAGCAACTTGTTTATTCTCAGACTGATCTTAAACCCAAGTGTAACAACCAAACCTCACTGTGAGCTCTACAGTCCAAAAATGACATTGGCATCTGGCAAGAACTGGAAGATGGATAATGGGGTGAAAAGATAAAGGTTATCTTTTAACTCTTGTCATGGTCAATAATTTTTGACATGTGGAAAAAATGGGCTGAGGTGCTGAGCTGCAGAGGCTTGGTGTCCTAATAGAGTGCCCCCCCTCAAAAAAATCCAAACACCTTGCACAGAACTGCAAAATAAAGCACCATATTACTCTTCTCCATCTGATGTTGCTGCTCTGGGATCCAATCCAAGAAAGCTCAAACCATTTATCCTGGTTGCATGCAGAGCACACCATAGGTAAGTTTGTGTAACTGGAGTCTGAACATGATAACCTGAGCAAATCACAGCTGTCCCTACTCCTTCTTTTGCCTTGGGAGGAGCCCAAACACATTCCTACACAGTTTCATTACATTTTTACTCTCTTCTTTCCAGCCAAGCCACTTATTTATAGTTGTATGGGAGGCCTCTTCCATCCACATTTAAGAAAAAAGCAAAAATCCCAGATCCAGAGCATCTGCTCCCTGCTCATGCAGACCAGCCAGTCTCACCCTGTCAGCTTTAGTGGACTTCACACCCTCGTGTCACCAACAGCTTCTTTCTGGAAACTCACATCTGTACATAAATTACTTTGGGCTCCTGACCCTGCAGAAAATAAAAGAATCTGATCCTCAAAGGAAGAAAATAGACCCAGCTATGCTTTTAGCACCAGGAAAATCACATCTGTGGGGTGGCTGTTAACTGCACAATTTTCCAGAAAATGTTCAGGCTTGTTGCTTTTCTCTGTCAAGGAAAATTGTTTAGCTCTTGATTAAACCCATTATCATTTCATTTTCAAGGAATGCTACTGTATACAGTTTGTGAGAGATCCAAACATTTGGTGCTTTGATGTTGCCTTTGTAGTATAAAAGTATAAAATATGTGACCAACTACTGATTTTTAAATGAAGAGTGACAAACTGTAATATTGCCAGAAAGACATTAAGTGCATTTAGATTTACAGAAGCATTTCCCCTTCCCAGCCACTGTCCATAAACAAAGTAACTTCTTTCAATAGTCATGGGAATTTTAAAAAGCAACAAAACCCTTATTTCTTTAGCCAAGCCGAGGCAGAAGCTAACATTTGAGACTCAGAGCACAGGAGCACAGGCTGATAAAAGAAATCTTTTCCCCTCAAATACAGTTCTTGCCAGGCTCCTGCTCTTCTCCATCCCAGGAGCACGGGCGCATCTGACAGAACAGGCACCAGGTGGGAGAAGCTCTACACATAATTTTTCCTCATATCCCAGGCAAACACATAGGCTGAGGCAAAAATTTAGGATTTCAAATTTTTCCTCCTTGGATATTATTGCCATCATGCTGAAAATAAAAAAAAATCAGCACATTATAAAAATGTATTTGCTTTCTCACTATTTGAGTTACATGAGAATATGTTTGGCTTGGTAAAACAAACCCAGTTTTCAAGTAGATTTGCACTTCCAGTAGACAGTGTGCTCCCCTGAATTGCCAGCATCTGTAGGACCAAAGCCCCTGGGATCAGAAAGGTTTTCCGTCCTTCCTTGATAGCCATCTCATATCATTTGCCCTCAAACACACCAGTCTGTGGAGTTTTAAAATCCCTGGTTTTATTCAGCCTACAAAGAATACTTCTTTTGTTTTTCTAGTGTGAAACTCACCTTTAATGGAAATAAAAAGCTTCATATACAAACCTACCCTTTGTGCTTAGCATAAAGTTATTATTTCAAGAGATTGAAAGGAGATAGCTCATATAGCATTGCAATATTCTGCAGCCTTAGTTAAATGTTTGATGATTATATATAAGTTTTGGCAATAGTGGACTACTCAAAATTTAAGAGAAACACATTTTGTACTTTAAAGCTGGTTTGCAGGTAGTGTGGCTGAGAGAGCACAGGACCATTATCAAAATACTTACAGCTCATCAACTCAAGCCAAGTGAGTGCTCCGCTCTAGTTCTAACTTCAAAGCACAGAAGTTTCACAAATTGCTATAACAACAAGAAATAGACATTAAAATCTTCTCATATTTGTACATACTTTTCTCCTGCCATCTCACAGAGACAAAAACAAAATAAAATAAAGCCCCAAACCTCTCAGTTGCTCACCTTGAGTGGCCACCCCATGGCTGGGGCAAGGGCAGGACGACCAGAAGGGGAAGAGCCCTGCTGCTTCTTGCCACAGGCAGCACGACAGAGCTACATCCCCCGTTTAAATGCCAAACCTGAACAGAGACTACAAGACCCCAGGTCAAGCTGTCCCTGGCCTTCCCAGCAAGTCAGAGCTGTTCTTAATTCCCAACAAATTCAAGGCCAGACAAATCTAACCTGTGTTATTTCACAGCATATGCCAGTGTCTCTCTTTTTTTGGTGTTAGAGGCTTGTGGAAGATAGGGTATGAATGATCTGGTGCTTTAAATGGAGTTCCCTGACTTACTAGAAGAGAAGGTTCATGCAAACAAGCAAGGTGAATTGGGTACATCTAATGCCAACCTGCACACTCACCAGTCCCCTGCTGCACTGCACACTGACCTCCAACTGTTCCAGAAGCCTTTACCTTGCAGGTGTTACTCCAAATAAGGTCAGGAATAGAGCCCATTGTAGGCTATGGCAACTCCCAAGCTGAAGTTCAGGTTCCCTGACACTTCCCCCCAAGGGCAGATGCTGCTGTAAGGCACATGCACTGGCAGTGAGGTCTGAAGGAAGGGTCCCACCCAACCAGCCTCCTCAGGCTGCTGCTGCTGCACTCTCTGGGCAGCAAATAGCACTCAGGAACAGAGGCCATGAGGGCTGGCTCTTGCCTTCACCTTATGCAAGCAGGGATGCAATAAACCCCTCGTGTTGTAATTCCTGAGAACCAAGAGGAGATGGTGACCTGAGACCTAGAAATAGAACCAGAGAAAGACCACCCTCCTGCTTCAGGGCAGGCAAGCTATGCAGAACTATTTCTGTGAGCTATTTAAGCCAGTAACTATTTCTGTTAGGTACCTACAGCATTTACAAGAGCTGAGCATCTGGCTGACTCAGTGGGGACTGCCATGCCTCCCTCCTTTCTGCCCACCAACACTGTTCCTCTCCAGTCCAGCTCACAACTGCAGCCTCAGCTCACTCATTTGGGGCTACTTCCTTCAATACACCCACAGCAACTCCTGACTTCCAATTTTACAGTAGCAGTAAAGCAAAATTAGCACTGGATTCATTTCTGTTGTTCAGTTTCTCTGATGCCCCCAGCTTTCAGACCAAGGTGAGGGTTTGATGCATTGTTATGACAAACCTTTCAGGAGGAGAAGATAATCATGCACCACCTGGGTTACTGCAAATTCAATTTACTTTGCAGCATGCTTTATGCTGGTCTGGAGCTATTAAAGAGAGACAGTTTCCAGTTGAGGAGTGTGCAGCACTGCACAGCTAAATTGCTTTCTCAGGGTTGTCCAGTGCTGCTCCTCCTGCATCACCCTGGGGCTGTTCACCCCTGGAGGCCTCTCCCCACTTTTAGGGGTAACACATCTGGGTCAGACCCTAAAGGAATATAATATTTGGGTATTAGCCTGTCTTTGTTGCACAAAGTTCAGCCCAAACACCCCAAACATTTTTCTCTTACCTAGCCAGGCAGAACTGTCCTCTTACTTCCCCCCACCAGACTGGGCCAGGATCAGAATTTAGGAGAATAGGAGCCACAAGCAAAGAAATAGAAAAAAACACTTTCAAGAGGGAGTTGCCTCCCTAACAGGGACAATTATCTTCCTTAAAAGTACCTGCACACTTCCTCTCTAAAAGACTTCTTTTCAGCTTGTAGCAACCACTGCAAATCTTTTTCAAGCTATCCTAGAAAGGCAGCACCAGACACAGTATCCACATGTTGCAATCAACAAAAAACAGATTCTTATAAAAGATGAGAAAGTAAGAAAATAGCTCTCAAGGCAAGTCCCCCCAGCTGGTTTGTGCTGCAGCTGTAGGACATGACTGCATTCCTGCTGGGGAGCTGCAAAGCCACCATCTCCACACTCTGAACACACTGCCTTCCATCAGAATAAAGGAGGCTGACCTTTCCCAAGAGAAAGAATTATAAAATTAGCAGGATTACCATCTGAAGCAGAGATCACATTTGGAGAGAGGCCTGTTGTCTGAACAAGTTTCATTCACAGGTGTATCTATCTCTAAGACCCTGGTTTCCCACACAGCCCAGAAACACATGGAACATCTACATTCACTCTTGCAGAGGTATTGACCATAGTTAAATATTTAGCTTAAACTGAAAGTTAAAGAGTTTCCCATATCTCTAATGTTACTACAGGATATTTTCTTGAACAGTTGAATGCAATCCCCATTTTTAAGAGAGCAGTTAGAAATTAAAAAATGGAATTGTGGTTTTGTTGTGAAACATCTAAAAGGGACTAAGATCTGAAAACAAACACCAAAAGGCCTAGCACTGAAGCATGGTTGGTGATTTAGGAACTAAGCCCATAGACTACCTTTTCAGAAGGATTCATTTCCCTCATCCACCCCCACTTTGTGTTCTACATTTAAGGACAAAGCACTAAAATATGTCTTGGCAAATCCTTCAATAATAAGCAAATATTACATCTCCTTTGTCTAAGGCATGCAATTCTGAGAAATTAAAACCTCTCTAAACTGGCACCAGCAAACACGTTCAGCTCGCATTTGCACTTGTTTTGTTAACACAGAACTTATAACCATTCATTGCAAGGAAAAAAAGCCAGCAGCACCAAAGAACTTGCTTACCATTGATTACCATAGGCATTTTTATTACATTAAAGTTTTAACATTTATCAAAATACTGGGTCAGAGAAGAGAAAAAAGCAGAATAACCTTAAAAAATAGTAAAAAACAGCCTCACTGGGAACTATTGTTAAAAAAAATTAACAACAGAAGAGGAGTTTCCTGAAATATTAGGTGTTGTAGCATTAAAGTTATCTGCAGCAGGACATGATGAACCCTGGTAGTCTCACAAAAGTTTTCAGTGTTATTGAACAGTCCTTCAAAGCAAGCACCAAAAAACATGCAAAAAACAAGGAACCATTTATTTCTTTGTCACCCTCTTCTCCAGAACTCCACAAATTTCCAGAAAAATTTCCCATTAGGACCTCTGTGATTCTCAGACATTGCAAAGGTCAAAGACTTTCCTGTAAAAAGGCACATATCTCTCCAGAATATAACTCTGCACACATGATTATTTGTCAAAGACTGTGCCAAACCCCCAGTGTTTAAGATTATTTAAGAGGTAGACTTTTCCTCCTGATCACCTCTCACTGAGCATCACCTAAGGGTAACAATCCAGACAACCTGATTCAAGAATTTCCCAGTAAGCTGATTATTACAGAGTGTTAAGGAAGGACTTCCCATGTACTTGTCATGTTTATTATCCCCTCCCCAGCCTCCTGTACCTGGCTAAGGAAATCCAAGTAGCCCAACATGACAATTTTATTTTAGCATCCAAATAAAGAAGTTTCCATGGATAAGTAGTGGTAAATAAATAAAGCAATAGTTACTACACTATTCATCCCCAACTCCCACACTTATTAATGGTCACAGTCTGAAAAAAATTTAACTGATCATAGTTAAAAGAAATATAGAAATATACATAAAACCAGCTGTCTTAGACAGCATTTTTATTAAAAATGAATACACAGAGACATAGCAGCTTTTACAATAAAGAGTTTTTTAAAATGCATCAAGTTGTAAGCCAACCATTCAAAAAAGAGGCTTTAAATGTTGTCTTCCACAGCACTTTTTGCCTATTTGTCAACAAGGGACAAATCTGCAGATTATCCAAAGGACAAACAGGCACAGTAACAAATCTAAACTTCAAGCCCTTTTTCTGAACAGTTGATCAAGCATCACCCTCCGTAGCAGCATCTGGAGCACACTTCAGTGTTCTTTCAAGTGGCTGGTGTACTTGATCCATTTCTTTAAAATATTTTAACATTCAATAAAACTATTTCAAATAGAAAAACTTCCGTCACATGAAAGTTAAGGTTTCCTTTTCAGATTCCATGAAAGCTTATGAACTTCACTGGCAGCATTTCTGTAATGGAGCAGGAGCTAAAACCAGCAGAACAGGCACTTCAGCAAAATTGTCTGTCAACAGTTCCTAAAGTCATATTGATTGCAGTCCAGAAGACAGTTTCTTACTACTTTGTGGTGGTGTAAGGACACCAGTGGGGAAAGGTGAAGTCCTATTTTGCTCAGCCAATATGGCTTGTTTTGCTTGAGCTCTGTCCTGAAAGCACATGAAAGAGAAAAAAAATTCTTAACTTTGGTGTGTCTATGCAACAGATCAATAGAATCCAGTGTTTAATAATCTGACAGATTGTTAATTTGGAAATGCATATCCATATCTAACCGTCCTAATAGTAACTGATAAATCACACAGTAGTTACTTGTAGTACAACTCCAAGAGATCAGTATTACTTTTTGGAATCTGATGATTAGCATTAGGTATTCATAACATACAAGCAACTCCTGTACCTTCAAGAAAGCAAAATTCAGAAACAACTGAACAAGAACTTTAACTTTTACCTACAACTCAATAAATTAAAGAGAAAAAATACCTCAATAGCTTTAATAACAATTTGTTGAACAAGATTTTGATCCTCCGCAAATTTCTCACACTAAAAACCACTCTTGCTCCACTGCTTGTCAATGACCACTGTCACATAAGAGTCCCACTGGATCAGTCTCAAGTGATCAATCTTTATTCTCCTCTGGGTCAGACAAGACTATATTAATGGTATTTCCTAGAGAGAAAGGTCTAACACATGGTATTTGAAATATCCCAAAGGGTAGAGAAATGCTTCTGATTTCTGGGATAATTCTGTGCTGTTTGAGATGAGAGGTTGAGGGCACAATCATCTTTTTCAACTAAATACTGAACAAGTCAGTCCCAAGACAAGTCTTTGTCTCAAGCATTTTGGATCTGGACTACAACCTTATGCCTTTTATCATCTAAATACACTCACTCTCAACCTGTTAATGCTTCACTTACTTGACTCTATGCCCTAACCAAAGAAACAAGACCTCAGATTTTACAGACAGGTTTTTGTCTTCACTCTGCACATACATACCAGCAAATCAAAGCTGTTAATGTGCGTCTGTATATTGTGCAAATCTTCAGGAGCGATCCCATTAAAGTGTTTGAGTTTGGAGCTTCCTACTTCCCTCAGAGCCATGGCAAAAGGGACCATCCACTTCACACAGTCCTCTATCTCACAGAATTCATAACCTGCAACACAAGACACATGCTTATCTGCCTGAATGAAGGCATAACATTTGCCAACACACATGATTCAAGTTTGTAAATGCCAATACCTGAAACTTTCTGCATCAACTCAGATGAAGAGAAGTGATACAAAGCAGAAGCTGCAAGTATTCCATAGGTATATTCCAAGCAGCCAATATCCAGCACACAGAGATCCAAGAGCTACAAGACAACAGATGTTTAGTAAGCCTGATACAAAAAACTCTTTTCCAGGTGAAACAGTATTTGAAGGAAATCAGTCTTACCTCTGTTATTTGTACAAATATCTGCTGTGGATATTGTGGCAGCATTACCTCATAAAGATCATTTAAATATGCAACTTGCAGGTAGATGTTTAGCCACGATACAACTGTCAGTGGATTTAAGTTCCAATTAAGAGCCTGAAAGAACAGACATACACAAGACTTCAGTGCCAATATAAGTTAAGTTTCCAACTTAAACCGTGCAAGATGGTTTAACAATCAGAAGCTCTAATCCCAGTTGGTTAAGGCACCTTTAAAATACACAAACCAAATACTCTCCTGTATATCTTCCTGCTGATACAGTCATTACAAATATCCTGCTGATACAGTTATTAACAAATAACTTCGTTCATACACACATACTGGTGGATGCTTTAGATCACTTGTTACCTAGAGAAAATACTGCTTTCTAATTAGAAAGAAATTGTGCCTCTTAGCAGCACCTAAGATTAACTGAGGAGCTCTGCTTTTAGTCTGATTATGCTATACATTTTTAAAAGACTAATTCCACTTCTAAATGTTACCTTCATAATGATCAATTCCATACTGATGATTTCATCTTCTGTACAGGCTCCATCTGTAACATAGGCAAACTGGTGCAACTTTGGTGGATAAATTTCCTGAAAGATAGGAGATCAAGTATTTAATTTGTGAACAGGTTGCAACCAGTTTCATGTGTTACTTTTAACAAAAAATACAGAAATAAACAGAACAAACACTGCTTCAGCCTTCCAAACAGAAAGAGAGGGGGGATAAGGAATTATCCCACCCTTTCTAAATCCTGGTCTTCTCTGCCTTTAAATAGACAGATTTCTTGCTCATCATAGCCTTAACTTTCACTTTGGATGGATCAGTACAAACCTACATCGTTTAACTACAGCATCACTGTGACTGTATCATAACTGAATCAAGATTTTTTTTAAACATCCTAAAGAAAAGGCCATTTATCTCTTGTTTAAAAACAGACTGAACAGCAGCTCTCTTAAACGACTATGAACTTAAGCAGCACTGTAATTATTCCAGCAAATAATAGTTCAGACTATCATGCAGTAGGTACTCTATTGCAATGAAATTTCAACAAGTGGTCTCTGTATACAGCAGCCAGCCAAAAATTCATTTAGCAACTGCAACTGAAACTTTAGATTTATTCTAGCACTGAATTCTCTAATGAGAAAACTAGCTATACATCACAGTATAATTTTAAAAACTTCTTAAAAAATAAGAACATTGGAAAGGAAAAAAAAAATCTTTTTTTCTGTCTCCCAGCTGAAAAAAAATGATAGCAACTAACTCTATAAAGCTTTCTACAATGTGTCCAGCATCCAGTAAGTATGCTGTGTGTCCATTCACATTTTGATGTTAAGTAAAGGTGGAGACACTTACCTCAAGCTTTGCTGCTATGAATAGAGAAGTGACACCAATAAGCTGCAACAGTGTTTTTACAACATCCTGTTGTGTTGCCATAAAGCGATCAAAGAAATCTTGTGCTAAATAGAAAGTTTCTCTATGAAGTTTGTAGGCTTCACAAACCTGGAGAGACAACAGAGATTACAAAGGTCAAGAACAGTGTTAAAAAGTCAAAACTAGATGCTACATATCTATTAAAAAAAAAACCAAAACGACATGAGATAGACATAGAATTTATATTGGGTTTCTACTTCACTGCTATTGTGAAGTAACATGTTAACTAAGTGCAAGAGTTAAACAGTTTCCTTTGACACAGGAGAACTGTCATTACAGTAACTTCCAAGAAAAAAACAGATCAGAGTGAAAACCCTTCTACGAAAAGCAAGCGCATGTTCCAACAATGTCAGAACATCAGTTCCTCGTTTTTTGCAAAGATCCATCATTCCAACACCTCAAAAGAGAAAATTCTCACAAGCACTTTAAAACTAAGAACAGGGATTACGCCACCAAGTCATCCAAACAGCAAAAAAAATTCAGAAACAAGGAGTTGTAGCACATTCTGCTTTACAAAACCAGCTAAGGCTGTGAGATGGATCTTATCTCAGGGCTACCCACCTTCCTTTTTACAATGACTTTTGTAATTATTTGTTTAGCCTTTGTCTGCAGTGTGACCTTAAAAGCTTACCCTGTGTTAAGGAAAAATTGATTATTATCCACTATCAATCTAAATTAATAACAGAATATACTGTCAAGTTTGCAAATCATCAGCTCAATACATCATATATTCTTTAAGTTTGGTGCCATTCATTAACAAAATTTAAGATGAAGACAAGTATCTTGAGCTAAACGTGCTCCTGAAGTGCACTCATGACAGTTATTAGTGCACTTCAACAAAAGCACACTTGAAACACTCACAAGCACAGCAAAGCTTACCTCCATTAGCCAGTCTAGAAGGATGGCTCTCATTTTAGGCTGCAGCTGGGGGTGCCTTTGCATGTAGAATTTATCTCTCACATAGGTCTCTTCTTTGTTTATCATGTTTTTCCATACATCATCCCTATTTGCCCAGCTAAGAGAGATCAATGTTTAGTCTTTGATCATAGACAAGAGGAAGGCAGAGCAGCAGCAGCAGCCCAGCACACTCACCCTAGAGCTGGCAGTGGGGTAGCTCTGGTGGGAACAACACTCAGATGGATGAAACGCGAGTAATCGACAGGAACAGGATCGTCGTCTTTATCCGGAGTGGGAATCAGCATGTGGGCATTCTCATGGCTGTTATTCCAGGACAGCTGTTCAACCAAACACGAGATTTTACACTCTGCTTTTTCAAGTAATGGCTTTAGTTGTAAATAGAAAATACTCATAACTTCTGTCACAATTCCTTGCCGATGCCTTATCTCTTTGAACTGCATAGAATGGTAGAGGCTGGAAGGCACTTCTAGGCCTTTTCACGAACCTTCCTGCTCACACAGGGCACCAAGAGCCAGTTGCCCAGGACCATGTCCAGAAGGCTTTGGAGTATCTTCAAGGATGGAGACTCCACAACTATTTCGGACAACTTGTGCTATGCTTGGCTGCCCTCAAAAAGGGTTCCCTGATATTCAGAGGGAACCTCTTCTACTTCAGTTTGTGTCCATCATCTCTTGTCCCATCACACAAACAAGAGCTTGGCTCCATCTTCTTTACATCTTCCCTTCAAATATTTATAAACAATAGACACAAATCACCACAAAACTTTTCTCCAGGCTAAACAGTCCCAGGTTCCTCAGCCTTTCCTTATAGGCAAGATGCTCTGGTCCCTGAATTACCTTAATGGACCTTTCTGGACTCTCCTGTATGCTCAAGTCTCTTTTTTTCTGGGGAGCCCACAACAAGACACAACACTACAGATGTGGCCTCACCTCTGCTGAGTAGAGAGGGTGCTGCTTATAAGCACAGTAGAGAAAGTTTGGAACAAAAGTTGAAGAACATTCACCCTGCTCTCCTTTTGAAGGACCACAACTGTTTCATGGAAGGACACCCAAGTCAGAACCCCCTACTCTGATGCGGCATTTTGTTTTTACCAAAAATATACTTGCCCTCAGGCAAAGAACAAGCAGATGGAACTCAAAAGACCCAAATATGAGGCCAGGATTTCTGGTAAGAAATATGTAGGTAATATGCCCAAAGCCATGTTTTTCATGCAAAGCATCTCAGACAGTGAACACAGCAAAATAGTTTGTAGAATTTTGTATTAATTAATTTAGTAGAATTAAGATTAAACCCCAAAGCATATATAACCCAATTTTCAGAATACAGCCAAGTGCATTTTAAGCAATTGTTACTAAACTATCAAGCTGATAATTTTATATGGCAAGATCTGCCATGGTCTGCAAACATCAGATATCCAACACTTCACCAGTCATGGCCTTTCAAGTTTCATTTGGATCAGAACTTAAGTCTAGGTTTACTCTTCTACCATCTAACTATCTAACTCTTAAACAGAATCTTGTACACTTCACACAGCACCCCAGGAAAATACTATTTTTATTTGCAGTAGAATACAAAGCCAGCACTGTCATCATGCCTAAGCAAATTAAAATTTGGCATTTCTGTTTTTCACTGAAGTCAGCCATCTTGCTACAAACTGATCAGTTCTGCACCACTAAAAGGACAGAACTCCTTAACAGATTTCTAATGTGCTAAAAAAAAATAAAAGCAAGCTCAGAAGAATCATTAGGCACTATCAAGTAAAACACTATGTGAAATTTTGCCTCTAGCAAAAAAGCTTCCACAGCTGATTTTTGCCATCTTTCTTACATATGACATCACATTTCCAGCAAAATGGCTCCCCCCTGCACCAGTTTCACAAACAGAAACCACTGACTTGGTGAAACAAAAACCACATTTCACAGTTCTCTCACAGCTAAGACTGCTTTGCACTTTGAGTTGCTGACACACAGATCAGTCTTTTTTCTTCTTGGGAGTTCTACATGCAAATATAGCATAGCTACAATACTCAGCCATGCCAGGATTTAATTTGGGTGGGAAGAAGGCAAAACAAGGGACTAGTATCTTTATCTTAAAAATGACAGATGCCTTAGAAACTGAAAGTTCAAATGAAAATGTCACATCAGCATTTTGAAGTTAATTTTTGCCCTCCATCAAAACTAGACTTTAGCCATACTTTGTTCTCCAAACTGCACAGCAAGCCCAGCTGCCAACAGCCTTTGGAGAAGTGCTGTTTTATCAGTTAATCAGCAAACAGAAAAGCTACAGTATCTATTTAAAGGTGCCTACTGCACCAGCAGTTTCTGAAGGACAAGAGACCTGCTCACAAAGTTCTCCAAGCAGACACATCACATGCAACAAGACTAAAGATATTTCACCACCCTGAATTTTCTATAAGGAAATAGAAATCAAAGTTTGAGAGCCTATTAGGTGTTTTGAAAAGAAGGGAAAACAAAGTTTTTGACAACATAATGTCACTTAACAAGACACTGGGGAAAAGATGTGAGTATCACTGCAAGTACACAGCTTAGCTAGAGACAAGAACAAAACTAATGTGCAGGGCTTCAAAAGAAAGCAGCCTATTGGAGAAGGAGACAGGAATTAATTAGTATAGGTGAGGGAGCACCATAGTTCTGGCACAGATTTTGGCTGAGAGAATGAACATATCAATCAGGCTCTTGAGTCTTTAAAGCAGACTTAGCAAGACACTCAATCAAAAGTAAGAAACACCATCAAGAAACTGCATTACCTCACACCGCAACTGTAAGGAAATAGGAGCCACCACTGAAAAAAGGAACAGTTTAAGGTGGGGAGGGTATGAGGAAACCATGAAGAACTTCCTTTGGGCTTGCACAGACCCAATCCAAAAGTAGAGACTTTTCTGACATCTGTCAGAAAGCAACAGATCTTACCCAGAATCTGTGCAGCCTAACAGAGGAAATACTACAGTCCTGAGCTTACTTCTGAGACAAACAGGAGCTGAAGCAGCACACAAGCAAGAAAATCAGTGTGGAGACTGGCCCCTTCAAATCTGTGTGGAGCCCAGCAAGAAAGCTTGGTGACACCCACAGTCATGATCCAGCTACAGGAGCAACTGACCAGCTGCAGATCTCTATCTCAGACCTAAGAACAAGACACAGACCACAGAAACTGAACTAAGCACATGAGAAGGCTCATTAGGAGAAGAGGTGCCAAGAGGGCAGAAGGTGGGTGATAAGCCCATTAAAGCACCCAAACCCATACAGCTCCAGAGAAAACCCAAAGTTCAGAGGTGGAGTCTTTCTAAAGCTCAAATGTTAGCAGGCTTCAGTTTCCTGCAGCACGTCACCATTCACTCATACATCAAATATTCACAGAAATTAATCTTTTTGACCCTTCAGGATATAGATTAGACACAAAACAGCGCAGGTAGTGACCACTGGGGTTATTGTTTACAGGCCATGCAGGGCCATCAGTGAAGAAGAAACACTTAGAAATACAAACTGCTGAAACACTTGTGCACCTCAGTGTGAGCTAAGAGCCACCAGCATGAGCTTCCACTGACAAGCAAGGAGTGCAACAGGAGGAAGAGAATGACACAGAACTGCATTCAAACAGCAGCATCAGAGGTTTTTCAGCGTGGAAATCAATGGCAGGGGAAGAGACGTGTTTGTCACCCCAAAAGCAGCAACTTTATACTATGGACAACGGTATCACTTCCAAGTCCACAGCCTTAGTTTGCCCATCAGAAACAGCAGGACCTATAATTCCAGCCATATTTCATTCATAGCATGCATTACTTTGAAGTATTGAATTTTTCTTTGTTATCAGAAGGGAATTCCAGACTTAGTAAACAGGACAGAAAAGAACTCGCACTATTAAATTGCTCCAATCCTCTTGGGATAGCATAGGAGCTTCTCCTCCTTTTAAATAAGAGTCTAAATGTCCTGATCCAGATTAAAGCCAAGTCAGATTCTCAATCTCGGCATGGTTTACACTTCTTTTTTGTGGGCTTTATTTTGCTTTTTAAATTGAAACTTCAAAAATTAATCTAGATTAGTCAAAGAAACTTTTTGGAGGGTATGTTCAAAACACTTAGCTGGAACACTGACAATGCTAAAATCCGATTCTGGAAAACGTCTGGTAAGGAACTGATCAAAACTCCTTCCAGAGAGTCTATTTCACCTTCACAGGTGAAGACATTAGCTAGTTTCATCTAAAGAAACTAACTTCTAGATTCAATTCTTCACTTTATATGGAGGTGACCATGCAACTTACATCACAATTGCACAGATTATTCTAATCTAGTTAGATGAATTTTGTTTTACGTGGAGCCTTGGAAGTGTATTCATCCCCACAAAGCAGCCAGAATTAGTATGAGAATTGCTAGCAGAATTACAGCAGTGTCAGTTCTCCAAAATCAAACACAGAATTTATGCAATATTCTGCTGTCACAGACCTGATGATATAGCCACCCTTTCAGCACATAAAGGGTAACAGCATCCTAATTAAGAACTGGGGCCTTATGTTCCACAGAAGCAAACTAATGAATTGACTATGAAGGTGTCATAAAGTGGGATGTGACTCTGATATTTTGCCTTGTGGATAAACTAGTGTCAGTAAACAATTTATTTAATGTAGAGGTCATGTGGTATAGGCTACAGTGGATTTATAGCTGCTTGCATTTTAGAAGTGTCGTGTCTCCACAGAATAACTGTCGCCCTGGCTATCATTCCAGCCTGCTATACTGCTGCTGGAACCGTAAACATATTCTCATTAGTGGTCCATGGCAATTTATATCAGAGAATAGCTTGTGTCACACCATAGACTGAAGAGCTGCTGCTGTGCAGCCAAATGTTAGCTTTTTTAACCAGATCTGGAACAATCTGGCTACTTTGTCACAAAAAAAAATACCTTCTCTAGGTAGGGAAAGATACATAAGGCACAGTATCTATTATTGTTTATAGAACGAAAGGGTCGAATTCCACCAGCATCCTATGATTACCTTGAAAAACTCCCAAGTAAAGATTTGTGATGCCTACTGCCTAAATTATCTAAGTTTTAGTTTACCTATCATTCCTGAAGTAACAATGAATGGCTACCAGGCCAAGAGCGCAAACAAGAAGACAAAATTGGAAGTCTTTATCTGTTTTCAAAGTTGAAGGTCAACATATGCAAAAGATACTTCAAGTTTCCTTCCACTGTCTTTCTGGAAGACAATAAAATTGGGTCCCCCATTGAGATTTTTCTAACAAATACCTTGTTATTATGCAATAAACATGAACAAGAAGGTCTTGCTCAGTTTAAACAGAATGAATCTTCTGGTGAAGGAGAAAGCTGCAGTGAAGGACAGGCAGCTCTTCCTTGTCAGAAGTGAGGAATTAGTTTAATATACTGTGCAAAAGAAAGACAGAAGGGAAGGAGAGATCCCCTCATTAAATGCTCACCATTTGAGCCCTGCTTAATATGTTGACTGATAACTAGTGTACGCAGTTGCAACAAGCAGAGGCCATTCCAAACAATGATGCCCATCTGTTATGGTAGCACTTCAGTCTTAGAACTTCCAGCTGCCACTTCGGGTTAGATGTGCCACATTATGCACAGCCTCGCCTACCAAATGAGGACAGGCTGCACACCCTGACCGTGACTTCTGCAACTTCAGCATCACCCTGCGTGTGCAGTGACAGCCTGAGGGCTGTGACAGTGACTGAGCAGGTGTGTGTGTGCTCAGGGAAAAAAGGAGGGGAATGAACCTATTCCAGAACACAGGCCACTCGAGGTACAAAAGCATCATGTTTTCAACATCACACACCAGTACAGCATCCAGCAGAGACACCAAAAGCATCTGCTTTTTGAGGATATGGAAAGCACGCAAAGGGAACTAGAGGACACCAGTAAAGCTAGTTTTGATTTTAGAAGTCAGTTCATTCTACATGCCAATGGTCATTATCAACCTCCAGTGTAGGACTGATTTCCACAGGTAGAGTGACTTTACAGAAACATTCCTTCATTCTGCAGAGAAACAGAGCCTATTTTACTATACCATGAGCATCTAGTATATGCTTCCAAATTCTAATAGGGAGCCTCTTACTTTGATAATTACCCTTGTCACCTGGAATATTCCAGCTCATGCTGGAAGAGGAAGCCTTGTTCTCTCCCAGATAACAGAGAAGTAGAGCCATGACAGCAAAGAGAACCACCTCAAGAGATGAGTCTGTCTGCATGTTTAAGTGTCCTGTGCTTTGGCCAGCCAGTGATAGGAGCACATGGACAAGGTATATAAGCACATGACTGAACTTTTGCACCTCTCTAGAGGAGTAAATACAGAGTAGGTCTAAAGGCTTGACAGGTGCACCCTTGTAACCCCAGGACAGCTGAATTCATTTGAGCGTTAACATAAGGTTTCAGACCAACACAGGCCTTGTGTCTTGCAAAGGCTTCAAAACTATATACATGAACTGAATTGTTTTGCACACTCCATCATCAACCAGGGCCAACAGTCCCCCTTGCCCAGTGCTATGCAGCATGTGGCAGCATACCTGTTTCACCACTCTAACACGAGTAACGAGATACTGCAAAGTAAAAGCAGGGTTAAGTAAGATCACGGTATTTACACATAAAGCAAATTCAATTACCTGTTTTTCACACGGCTTTTTTCTAGTCATCTCCATTTTGGCAATTTCTTCATCAGGATCCTGTAAGAACTACAAAAGGCGACATATAATTTCCGGAGTGCAAACCGCGGGACGAGCAGCTGTTGGCCGCCGTGACACGCGCCCGGTGCCGCAGGAGCAGCGGAGCCCCGCAGGCCCGGCCGGCCCTGGCCCACCGCGTGGGTCTGCACCCCAACAAAGGGCAGCCGGGCCGCGGGGCCCAGCCCCCCTCGGGCACCGCGCCGGGCCCGCACTCACCGTGGCCACATCAGCTTTCCTCTTGCGGGCTCGCATGGCGCACTCCGCACCCGTGTCCCCCTCGGCGGGACCCTTCTCGTCGGCGCAGTCGCTGCGGGGAGAGGGGAAGCTGAGCGGGAGCGTCCCGGGGAGCCCGGCGGGGAGCCCGGCCTGCAGGCCCCGCGCAGAGCGGGCCCCGCGCACTCACCTCTCCCGGCGCATGGTCAGCCTCGGCCAGCCTTGACCAGCCCAGCGCCGCGCGGGACGCGGCCGAGCGGGCCCGGGCCGCAGACCCCCCCCCCGCAAAGGCCGGCAGAGGCGCGCAACGGGCGGCCGGACCGGCCCCACCGGCTCCCCCCGCCCCGCGGCCGCCCCCCGCCCGCCCGCGCTGCCGCTCACTCACCGCCGCGCCAGCCCTCGCCGGCCGGGAGCGGGTGGTCGGCGGGTGCCGGGCCGGTGGGGCAGGGCGGGACGCGGGCGGGTTCCGCCGGGCGCCGGCTGCCTCACGGCGCGGCCGCTCCCGTCCCTGCGCGCGGCGCGGGCCGCGCCCGGCGGGACATTTAAACGCGCGGCGGCGGCGCGGGGCCGCCTCCCCACCGCGCACGTGGCCCCCGCGCGGGCCGGGGCGGGGCCGGCGGGGCGCGGGAGCAGCGCGGAGTCCCGCGCGCGGCGGGGGGGCGGGGCCGGGGGCGGGGGCTGCTGGATCCCGCGCGGAACCAGGCAGGAGGGGCGGGGCCAGGGGCGGGGCCTGAGAGATCCCGCGCGGAACAAGGCCGGGGAGGCGGGGCTAGGGGCGGAGTCTGAGGGATCCCGCGCGGAATGAGGCCGGAGGGGCGGGCCAGGGGCGGGGCCTGAGGGATCCCGCGCGGAGCGGGGCTGGAGGGGCGGGGCCGGGGGCGGGGCTCGAGCGCGGAAGCGGCGGGAGCGGCTGTGGCACGTGGGACCGCGCCGGGGTGAGCCGGGCCGGGCCGAACCGAACCGAACCGAACCGAAACCAGCTGAGGATCCTCTCCCCGATTCGGTCCCGGCCCTGTCCTCCGGCCCGGTCCCTGTCCCGGTCACAGCGGGGGGCGCCCGGCCCGGCTCCGCTCTGCCCTCCTTCCCTCCCGCAGGCCATGCAGCGGCCCGGGCTGTTCGGGCGGGTCAGGGCGGCGGTGGTCGGGATGGTGCACGTGGGAGCGCTGCCAGGTAAGCCGCGGGTGGGCGGCACGGCCGGCGGGACCCAGGCCAGCACCGGGAGCGGGTCTGGGTCGCCGGGGTCAGCCCTTAGCCCGGCTCGGTCCCCCTTGAAGGCTCCACTTCCCTTCACTGCAACCGCGGGCCCCTCATGAAGCGCCGGAAGTTTGGGCGCTCTCCGTTTGAGAGGTAAAAAAGGCGGGAAACAATTCCGTAAAGGAACCTGGGATGAAAGCACAAGGGCTTTGGTTTGGTGAACTTTAGAGAGTTGCACAGGTGTGCGTTGGGATAGGATGGAGGTTGAATAGAGCACTCTCTCATGCCCTCAGGGGCACTGGGAAGCTCAAACAGGCAGGATGTTCCAGCCTGGCCTCCTCGTCCACCTTCCCAGGGGCTCAGGGCGGGCAGAGCTGATTAGGACATCCCACCTCGCCCCTGACAGGCTGATGCCAGAGCTCAGGGTGCCCCACGGTTTCCCAGAAGCAGCTCCCAGGCACCTCACCTGTGCCATGAAATCAGGGCAGACACAGAGCTCAGCACAGTCCCCATTTCAGACTCCCACTGCCTGACCTTAGGAGCCCAAATATCAGAAGACACTTTGGTCCTAAAGGAAATTCACTAAACTCCAACAAAATCTGTATGTGTGTTTTTCTGCCACGAAGATCAGATACAACCAACCTTGCAGATTAAGGACAGCTTTAACTGGGTTTAAACCCTCTGTTGTTTAGTATAGGTGTTCTGTGCTGACCTAGAGGTCAGTCTTGCCATAGGTTTTGTTGTCTGGAGCATCACTAATGCAGGGTAAATTATAACTGCATGAACAGCAAGCTAAGAGCAGACCTGGTGCAGCAGTGGATTAGAGCAGACATTCCTCATTTTGTGCGCTAGATTTAGAAGCTGAATGGTTACAGCAGCTCTGCCAAGTTCAGGTAATGGAAGAGATGTCCCTAAGGCATGTCACTAGGAGATAGGGCAGCCTTTGAGCAAGTTTGCCCTATATGTCCCTGTTTCAGTGTGCAATCCCCATGGGTGTCCTGCCCAAAGCTGTTACTGTCCATGGGTTTAGTTTGTGCCTGCCCTGGGGTAAGCAGCATTATTCTTGCAGGGACACCAAGAAGTTCTCTTCCGTTGACCCAGATCATTGATCAAGCTTGTCAAGAGGCAGAAGCTTACAAGGATGCTGGAGTTGTAAGTTTTGGGTTTTTTCTTTCCATGATGGCCATTACACAAAACCACTTCTGGAAAGCCAGAATTTTAAATTGAGCCTACAGTTCATCAAAAGCATCTTGAAGCTCATAGATTAAGGAGTTGTTCAAATCCATGTATTTTATTTCAACATAGAAAGCAGGCCTAGATTACAAAAAAAACCCTAAGATAAGGATCACCTGCACCCTAGACAAATGAAAAAGGGTAGATTCAAATTGTACAATTCAGGGTGTTTGAGTTGGATGAATCAAGTCAATTTAAGGAGTTTTAAAAAAACCCATGGCCTGATACATGGGCTGTTGCTGGCATTCAAGGTCTCTGGCTGTAGAATGCTTCATCAATCCAGTCTGACAAGCAACTGTATTTTTAGCTCTGTACAAGCCTCTGGTTTCCTGAGGTCATGGAGGAATGCCATGTGCACAGCTGATACACTGCATGCCTACCTCAGGAACCTGGAGGGTGCAGGATCAGCCCACAGCTGTGTTTGTAACAAAACAGCACAGATAAGTCAGGATCTGGAAAAAAAAAAAAAAAAAAAAAAAAAAAAAAAAAAAAAAAAAAAAAAAAAGGCTCAGGCCCTTTTCTGGCCTCTCTAAGCCTCTCTCCAGGCCCCTGGCAGCAAAAGTCCCTGCTTTGCACGTCCAGAAGAGCAGGCCCAAAAGGCCAGTCTCAGCCAGAGGCAAGAAGAGACTGCTGTCAGAATTGCTGTTGCACCTAAAGTGGTGTGGTAATCTTCATAAGTCAGTAGATTTTAACAGGGTGTATGTCCTTTTGAAAGGTCAGGTATGTTTTAAACATTTCATTACACCTTGTCTTGGGGTGTTGATGTGCTTCTTCTTTGACCTGCCCACAGCATTATGAACATTTTCTGGTGCTGTACTGATGTCCAATGTCTAAAAATGTCTTCAGTGAACAAGGTGTCACTGTTCCAAGCTGCTGTTTTCAGAAAAACTTTATTAACAAGCTGGTTTAAACATTTTTCATCTATAAATTAGAATGATACTTTACAGACTGAACAAAGTTGAATACAAGAGCTTAGTTTAAAGAATAGAAGACCAAGGTCAAAATGCAAGGCAAATCATACAAAATGGGTTATGGGCAGAGCACTGGTAAGGCTAAATGAGGAAAGAATGCTGAAAATGCAATCATTGACAGGATAAACAGCACTGGGGTAAAATGATGCTAGCCTGGTGGGCTGCAGTACCTGTGATCCAGATGCTCACCCAGTTAGAATAGTCCCTGACTGCAAGTTGAACAGAACAAGGAAGTTTTCTTCCTTTTCATTCTTCCTGAAAGAACAGATGTGCAATAACTCTGTATTCTGTACTGTGCTTTTTTTATATTTCGTTGTTGCAGTATCACCATGAGGTATAATGTGATTTGATCTGTATCAGAAGGGTGGCAAACACTAATCTCTGCCTTCCTGTGCCAGAGGAAGTGCTTGCACAAGTAATCTATAACTCATAAAGTCACTGCTCCACACTGCAATGCCTGTTTGCCCATTTCCTTACATAATAGTTACACATTGAAACCTTCAGCAGCAGGGGGAAGACACCAGATATTCCTGAAGGTGAAGGAAGGTATGGAAGCAGTTATTTCCACTTCTGGCATGCACAAAGCAGGAGCAGCTTTGAGATAAACTGTAAAATCAGTACTAACACAAAGTTTTAATTTGGCTTTTATACTTTGTTTTTTCAACAATTCTACTGGATTCTGCAGTTCCAGCTCTAACTGTTTTACCTTTTCTGCAAGTGCATTGCAGTCTCTGAGCTTGAATATATCTTTAAACCTACCTGTCAGGTAGACACATAAGGTGAATGTAGTCATTTCTCTACACATTTGGAGAAATTCAGGGCTTACAGTTAGAATTAACCCATTTTCCTATAGAAATCACAGTAACATCAACATACTTCCACACCAGTCTTCATTCTAAAAGTCTGTACAGTGTTAGAGAACAGAACAGTGTTTGAGCAATATAATAAATCCTTTATTAAGGAGGTAATTCTCAGAGTTAATCAGGAGAGTCTCCATAAATATCAATAGCATTGCTTAACACTTTCTGCAATTCAATTCTTTAGGTTTTTGGGCTTTAAGAGAAATGCAGGTTTTCATGATAGATTCTTTGGGAGCTTCCCAGCCTTTACACAGAGATCACCACTGCCAAACTATTCTGGAATGGGAATATATTTGTGTTTCTTGTTCAGTATTCAAAGGAACTGTTAAGCTGTCAGCTATTTCTTGTGGAAGAAGAGCTAGAAAAAAGGGTTTTTTCCCATGGTTATTTGTACTGACAGTGTTCCCAAATGCTGCCCGCAGCATCCCTTAAGAAAATACGTAACCATTTGCTGCTATTTAAATGTTTACATATTGTCTCAAATTGTTCAAATTGGTGTTAACATTTAAAAATAAAGTATATGGTCTTGCTCACTCCATCTGTGTTGCACTTGGAAGTAAATCCTGGTATATTCAGAGTAAGGTGACTTGTCTGGCACATTCGCAGCTTCACATAATAAATATGAAAGATTTGTGATATTAGAGCACAGTAATGAAAACAAGTGAGTGCTCAGTTAGGAAGCCATCTGTGCTCAAAATGTATATGCTTTGTACTTGTGTGTTGCTAAACAATGAAATTCCCTAGACAAGATTTTATAACCAGCAGGCTATGAGGCATTATAATCCCTTCAATTTGTACCTGCTTTTCTTTAAGAAAGAGGCAAAATATATATGTATGTTCAGGTTAACTTGTTTTCATTCCAGTCAGCCTGGCTGACATTTGTTTTGTGGCTAGAAAATAGAGCATAAGCTCCCACTTGACTGTTAGTTACTGTTCCTAGCTGTAGCTACTGGAGTAGCTGACATTAAAAAGTTACTAGTGTATGTTTTAGCTTGATTTTTTTTTAAATAAAAGAGTGTTAAGCCTATTACTCTTATAACTACAGTGATAACTGGAATTCACAACTCTTAGAATTTAATAACAGTGGAGACAGAATGTAGTAATATTTCTGCATAGAAACATGCAGGTAGCTTTCACTTGGATTACAGAGGTTAACATTTGAAATCTCAGCTGTATTACAGGAAAATAAAATAGCAGACTGCCCACAGCTACCTCCTATGGCACGTGCAGGAGAACATGAGATAGCAGCTTACTTCTGTTAAGGCAGTGATCTCCTGCTCTGGAGGTGAGTTTTTAAAGAAATTGCTAAGAGCTGTGGTTACAAACAGCAATTAAATGTTCTGCAAAGGTACCTGGTTTCCTTTGTAAGGGGCACATGAGGGGTGTGGGGGTAATTGCTGTCATTGTCTTAGCCCCCACCTGAGCCTGTATAATAATTGGGATGGTGCAAACCTCTTCCTTTTCTGGAGGAAGGAGTGGAGGTGATGAGCTTGGAGGGGTTTGTACTGGGGTGCACGTGTTTGCAGGTGAAGCCTTTCTCTGGGGAGAAACAGTGGGGTTAAAGCTGCCGTGGGAAAAAGTTACATTAGGTATATGCCGAGTTAAAACTTGTGCAATTGTTACATCACTTGTGGTTTATGGTGTTATTACTGTTTTGAGGCTTTTCTGCTGTAATATGTGTGCAGTTGAAGTGTTTTAAGAGGTTATTTCTGTGAGTGGAGCACAGCTAAGGCAATTATTTTTCATATAGTTAGAGAGCTATTTAAATGACCTGTTTTTCAGTAGCTAACTGTGATACAAAGGGCACTTCACATGTGTAGCACTTCAGAAGTCATTCAAAGTAAAAAGGAAATATATTGTTTGAAAATTACTTATAATAGGGCTATTGCATATAAGGAACACTTGAATTAACTTAATATTCAATGAAAAAGGAACACAGAAGGTACTTGCAAGAGTTTTATCTCATACTATCTACATAAATCCTGCTTTGGAGGATATAATGCAGAAGCTGTTTCCATAGGCTTCTAAACCATAAGCTTAAGTTACAAGAATTTTAATTTAGCATAACTGTTTTCTTTCCCCCATTTTAATTAGCTGTCTGATAGTACTGAAGTTTGTTTCATATACATATCAATTCAGTAAACACAAATCTGTGGTGTTATATTTTTATATAAAATATGAAAGAAAGCTTTGACTTAATGCATCTGTAATTCAGCTTTCTGTATTGCAGAACATATGTTGTTCTCTTTTTAATTAAACAAAGCATAATATGCAAGAGAACAGTCGAATGGTACCAAAAGAATAACACATTATTAAAGTTTTACCAAAAATATTCACTGTAACTGTGGACCTTGAGGCCATAGGAAGAGGCAGTTGCTGAAAAGCGAATATAGTAAATTTAAAGCAGGAGAGAGAACTGTTGCAGTCCTCCCATATGCCTGCATTTTGAGTTAGAATTCAATGAGACACTTTTTATGTGTAGTACTATGGCTAGGGGTTTTTATAATTTATTAAATGAATTAATTCATTAATGTAGCTAATGGAATAATTTGCTTTATGTAAATCCAGAACTGTCAAAGTCATAGCAAGTTGTGAAAAGCTCAGTCTAACTGTGGAATTTCTGTGGAATTCTGCCAGCCCATTCTCTTGCTTTTTTTTGGCTGCTAGTGTGGCCCTTCAGGAGCTGAGCATGCCCAAGTCCCATTCCCAGTTGCCTTTCTTCCTGTTAGGATTGATTCTTGACTGCCTGGAAGCCTGGGGATTCAGTTTTGCAGATCCTGGCTCCTGGTCCTTATGATAAGCTTGGAGTTTCCCTGACACCCAGATTTTAAGTCTGCCAAATAGAGCATTTTTGAGCCAAAGGCTTCCAGGCTTTTTGGCCTCAAGGAATTACCTGATTTTGATGGTTCATTGCATTTTTTTGAATTTGTTTTGTTAAAGTATTATAGTTCTACATTAGTCCTTTTGTGACATGCAACTACTGACCAACTTTGCATTCTTGCTTAGGCTGACTTAATACATTTATGTGTAGAGAGAACAAGAGGCTACAGGGTTTCTCTTTCTGTTGGTACCACAAAGGATTCAGTAGCTGTGCCTCACATACCAGACCATTTGGTCAGCTGAGGTTTGTTGGAACAGTCCTAACCTCGTTCCAGAAAAAAATACTAAAAATTGTGGGGTGTTTGTTTGTTTGTTTTTTGGTTTTTTTTGTGGTTTTCTTAGGACAGGCTATCGCCTTTGTCACGTGGCTGCCTCCCATCACAGGTACAGAAGTGTGGATGTTACATATTGAATTACACACACAAACAAAAGCACAGATGTTTTGGCTGGTTGCCCTACCTGGTGTTTCTTTGCCTAATTCAGGTTTTCTTGGGCTGGAATTATGTAATTAAATATGTTGGTGAATGGCACCACACAATGCAAGGGTCTGATGTGGAGTGTCATCATATTAGGTCACCTATTCCATCAGCAGGTTGTGTCCCTTTGCATTTTAGGTAGCATGTGTTTTGTGTATTTAAATACTCGGCTGTGAGAAATTTGGGAAAGGCAGCTGTGCCCTGGTGCATTGAATGTTTGCAGGTTGTGTGCTTAGAATGACTGTGTTGCTCCACTGGATTGTTTCCTGCTCACTTTTCCCCAGTCTCTGTGTTGGGTGTTCATTGAGGATGCCTGTGCCTTAGCCTGTAATTCAGCCATTAAATGATGACACTATTTCATATACTGTCTTATCTTTTACTGCCAGAAGGGCTTCCACAGTACAATAAAGATTGGAGAAGTGTTATATATAAAAGATTTTTAAAAAGAAACTTTTTTGTTTCCCGTTCCTGATCCTCTGTTATTAATAACGAAGCTTCAATGTTTAATCTCTAATTCTATTTCTTTCTCAAAAAATGTTCCTTCTATTTTTGTTCAGTTACAATATCTGTGAAAGGTAAAGTTCTCATTTTAAAGGATAAAGATGTGTGATAAAACTCCAGAGAGAGCAGAATTTATTTGCTGCATATACAGTTAGTCTATTAAACTTTTTGCATTTTTAGAATTAGGCTGGTGAGAAATATCTTTTTATCTTCTCACTGCTAATTCAAAGTACCAGGCATGGAATATGTTTCAAGGCTCTACTTTTACTCATTTTTAATCCTTGATAAAATTATATATTATCTACAGTTGTTGCAAACGTTTTAGTATAGCCTATGCAATGATTGGAAAAGTGCCAGCAGGTAATGTACAAATTGTATCAGCAGAGTATTTTATCATCACTCCATTCTTTGCTAAGAGTATGTCCATGTGGATGGAGAGGTATAATAGACAATAAATAGTAATATCTTCCTTCCAGTAATTCTGAATACAGAATGGGAGAAATATCAATAGTTCATATTATGGCATTTGGCACAATAATAGTCAAGCAAAAAGTTCCTTTATTTATCCAAAGTAACACTTATTTTCTGACATTAATTGAATTGAAAATTGCCCTGATTATCTCAGAGTCCTCTGTTATCCAAACATACTCAATATCCTGAATTCCCCTTGGATAATTGAAGTTTGACTTAACACTATTTTTAATGAGTTATAAGATTTAACTCATTTGCCTATAGTTCACTTTTTAGGATGGATCAAAGGAACCCAAATTGATGAATGTATAATTAAAATCACATTCATTTCTCTTCACGATTTCACTGCAAACACCACGCTGTTGATGAAAGCACTTTCTTAAGTGGTTGTGCGCACCAAATGCATCAGCACAACTTGCTGTAGATAATCCTTCCTTTGAAGGAAAACCTTCACATTTGTGTGTCTTAATACACAATATATCATGTTAAACTAGCCACGTTTGCAGGGTGCAGTGATGTTTTTGTGTAATTCTTTCCCCAGGATGGTTTGATGGTGGAGAACATGCACGACGTGCCCTACACGGTGCGCCCGGGCCCGGAGGTCACCGCAGCCATGGCAGTGCTCAGTGCTGCCCTGAGACAGAGCTGTCCCCAGGTCCCTCTGGGTGTCCAGGTGCTCTGTGCTGCCAACCAGCAGGCCATAGCCATTGCTCTGGCTGCAGGTAAAGGAGAGGGCTCATCAGTTATTCCTGCTCTTGCTGTGGCATTTGCTATCCACAAACTGCACCCTGTGCAGTGATACCATGATACCTTGTGCATAGATACCATGGAAATCTCACTATACCCTGAAAAAGAAGCAATTAGATTCTGAGAAAGATGCCTGCTTGATTAGAATGGATGGTCCTCATGCACTGCTTCAGTTGGAGGCTGCTAAAAATCCCAGTGCTGCCACCACAGCTTTCTAGGTGAAACCTGTCTAAATTAGTTTAAATCTGCTCACGTCTGAAAGCTGCCTTTGTTGTAACTCTTGTTTACTTCAGTTATATTATATGTGAGGATCAATTTAACCCATGGTGGTTAAGCATCCTGATTCAACATCTATTATATGATGCATAGATTCTATTATATTCAGCATATATTATATCCATTTATATAATGTTGCTGCTATTGTCATCCATTAAAACTAAGTTTTCGTTGTCTTTTTTAATGAATGAGTAGAATGAAGCATTTTATATAATGACAAAAATTGAGTGTACAGATAGCCAAAGTACTTGAAATTAAACTGCATTTGGGGGAATTAAATATAAATTAATCTAGCTTTATTGCATGAATCCTAGACTTGCTAAGCTTCCTGCTCCTACTGGTTGCTGAAGCAATTTTAGTTTTTCATATGTAACCCTCCATGATGTAAAGATGAAGACTGGCTTAATATGCAAAGCCTATACTTCCCAAATTTGTAAATTGAGGGTTAATGCATGTTTTTGCCAAATTGACTGTTATTATGGTAAGGCTGCACATTTTTGCATGTACAAATTTTATAGAACCAGGCAGAAAATGCTGGTGTTAACTGGAAGCCATACTTCAGGTACGATCATGCAGGTTAACCCATCTGCAGTGGCAGTTTTAATTATGCTGAATATGTTCTGAAAACTTTAAATTCTTAACAGATATGTTTTCAATTGAGATGTGTTTTGTGAGCTTTAAAATCAGACATTACCATTTTCAAAGTATCTAGCCACTTGACAAAATGAGAGAACCTAATTTTTATTGCTGCATCAGAACCTATATGAAAACCTTAAATAAAAATGATAACTGAATCAGCTTTAGTTTTCAGAGGTTGCTGCATGTGGGCCACTTGAGGTGCATAGGTATTTGGAAAATAGCACATATCCTATTTTTAAAAGCAATCCTTTGAGGAGCAAAAATCATCACTAAATAAGGGATATAGTCTGGAAACAATGTATTTCTCTTCTTTGCAATTATTAATGAAGGGGGGAATTCCTGGAGGGCTTGGGCTTTGCTCAGCTCTGCTACTGTTCTGCACTATTTCCTCTGTAACTGTGGAACACCAACCAGGAAGGGGCTGTGTTTAATGCATTTCATTGCACTTCTCTAAAAATGATTGTCTCAAGTTCACTGAACAGGGAAGCAAAAAGAAAATCACTTTAAGCAAAACCCAAAGTAGTAAAGTGGGTACTACTTTGTAGGTAGCAAATCTTTAAATAGTTTTTCTGTAGCAACTTAGTAGTGACTTTAATGTCAATACAGTTTTGACAGGTGGCTATTAACAAAGAAAATCCTGTCTGCTCTCACTATAAAAATAACTTGCTGAAGGTGTTTCAGCTAAAAAACATATGTAGCATCTTCTGCCTGCTATACAATCATTTCATTTTCCCTGTGGAAATCACTGTCTTTGGTATGAATAACTGTTCTTAAGAGAACCACACAGGGAATTTATAACTGGTCTCTAGGAGAAGGTTATTTTGCAAAGGGTGAGGGGAAATCCACAGGTCTGCAGTGTGAATGGGAGCTCAACTAGCTTGAGCGAGGACTGTAGGGTTCTGTGCCTGGGTGAGCCTAAGTCACTCGTTGTGAATCAGGGCTCCATTTTTAAATTTATCTTACCTTATAAATTTAGGAGAAAATGGTTCAGTTGGAAGGGACTTGAAACAATCATCTAGTCCAACTCCCATCTCTACCTGAAGCTGCCCTTTTTCCTTTAAGAATCAAGTTACTGAAATTCCAGTTCTGAATCAGTCTTCATCACTGATGATGACACAGTTGATAGGTAATAAATGAGGCTTCATGTCAGGAGCTATCCCAGATCTCTCCATGTCTTTTGTAAACACAGCTTTGCTGTCTGAGCCCATTCCCTTCCCTCCTGCAACAGCAGAGTGGGAATTCACTTGCTATCATCCACAATACTGTTCAGGGTAAGACACAATTAGGCAGAGTTGTACACTATGGTTTTTGCTGTCCTTTTTAACTGCCACCATATTAATGCAGTGTGAGGGGAGGCAGCCCAGCTGAGAACTGCAGCAGGGAGCACCCACAGGTAGAAGGCAGGGAGTGCTGCTGGAGACCCTGTGCCTGCAGCCCATGCTGAGCACAGGAGAAGCTGCTGCAAGAGTGTCCTGAGAAGTGTTTTTGCAGCACAGACACACTGTGCCTCCAGTGCTTACAGCAGACAAAATCAGTGCTCCTCTAAGTGTTCTCTTTATTAGTTTTCATATTCCTTTTTCTTGTTCTCCAGTGAAACTACAAAATGTGTTGTTCCCACATAAGTCAGAAATGGGACTGCCTATTAACTATTCAATGGCTATTACTTTTCAACTTGCCAAATGTGAAAGTAAGCAGTAGTATCATTCTCACAATTTTATGAGCATAAAAATGAATTCATTAGCAGAATCTGATTATGGCTTCATAAAACAGAAGGGTAATGATATTGTGCCTGCACCTATTACACTTGGTTAAAAATTGTATTTTCATGGCCTCCAAAAACCCAGATTGTGAGTGCAGCCTTGTTAAACTAAGTACAATCCAATGTTTAGCAGAAAGTTTTATATTACTGCACCAAGGAAACACAAACCAAGCATCAACAAACAATGTATAAGCAGTAACTTCAATAAATGAAATTACTCAGTGAATAGGCCCTGTCCTGAGTTTTATCTTGATTGCTGTGAAAGTGTCTCATGTCTCTAGGCTCATTCATAGTCTTATGATTAGTGAAATAATTATTCTTATATAACTCTGAATTGTACTGTCAGCTTGGGTGATGTAATTAGAAGCTATAGCTTTTGTTCCTAGATGTAGAAATCTCAGCTATTTGCACTGTGTTTCTCACCCAGTGTCTACAAGCACTTGCAGTGGTACTTGTGGCACACTCTTGCCTTTGGATGCTGAGAATACCCCATGCTTTGCACCCGCTAATCTCAAGGCACAGGACAGCTTGCATTTGATTTGGCATCCATCTGTGATGTTTCCTGTTAGCTGGAGTCTGTGTTGCTAAGCAATGCAGGCTCTTCTGTGTCAGGCGTAAGCTTCTGTTTCTGCAACTTCAGGGCTTTTGGAATGAAACTGAAATTTTAGAATAAACAGACACCTTGTCATTTGGTAAATAAATTTTCAAGATCATCTATGTTTATGGTTGGAATGTGCTAAGGTAATGCCTCTGTTGCTAATCAGTTCTCTGGCGGGTAAGATTGCATTCTTGATGACTACTTCCACATGCATTGCTTTCCTTTGGATGATGTCAGCTCTAATTAAATGTGCATCTGACTCCAAAGCTGGAGCAGTAGCAGAGCTTCAGAAGGGCTTGGAAGAGACCTCCAAAGCAAACTGGAAGAACAGCAAAACTGTACAAGTTGAGTGCAGAGCTTTTATGCAGATATGTAAGAGAGGCAGGTTTTAAGTGACAGGCTATAAAAGGAAAGAGAGAAGTGAGGTGTGCAATAAGGGAGTCAGAATTAAATCTTGTGCCTCACAGCTTGCTCTGTGGTTCAAGGCTTCAGTCCTACAACAGAGATGTTTCAAAGCTGTGGAGAGGTGCCCTGAATGTCAGTGTTTGCCCCATGTGAAGTAATTAAAGTTCATAATCTTCCTCTTCAGTATCCATCCCACAAAACCTTCCTAGTGACAAAACTTAATGAATATGGTGGAACCTATGTTACTAAAGCATGGCAGGATTGATGGCTGGAGTAGACTGGGAAATGTTTGACTCTTCCTAAGCCTTTGGCACAGATCTAGAAGCAATTTGTTGATGTGGTGTTGTGTAGGAAACATGCTACATTCAGATGGAGTCACATGGGTTGCGTATAACATGTATCAGGCTGTGTTTTCTTGCCTAATTTCTTAAAGAAAGATGACAGTGCTATTCCTCTGTGTACATAGCCTTGATGCTTTTGACTTGATGGCCAACTTCAGGCATATTTAAAAGGCGAATAGATGTCAGAAAAGCAATAATACAATGAAGGTTTCTGGAAAGAGGGAATTGATGCAAGTTAATGACACTTTTTGGAGAGAAAACATGCCATTAGAATAATGGAGCTGTGTTTTGACCCATCTACTCCTCTGTCTGGCACATCAAGTGTCGGGAGACAGGACAGTGTGTGCAACTGCCTGTTCTGAGCCACACAGGAACAAACTGAGGGGCTGAGGGAGAGAAGGGGACCAGGGGCTGGGGGAAGCCTGGTGGGGTCAGTGGGAGAGATGGGAGCTGAAAGCTGTGAGATGGGAAGAAGTCAGAGAACATAGAGGCAAAAATAAAGAATGGAAAATATGTGGAAAAGTGATGTTGGTTAGCCCTAGAGCACATGAAACAATTTCTGTTGGGATCAAATAGGAAGGGCAGTTAGGTGGATTTTCATTTGGTTTTAATGTTTTTCTTTTCCAGTTCTCAGTTTTAGCTAAAGTGTTGCTTTTGTCTCTTTTCAGGTCTTGATTTTATCCGGGCTGAAGGGTTTGTGTTTTCTCATGTGGCTGATGAAGGGATTATAAATGCCTGTGCAGGCGACCTGCTACGATACAGGAAACACATTGGGGCAGAAAACATTCAGATTTTTGCTGATATTAAAAAGAAACATAGGTAAATACAAGCAAAATTATATGTAAATATGAATGCAATCATGATCTTATATTTTTCTTCATTTTCTGACTTTTTTTAATGTCAATTTTCTTCCAGAAAAGTTAATCATATAGGGAAAAGTTTATTATTTAAGCACGGACTTGCAGTGCTATAAGGGGATATATTTTAAAATAAATTTGCAACTGCAAGTTGCTTTATCTGTGGAGTTTCTAATTGTTTAACCTTCAGATTTTTAGTATGCCAGCTATGAAAGCCTTGCATCTGGTGTTGAGACTTTGTATTCATGTGTATATATCTATTATGTTTAAAGAAGTTTTGTTTCTGAAAGTTAGGTATCCAAGGTTATTTTTTAGTTATGAAGGCAGTTGCCATATAAAAGCATCCAAGTGATAATATTTTGGCATTTTAAAAAGCTCTTCTCTTTCTTCTCCTTCCTGCCAATAATACTGACTCCTGCTACTTAAATCAGTGCTGTCTATGTAAGGGTTATGTTCTGTGATTATCAAACAGAAGGAACTTATGACAGATAAATCTAGTTTCTTTTCTGCTTATACTTTATCTTACCTGTCACATGGTACTTTCAGCTATTTAGGTGTCACTCTTTGGATTTGTTTTTTTTTTTTCTCCAGACAAACTGCTCAAGTGCTATGTATTATACATGCTAAATAACCTAATTAAAATGTTTGTGTGTAGTATGTGAGCAATCATGAGAATAATCAAGTTTGGAAGATCTTAAATATGTAATAAGCAGGTCATAAATTTCAAAAGAGAAAGGAAACAATGCAGTGTGGTGGTCAGATGAAGCTTTTTAGGTCCTTTCAGAGCAGTTTCTTTCTGATGATTTTTTAATGTATATATATGCATATAAATATGCATATATATAAAAATGCAAATACATTGCATTAGACTTTCTGTAAATGAAATTTCATCATGTCATTTTTATTCTTACTCTCTTGACAATTGATGAATTGCTATTTGGATTATACTTCCCATTTTTCAAAGAGTTGGCCTTTAAGAGAGGCAAAGAAGTTTTTGTTTCAGGCAGAGACATAAGCTCAGAAGGAATTTGTTGAAGGACTTGTTGGTTGAGCTTTTTAATGTAGAAAAATGCAGCTGCCACTGGAAGCTGCTATGCTCCTGTTCTTTAAATGAGGAGAAACTGTTCTTGTGCCATCACCACTCAGTAGTGCAACATGTTTGCCATAGCTGTTGTTTTCTATTTAAATACAGAAACAACAGTGTCGGATGTTCAACCAGCAATGGCTGGAATTCTTTCCAAGTTTGGGACCACATAAATTAATAGCTGCTATTGTGAAAGGTTTCAGACAAAGTGTGTCACCCATACATCAAAACCTGCTGTTGAACAGCTGGGATGCAGGTGTAATTGATGTTTGTAATTGCTGTGTAAGATGATTCCTGTGGTTATATCAGAGGTATTAACTATACTTTCTGTTAGTTGGACTTGTGGAGGTTCTCGGCAACGGGATCTGATTTATGAATGAGGGCACATCCACAACTCCCACTTGAAGTCAGAGAGCTCTGTGTGCTCAACACTTCTGAAATACAGGTGCTTGACACGTAAGCAGCTGTCTCAATTGACTCTTGGTGGCTCACACTTAGCACGCTCGTCTCTGGAGCCAGGAGACCCGGAGCAATAACCCATCACTTTGGGTACTCTGACGGAAAAAGTTTGTTTTTAACTCTTGCCAATGTACAGCTGCCCCTGGGCGTTCTGGCAGGGGGAGGGTGGTGAGGCAGGGCGTGGGTGGCACCGTGTGTGACAGGCTGTGTGTCCCTGCAGTGCCCACGCGCTGACGGCCGATGTCAGTGTGGCCGAGACCGCGGCCACTGCCCAGCTGTTCCTGGCCGACGGCGTGGTGCTGACCGGCACGGCCACCGGACACCCCGCTGACCCCGGGCAGCTGCGAGGTGAGAGCACCACACCCCGCCTGCTGCAGGGAGCGGGGAGGATGGGAGACAAGAGACTGCCACTGTGGGGTTTCATCTGATCAGAGTAAACGTATTTGAGGTGTAACTTAGATCCCAGCCTGGCTACAGGGAAGGGAAAAGGGTGAGACAAAGAAACTCTCACTGTGAGGTTTCATTAGATCAGAATGAACATATTTGAGGGGTTACTTAGATCCCAGGCTGGGCAGCAGGGACGGGGGAGTGATAAGACAAAAAACTCTCCCTGTGGGGTTTCATCTCAGTAGAATGAACATATTTGGGGTGTTACTTAGATCCCAGCCTGGCTACAGGGAAGGGGAAAGGATGGAAGACAAGAAACTGTCACTGTGGGGTTTCATCTGATCAGAATGAACATATTCAGGGGGTTACTCAGATCCCAGGCTGGGCAGCAGGGAAAGGGAATGATGAGACAAGAAACTCTGACTGTGGGATTTCATCTCATCAGAATGAGTATATTTGACGTGTCACTTAGATGGGCTGTGGTATATTTCTATGCAACACTTTGGCAGGGCAAAAATGACAGTTATTCCAAGCTTTTGTAACACCGAATGATCCTGAGGCTGAAAGAAAATACTGTTTCATTTGTAAAAAGCCCTAATATTTAAAAAAGCTACTTTATAACCCCCAAAAAAACAGTAATACTAAAACTAGCCGTATTTAACTAACTAGCTAGCCATAAATCTTTCCGCTGAAGAGTTTGGGTTTTTTATCTTTCACAGTGAAAATGAAATTCCTGCGAGAAAAAGGGCATTTTGGTGATGCAACATTCCAAACATTAATACCAGGGAAAATACTGCTTGGAAGATTTTCAAAAAGAATACAAGTTCTTTGGTAGACAGGAAGATATTAACATCAAAATAATTTTTAAATAGTGTGGACTTTTTGTCAAGAGAGACTCATTTGACTTATGAGTTCTGACCTTTGCAGAAGTGCTATGATTCTTGATATTTTTCTATTGGCATAAGTTTGGGCTGTGTTCCTGAAACAGTATTGCTCCCATGCTGAAATTAAAGTTCTATCGTGGGGACATTTAATTTTCATCACTAATCTCAATTTAGATCAATGGCTTGAATTTGAATGTCTCACTACATAAAATAGAATGTGCATTTTTTTAGGTTTTACTTTACCTGACACGCTGTAACTTGTCATGTTTTGAAGTTCCAGTGCACTGTATTGTATTCAACTTAAGTTAGCAGATCAGCATGAAAAACATACTTTATCTGCCAGAGACAACCTGGACCTCAGCATTTGTATTTGGTGTATTTTTGTATCTTTTGAAACAACATAAAATCATTCAGTGTTTTCAAGGCTTGGTGTGAACACTGAGCCTCTTGAATTAGTTGGGTCTTTTGGTACAGTAAATTAGAAATGATACATGGAACAGGTGATACTGGAAGCTATGCCTGCTTTTAGAGACTGCAAAATTTTGTTAATCTAGAGATCCATCCCTGTTTGTACCTAATGTCTCCACTGTTACTAATGCAGATTACATAACTTTAAAAAAATATTTGATACATCTTTGTGCAAAGTGCTAAGTTAAATTGTGCTTTCATGTATGCACATGCAACCTCCATTGATTTCCTGGATCAGAGAGCAAAACCTGACCTGTAGGCCCTGAGGCTTTTTTTGTCACAGGACCCAACCAGACAAGACTGTAGCTTTTGCTTTTCTTTCATGTGAACAAACTCATCTCTGTCAGTCTCTTTCTCTTTCTGGGTCCAAAGAACAAAATGAATCAGAGTTGGCAGCTGTAATGAAGTACACATTAATTCTGTGTTTGGATTTGTGTTATGAAAGCAAGAATGTGCAGTTCATGGGTTTATTGTACTTAGATCACAGCATTTTGGATGTTAGCAGGCCCTCTCATGAGAAAGATGTCTCAAAACAGTTAAGGGAAGAACTTAAAAATCAGCATTCCACAGTATAGGAAAATGACAAATTAGGCATATCTATGTCAGGAGGTTCTTGAAAGGGATCAGATCTACAATCTACAAAGTTGGTGTTGATGTGAGTGAGATTTTGCATTTCAGGAATTTATGCAGCGCTGTATTACGGTGATACAATTGGGCACCTTTCATCACACTGCAAAGCAGCTCTTGAAAGCAAAGCTGAGAGACAGATGAGATTTTTGTCATGTCTCTTTTTCAGCTTTGTTGTGCAGTAATATAGAAGTGGTTTTGCCTCTGTGTCTTTGTGTAGAATTGATTGATTTGTGATGGGCTGTGGGAAGTGTTTCCCTGTCAAGGCAGAGATCTGTGTTCAGTCAGGTTTTGTTTGCAGTTTGTGTTGCTGCCTTTTCTGGGCTGGCAGACTCTGCTCCAGGGCTGCCTGGGCACTCCAGGGCACCAGAGGTCGATGGAGTACAAGGTCTGAAAAATCAGGCTTCATGTCGTTAAGGAGCAAGAATTACAGCTGAACATTTTGAATTGCAGCTTATTAATAAACCATCTTTTCATCTAAGAGGTTATAGAAGTTCCAGCTTGCTGCCTTGTGGAATGTTCTGTGGTTGGATGTGTGAACTCCTCAGGTTTTTTCTTTGGCTGTAACTGCTGAAATACTTGCTTTGCATTCAGTTTGTATTTTGAGTGACCAAAGCTTTGCATAATGACTGCTGAATTATCTCTCTGAACAAAACAAAACGTCTCAGCTGAGTAACCTGTGGAAAACAAGTACATAGTGAAATCCAACAGCTGGCTGTGACTGTCACCTCCTTAATTGCTGTTCATAAAAGGGGCCTCAGGACTGACTCACCCTCTCATCTTTTGATGGCCAAAATAGAGGCTGCTTCCTGTGTGATACCTTCAGAGATAGAAAAAGTACTGATCACTCACATCTCCTGTTGAAGCCCTAAATTTAATGACAGAGAAAAAGTCCTTTGAATTAAAAACCTAAAATGTGTTAAGAGTGGAGCATTACCATAAACATAATGTTGTGTACGGTACAGTGATCACTGCAATGAGAAAGCTGTTAAAGAAGAGTAGTGGAGCAAGTTATTGGCAGAGTGGTGCTTATTTTTACACCACTCTTTGCCATTGTTTTCAGGCTAGGAGCACTTGTCCTTTATTTCACAAAACTTGTGCATACCATAGTTCAAATGCTTTCATTGTGCTTTGCAACCAAGCACGAGTTCATTGGGTTTTATTAAAGACCTATGTGCAGCTGTGCTGCCACAAGAAAGAGCACAGTGCCCTCTAGTTACAGTCCACTGGAACAGAGAAATCTGGGTAAACTTCTGTGTCTTCTTACTGTAACATCACAAAATTGTCTCCTTTTTCTCACTGTGTCAAAAAAAAAAAAAAAAAAAAAAAAAAAGTCAGAAAAAGAATGCCAGGAAAACTGTTGAGATTTGAAGCAGAGCTCTGTGTTTAGAGATATTTTGACAGTGACTGAACATTGCCACACAAAAGCGCATCTCACTGCTGTTGCTTTATTTTCTTTTACAGGTTAGAATCTGTATTAGCACAGCCAATAGACAAATCACCTTCTACTAATCAACTTTAGGCCCTGATGTGCTTGGAAAGGACTTAAAAGTAGCATCTGTAGCACACTTAATGAGGTAACACATCTCACTGCACACTGAGCACTCCCTTTGCCATTCTTCACATTGTCACTGTGAATAAACCTCCAGCCCAGGAGATGAGTGTGCACTCCGTGTGTCACACAGAGATCACAGCAGCCCTTGATACCTTCCCACCCTGGAAGGCTTTGGGTTATTCTGCAGTTTCAGATCAAGTCTTAAGTTTCACTGGGTTTTTCCCTTTGCCCAGCAGGGCTGAGCTGTTGTCTCAAACCCATATGAACATGCTCTGTTTAATTATTTGGCTCTTGGTTTTTCCTGCTGATGTGAAATAATTATGAAACAGCTCCCTGCTAATGTGCTTTACGCACTTGTAAGAACAAATATTGACTTGGAGCCTGGTTCTTCTGGGGATTCAGTCAAGTACTGTCACAAATCTGTGGTCAGATGCACCTTAATCATACACTGGCATTGATGTAAAGCAAACAGGATATTCCTAAGAGCATATAGATATTATACAAATAAAATTCTGGGTTTTTTAGAACAGGATATCAGTAATAATGCTTTAAGTAACTAGAAATTAATTATTTTGTTGCTGTAAGCAGAATGAGAATAAGAATAGCAAATATGCATAGAAATAACTAAAGTTTTAATCATATATGCATGATCCATCTGATTTGTTTTACATTTTCAGGGAGGGCTGTGTTGAATGGTTTTATTTTTATGTTAAAATCTCTTTAAGGAGTTATTGTACCTAGATGGAAAAATGGTAGAGCCTGTGACCTAAAAAGAGATTCAGGAGCATTTTAATTGATCCCCTTTCTTCAGTAAAGTAGAAGGTGATAAATAATTAGTCTTCCCTGAAGCATAATTAATAAGTTAGGCTTCTGATGAAACTTCATTTAAACAGTGTTTTGAAGCAGACTTTTATTTGTTGCATGTGTGCTTTCCCTAGTTACCTCAAGCTATAACTACCTTACCATCAGCTTATCACTAATTAAGCCAATTTATATGTTTTTAAAGGTCAGAAATAATGGCTCACAACATTCCTCTAAGGGATGAAGCATCCAGTCCTATGAGTCACTCTTTGGATGGTCAGTTTGACATAAAATGATGAGAAGGATGCATAAGTAATTCTTGAACTAGGCTTTTTCTCCTCCTCCCAAAGCTAGTACTGTGTTTTGAGCCTTGTTTTTGTCTGTTTCTCCTCTTGAAAACAGGTAAACGGTCAGATGATTCAGTAACACTGTATATAGGAAAAATAAGAGGCCATTTTATTTCATTGTCATTCCTCATACTGATAAAAGACCACTTTTCTTTCTGGAAAAACTAGCTGAGCTGTCAGTGGTGCCTGTATGATCCCCGCTCTCTTTCACACAAGCAAATATATGGAAGTATTCCAGACAATACAATGTAAAAAGTAAGATTTTTTTTTTTTCTGTTTAGAGCTAAAGGTGTTTTTTCTAGAGAACCTGTTTCATTTTGCAGAAGTAATAAATACCACAGTCACAAATTTCTCAATACTTTTATTTTTCTGTTGAAAACCTAGGCAAATTAGAGTCTTTATGGCGAGAGTTTCAAAGACAGAAATTAACCCTGATTTTGGTTTTCTTCTCTTCAGAGGTTAAGAATGCTGTGAAGATTCCTGTGCTGGTTGGGTCTGGAGTGACTCTGGAGAATGTGAGGAATTACCTGGATGCAGATGCTCTAATAATTGGTTCATATTTCAAGAAAGAAGGATATTGGGCAAATCCTGTTGATCCTGACCGAGTCAAGCAATTCATGGAACACATCAGTAAACTGAGGGAATGAGTTTGTCAGCAAACACTGTTTGTTTGTAGAAATGCAGTATGGTATGTCCTAGGAAATTAAAGCACAAATTTGTGGCCAAACAGCAAATAACACCAAATAAAAATGCACATCATCTCCATACCTAGCTGGGGAGCTTGGTGACATACTTCACAATAACCTGGTGCCCTGATGTTTGTTTCTAGGCAGCACACGGCTGTGGTGCTCAAAGCTGCCATCAGTGCAAAGCCAGCTCCGAAATCTTGTGTGAGATGTTCTCTCCTGTAAGTGAAAGGCTTATGGAGTTGAAGAATTTTTAAAAAATGTTCGTCACAGGTGAGCTGAGTTCTGTTTTGCCTTTAAGTGCAATAGGGTGCCCTAAGTTTACAGCTAAAGGTGTTGTAAATTGGGCAAGTTAATTAGCCTTTCAATTTCTCCATCTGTAAAATGATGATAATAGCACCTACATCACACAGAGGCCATAAGACATAATGAATGAACGAATGTACAGCACTTTCATCTCTCCAAATGAAGGGCTCTTTTAAAGTTCAAGATCATTATTTTTTCATTAGAATTATGCATTTATACAATTGCTACGTTTTTCTAATACTGCACAAAAATTTAAGATAATTGGGGTATTGATTTACTTACAATACTTATTAGAGAATAAATGTAAATATTTAATTACATTTTAAGTAGATTTGGAATGTAGTCAAAATGCTTTTGCAAAAACTGGAAATTTTAATAAAGGTTTATTATTTTTCACCAAGCACCTGCAGCTTTGTAACTCTTAGTGATGTAAAAAACTTTCTTGGAATACAAGATATAATTACAATAGAAACCTTTCTACCAAAGCCACAAGTAAACAGTAAAAAAATTTTTATTATTATTTTTCATGTAAAATGTAGAGGAAAAATATTACAGTCTCACTGGGTATGTTTATAAGAGATTCCCCTCGAATTTGATCCTTTACCTCTAAGGAATCTTAAAACAACCCAAGGAATACTTGTTATGTCATGGCTGCACAAAATGTGGACACATGTTTTCATTCCTTGGGACTGGGAGCTCAGTTTGTCCTCTGGGATTTCTCTTTTCCCTTGACATGTACACATCAGGCTTCTGCTGATGCCAGTGAAATTTAAATTGTGGGCTGCAAAGCGAGTGCACAACCATGGGGTTTGTGGCAGCTGGGAGAGCACCCATGCTTCTCTGAACAAGATACATCCTCCTTCCAAAGACAGAAAGATTTTCAAGATACTCAGTTTTGTTAACACAATAGTGATTCCAGAACATCACAGTATGACATTGTCTTCTCAGGTTTCTTTTTTCTGGACTGCTCTGTCCACATGACTTCCATCAAAAGCCACAACATCTCTTTGGTGTGTTGACCTGCTGGAAAAGAGGTTCTTTAGGCCCTGTGACAACTATGGCTTTTTCTCCCTTTTTCTTCTAAATGCACTGACACAGCTTCAGTGCACAGAAATCCTTCCAGATGACTGGTTGTTGTGGCTGGCACCACTTTGTGGCTGGCCTTACAGGAGTCAGGAGAATGATTCTAGTTGGAACCTAACCCAGCTTGTACCAGCCACACTCAGAGGGTGGGGAGGGGAGAATTGAGGTCATCTTACTCAGTCCTTGCATCTGCACCTCTCACTCCAGGCTGTTGGTGGAGGCAGTGCAGAATTTTTTAAGGATCATGAAGATGCTTTTTGAATTTGTATTCCACACAGCCACAGCATCTTTGCCAGGTAGTCTTACAATTCTTAGCCTGAGTAATGAATGTTATTTTATGTCATCTGTATTGTGAAAAACACCATATTAAATTAAAATAAAGGTAAATTCACTTAGATAGCAGTAATATCAGTCTATTTAAATCACTGCATATGTTTGATCTTTGTGCATTTAAGAGTGTTTTGTGTATGTTTCCATACAGCATTGCAGGGAAGACTTAGTGAAGGTTGTCCCAACAGGTATGCACTAAGACAATTGTTACCAGGTTTGGAAGTAATTTTCAGTAAATCTGTGAGCTTGAAAGGCTGACATGCAAGCAGTGAGCACTGGTGCTCTAATGCTACAGGAATAAAAATCTTTAGTCAGCTGAAAACTACAACAGATACACTGATAAGGATTGTTCAGTGGTGATAGTTGTTTTCAAAGAAAACAACTTGTCACGTTCAAAGTCACATTCACCACTATATGAGAAATTTGTGTTTGCCAATGTGTTTCTTGAATTGGTTTCTACTTACATCCTAAAAACTCAGCAGTGGCTGAAACTCACGAGGGTTTTCATCTGTGTAAAAGGAAGGGGTAAGTGAGAACTTCCTCAGTGCTGTATGCAAGGTCTAAAGGCAGTCCTGTTATACACAGTAGTTGTTTAAGACAGAGACCTCAATGAGTTGGTGTAATACTCATAATAATGCAGTGAATACTGTAGACAGCACTTTCCCTGCCAGGATTTCATGTAGCACACCACTGTGTAAGGAACACCAGCACTTGTGGAAGGAACAGGTCATAATTTGGGTCTGTATTGCTACATATAAAAGGTAAGTGAGGAATTTAGGGGAACAGAAGTAAAGGAAAGCTGATTTTCAAGCCTGAAAATGTGACTGATCACCAGCTCTGTATCATTCTTCGTGCCAAAAGTATTTGTCTAGCAGCATTAAGCATCTGCTTGCCTGTTTCACACAGATGCTGTAAGTAGAATTTGACCTTTTGTTCAGCAAGTGTTTGAATATTTAACGTGACGATATTAAGTTATCAGAAAGGCTGACTCTTTTGGGAAGACTGTTCAATTTTTATAGAGCCCAAGTTAAAAGTACTTTGGAGCATGAACAACTTCAGAGCAGAACAAAGCAGCCAGTGCTAATGTGTAGAAACTCCAGAAGTAAATAACAGCTGTTCAAGAAGACTTCTATTAAATATGTATTAATTAACTTGAAGTGCATCACTTAAATATGTGAAGAGATTATCTTGTGTTAATTTACATTAAAACACACAGCACTTGTTAGCCTCATTACACAACCCTAAGTATATCCTAAGCTATCACCTCATCTTACACTGAGCGTTTTGTTGGGTGTTGATTGCTTTCGATTTGCCCTTTTAAAATGTCAGATAGTGGCCTCCATTTCTTGTTGGATCTCTTCTTTCTCTCAGGTTTTGCTCTTGCATAGTTGCAGTTCTCGTGTTTGTTCTGTGCTGAGCAGAAAGAAAAATGACAATAGGTTGTGAAAATATAATAGCAATTGCCCACCTAAACTTCACAGGTGGGTCCTGCTGTTAACCTGTGAACCAGCAGAGAATGTAAGTCTCCATTTGTGTAGGAAAATTATTTTATATGAAGATTCAGTATCACCTTTAGACCAGGAAAGATACATAGTGAAATGGAGTCTCTTCAGTGAAATTATAGGTGAATAAAACACGATACTAATAATAGTGGTCTGAATCAATGTATCAATCTTCATAAACTCTCATTCCATCCATAAAACAAATATTTTTAGGTGGACTTAAGTCAAAACCCATCTTTCTTTCTATTTTGCTATTGAAAATATACAAACTTATAAGATTTTATTTAGTGTCATTTTAGCAGCTGGTCCAGCTGCTGGACTGTTCTTTCATCCATTATTTTGACTCCACAGACTCCCTGATCACAAGTTGGAGTCCAGTTGTTGTTTCTCACACCTATCCCAGCACACTCCTCACTAGGGGGAGACTGAGGAATGTGAGAACTCACAGCCAGGCCCTGGCAGAGCAGGAAGAGCAAATGAAACCAAAATATTTGGCTTTAGCAGAATATTGGACAAGTTGCTACATTGCATGGCTCTCCTGGGAGAGGTGAAGGGGGTGTTTGCTCTACTTTCAGGTTTTTTGCAGCCTCTTCAGTTAAGGCTTTGTGAATTTGCACCTAGGTTATGTTTCCAAGATTGTCTTTGCTGTATTTGTGCTTAGGGAGACATTTTTTCCTAAGTGAAAGCAGAATTTGCAAGGTAATTATGGTGATATGGGGAGTGCTGCCTGTAGAGAAATCCAGGCTTGGAATTCACAACCCTTTGGTTCAAGAGCAGATTTAGAAGCATGTATCTTCAAAAAAAAAACCTTTAAAGGTGACTTAAGTTAAACCTTCACTTACTTTGCCCTGACATCCAGGCAGTGTTTGCTGTGCTGAGGAAGTTGAGTTTAGGGATAGAACTGACTGTGGCTTTTTTCTTGTGTGATTACAGTGCTTATCTCTGTGACCTAAAGGATGTCTTTTCAGAAAGGATGGAGAACTGGGCTGAGATACTCTTTTTGTGGGCAGAAGTGCCATGGTGTGTAGTAGAACTGACCACCCCTGCAGTGAAGATGTTTCTCCTAATGTCCAAAATATTTTTCCTGATATCCAAACCTCTCCTGGTGCAGCCAAACTAAAAGGCCAGGTGGTCTCTAGTGAAATCTTGAGAGCGGTAGATTTTTTGGTTTTTTAATCTTTAAAAGCACAGATAATTAAAGGTAGAAAAAAGTCCCTCTGCAGTGCAAACAGGAAAGCCTTTCATACGAAGTAAAGGGGTTGCAGTTCACAGCATAATCTGTTTCTTTGCTTACAGTTAGAAGCTTTAGAAGCAGTAGAGCTAAGGAGAGCCTAAGATGTTTCTTGTTAAACACTTAAGGATAGGAAAAGATGTGTGAGGGTAATTATCTTGATTAAAAAATTTGATCATCTTAAATAGGTATTTTTCAAGGTGCTAAAAAGGGATTTTGCTGATTTGGGCTTAAACTACTACTCTCTATCTGTGTTTAACTCCTCTCTTTCCTGTCACTTAAATTTTCATTGTTTCATGAAGTAAATTTCAGCCAGCAAATGTTACCATTTCATAATTTCTGTCTTAAAATGATATCACTCCTTTAAAAATGAGTACTGAATGAATGAGAGATGTTCGTGAGTGGGACAGAGATGCTGTTTGGGGCATGGATTACTGGGTTACTGGGTGTTTTATATTTTAAAATGCAATTTCTCCCTCTACCCTGCCACCTGTGCAAAGGGAGATGGAATATTCAGTGTAGGGAGTAGGAGCTGCTGAATTGGTGGTTATTTAGGTCCTTTTTATTACTCGGTGAACAGCATTAAGTGTAAAAATACAAGTTAAGTGAAAAAAAAATTATACATCTAAATTTGGCAAATCTGATCTGAAACCAAGTGTTCAGGATAGTAGTTGAACTCAAAATTGTTTGCCTTCGTGCTTGGTCACTGTGTTAGGTGTGCTCTGTCATATTGCTTCAGAAAGAGGTCACAGAACAGGGACCATTGAAATCGTGTTTCATACAAATGTAGGAGGAATCCCAAATTCAGCAGTAAACAAAGATGAAAAGGAAGGCAGCACAATAAGGGCAAGAAAAGATGCTTAAGTTTCCTGCAGTTCCTGCCTCATTGTTTATTCCAGCTTCCTGTTTTTTCAGTCTGCTTCTTAAGCCTTTCTTGTGCATATACACAGATTATAGTATGCACAAGAATGAGCTGAAGGCAGAAACTGACTTAATGAAGACATTCTTGTGAGAGAGAAAAGATTTTGTTGTCCACAGATGCGCAAAGAAAAACAGAAAAGCAGCTGCCCTTAGAAATGGAGTAAAAGTAGAGCTGAGTGCCACGTCAGGATGCTTTACTCAAAATCTGGTGTGTTGCAAGTCTTTGAGAGCTGCTGTACTGTTGTGCAGGCATGTAACCAAGAGGTGAAGCAAGAAGCTTCTGTAAGTCTCATGTCTTAGATACTGTCCTGAGCAGTGCTGACTCTTTTCCAGTTTTCAGATGGCAAATAAGGATAAAAGGAAATAGCTTTCATAACTCTGATATGGATGAGCTATTAATATTCAGTTTTGTGTCAAAAACTTCTCTTTCCTTAAGACCAAGCTATAGAGATAGTCATGTGCTGTCATCTTCCTCCTCAGAGGAGGGTTCTGAAGGGCAGAGGTCCTCAGCTCACTAGTTTGCATCTCTGTGGGAAAATAATTTGTCTTTTCTGAAACCTTTGAGGGCAGGGACAGTATAAATGTGGTGGAAAAAAATTGTGTGGCAAGTTGGGTGGGGAGGTGAGGTGAAGTGGAGCTGAGATAGAGCAATGAAGTGAAGGCTCCAGGTCACTTGGCCTGCAGAGTTAAGGAAATAGGGATGTTGGTTAGCAGCAATTAGTAAATTTAAGGAATATCTGCACTACACCCACAAGGCTGTGAGCACTGGCATCTGGGTGAATTGGGCTGGTTTATTCTACTCCTTGTGTTATTTGTTTATCAGCTGAAGCATTTATGAGAGCAAATGCAGCTGGTGGCATTTGGGCTGTGGAAATTATAGTTTGTAATATTCTTCTAACAGTAATTTGAGAGTTTAAAGAATTCTATAACTAATATTTCAGTCATGCACTGAAAACCTTCAAGTTTTAGGATTTTTTTTTTCTCTACCTTTATCAAATAGCAAAGAAATCTATAGGATTCCTCTGAATTACTAACCATGGCTGCAGCAGCATACCTGGCAAAATGGATCAGTGGTCCAGTCTGCTTTGACAATTCCTATATAACCAAATATAGGAGGAAGAGAAGAAGAAATTTGTAGGGCTGGTAGTGGCTTATATTTTTCAATAATTTATCAAGATTCGAGAGCACAGATTTCCTTTGGGAAATATTAGTTCTAAGGTTTACAAAGTGCCTCAGTTGTAAATACCCATAAAAATGACAATTTGGTAGGTCATATTTATTCTTAAGCGGGTCAAAGGACATTAGCGTATTCCTACTGTATAAATCTGTCAAGTACAGAATTTCTTTATGCTCCCAAATCACAAAAGCACCTCTTACAGTCAAGGAGAAAGCATCACATTATTGCCAATCAAGGACAACAAGCAAGAATATTGATCTCTACCCAATAACTTTTGCCCTGCTCACTAAGTTTTTATTACTGAAACTGGACACATCAAGGGATTGGATTTAATATATACATATAGTGCTGATTTATTACAGGAGGAAAAATATGACCTGCCCTTACTTCTGGCTCAGTATTTTAACACTTATTTTATTCCTTGCATGGAAGCTTTTTCTACAGACAAAGTGTAAGACTTCCAGCTAGCCCTGGATGGGCACAAATCTTCAGCTCGCAGAGGTACATTGATTTATGGGTGTACAAGCATCCGGCTTTTGGTGGCTTTAGAGTCATGAGTCTTGATTTTAGGAGTTTATGTATGTGAAAGTCTGTATAGGGGGATTGCTAATTCAGAGAGACATAACTAAAGCTTGGGGAGAGAGATGGGGGGAAATTGAAGGGCATGTGGGCGCAAAAGGTCTGGGTGCTGCTTGCTGAGCCTGGTGTGAAGATGTGTTGGCTTTCTGTTCATCTGTGGAGCTGTGCATGTAAAACCCTTCATATACAGGCTGTTTAGCAGTCACAGGTAATGGAATGAAGCAGAGGGCCAACATCATGCATCTTGCTCTCCTGTTGGTGAAACTTCATATTTTTTGGTCATTTTTGATTGATCACTGCAGAGGATTTGGCCTGTTCCACAAACACAACATCTTTGAACTCTGTCCACAGTGATAACCACAGCTTAAGGTAGAGGTAGGATTGATTAATCAGCTACTTTTTAGAAGAGAAGTGCATCTACAAAACTGAAGGGAGAGTTCTTCACCACAGAATTACAGAACAGTGGACGTTGGAAGGAGCATCTGTTTTGACCCACCAGCTCAGAACGCAGTCAGTGAGATCAGGTTGCTCAGGATCTTGTCAGAATGCAAAGATAGTGTTAACACAACCTCTCTGGGTAACCTGTTCCAGTATTTCAGTGGTCAAGGGTAAGCTACTGAGTTAACAATACAGGCCATGTAAGTCAGCAGGACCAGGTATCTGTTTATTTTGCATCCCAGAGAGCAGCCAACTCCCTGTGTAATTATAAGCCTTGCTGGCTTTTTACCTGTCTAGGCAAAAGATATGAGTTTTGCTTGCACTTTGGCCCTTCAAGAGCTGGTCAGCCCTTTCACAGAATAAATGCATGCAGAAGTAGCTGATGGATTTGCTGCTCATGTTCATAATGCTGTGGAGAGAGCTGGAGAGGCCAGACCCTACTCTCCATCTTTTCCTGACAGAGCAGGCAGAGGGACACATGCTGCATTTCTCCAGACATGTCCTTCCCACACCAGACATTTTATCAACAGGTTATGTGTTTGTCAGGATTTCCAGATGTCAAGTAACCTCAGCCTTTTCTCAGCACACGAGCAAATCCTGCTGTGCCTGTAGAGCAAACCTGACACTCCCTGGAAGTGCCCCTGCACGTGGTGTGCACACTCCCTCTGCATCTGATGTGGCTGGGGGTCCTGTGCGTGTGCCCTCCTGTGGATTTCCACAAACACAACCAATTGGATGTGATCCAAACATTTTGGATTAACTCTGCGTGTTCAGACCATGTGTGCAGCACATGTACCACTGGGCTGGTGGGGTTGGACACTGTGCTTCTACCACACAGCTCCTGGGGATGTATTTGAGTGCAGGAAGAGTTCACAACAGGATCATGGCACAATCAGAAATCATGGTTTTTACTGGGAACCCCTAGGAAGAATTCTGCCCTAGGAAGAAGCTGATTTTTCAGGTTCTTCAGCCTCCTGACTTGTTACAGGTAATTGTGTAGTCAGCCTTACCCTGTCTTCAGGGTGCTTTCCTATGGCATAGATTTCAGAAGGAACTGAGAAGGCTTTTGATTTTGCATCTGTGTGTCTTAACTAAAGTGTAATTTCTTCACCAATGGGAATTCAAACCAGAAAGGAGAGCGAACAATGTGGAGTTGAGATGGAAATATGACCCAGGGTATGCATTGTCTACTTTAAGTGTCAGGTGAAAATGCTGAGTTCTGCCAGCTGCCATTAAAATCACTTCTCAGAATCAAGCCTAGAATGAGAAAGTGACAATGACTTCCATGTCACCTTTTCAGGTAAATACAGAAAGCTGTAGTTGCCAGAGCAGTGATGAATCATGATTTCTTTCCATCCAAAGAGCCTTGGGCTTTTTCCTCTTTCAAACATTTAACTTACTTGCAGGGCTGACAGAAAAGCAGTAGATTTTTTTTTCCAAATATCCATTTGCCTTTCCATTTATCTACTTTGATCTAAAATATAGAACCTGATAGATGCCCTAGGTAAATCAAACATTTTCCGTCTGCCAAAACGGTTTTGCAAATGCTTATTTCATGCCATTACCATTTTTCTGTTTCTAGCAGTAAATCAAAAAGTATCAGCCATTCATCCACTTTAAAAGTAATGCCTTTCCTTTGCATAATTACACATACCCAGTGGAGATCTGTGTGCACAGTAAATCTATTCCTTTAAAAGGTTTCGCCTTAAGTACCACAGTGACATAAATTGGTGAAGCGCAAATTTATTTATTTAAAAGGTTTATTCTTTTAACTGGTGCAGTAACTGTTACACATCCATTGTTTGGTTTGGGTGGGGAGGGCTTTTATTAATGTATCAGATTTAATTTCGCAGCAGATGTTTATGTAGAAAGGTCTCACTCCTTACAGGACTTCAAGCAATTGATATGCGTGTGTAATTTATTCTCATTACAGGTTTATTCTTAACTGGTGTTCAGGGGGTCTTCACTGTATCTCTAGTAGATCCTCGAGAATTAAATAGTTTAACGAATGTAATGAGCAAGCCTGAAAGAACTACACAGAAAGCAGAATATGGATTTGGGTATTACCACTCCAAATTTGCCAATAACCTAAGTGCGGTATTAAGAGGGAGTGAGAAATTGCCAAAAATAAATGTCTTCAAGTAATAAATGCCCTGTGTGGTATTTTGGCAAAGCAAGGATTTAAAAAATGGATCTTTTCATCATTCTCATGTAAACTTGCTCATCTTTGTAAGTCATGCTTGTAGCTCTCAGGGGTGTCAAACCTAAAGCAGACAAGCCCAGCTGGTGGAAGCCTGGGAGTGAAATGATGAATTTTTTAGCAGATCTGAGTTTATTTTTAGGCTTTATAGAATTATGTTTCATTTCCCTGTGAGTGAAATTGTAGGAAGTAGCTTAGAAGAAAAACAAATTAAGAAACTTCACCAGAACAGCAAAAAATAGCAAAAACACTGGACCCCAACTACAGTTGAGCACAACATATCCTGATTGCATTGAAATTGTGGCTACAGTTTAGTCCTGCAAATATTTACATACATGTTCAGTTTAATGCGGATGAGAACTCTTGAAAAGACAGCAGACTGCAGGCTAGGTTATGGCATGGGGAACTGAACAAAATTTCTAATGTGATTATATTTTCTGTCTATATGTTTTCCATGGTGCTGAATGTGGGAGAAAAATTCCAGGTGTCTGGATTTTGTCAGGTTATGCAGTAAAAGAAGTGTAGAAACATTTTGGGGGAGAGGAGAGTTCATAGGAAGGTTTTGGGTCTGGAATCTTGTTTGGTTAGTGAAGATAATTACATTAACACACAATCAACATATTCAACTCCATGATTTCACAGTATCCATTTTTTGCTGGCACTACAGAACTGTCAAGTCTTTCCTACAGTTAAAAAAGAAAAACTGCATTAGTATCCAAAGCAAGTCTGGGAAAATGCCACAGACTGGAATAAGGAGATGCATATGATAGTTACAGATCTGGCAAGGGCTGTTTTTTTGCAGGAAGTTTATTACATGCAACTACACATCCCATGTCACTCTTTTGAGATTTTGTTTTAAGTGAATTTGGCTTTTTGGGGTCTCTTCTAGTACACGGAGTAGACTGGATATGGCCAACTACCCTTTTTTATCAGAATTAATGGTGCTCCTGCCATGTGGCTTTGCCTGTGATAGAAAGTGAATTAGTAAGTGACAAAGATGCCTCTTTGAATCCCATGTCCTAGAATGTGCTCCTGGGACTGCAGCCTTCCCCACTGAAACAGCCTCCCCTCTGTTCTGCAGTTGGGAACAAAAGGAGCCACCTTAAAGGGTGAGAGAATACCTCATCTTCCAAACTGGCTCAATCTTTGTCTTCCCATGCTGTTTGCATCGATGCTAATCAATGTTAATTATGGTAGTGGGGCTTGTGATGTACTCATTATAAAAGCCATCCTATTTTTCTGTGCTTGTACAGTCTGTCACACAATAGAGCCCTGATTGGGGTTCCCTAGATGCTACAAATAGTAATACAATTTGTTGTAATAATGAATATATGGTTCATGGTGTAAGACTACCAAACTCAGTTCATAGAGCTTGAAAGCATCACTTGATAATTCTGTTTGCTGTTACCACTGACTGTAGCATTCTGGATGTGTCTTGATAGTTGGGGTCTCAGCAGCAAACCAGTTAAGTTTTTGTTCGTGTTTCAATAGGTGTTACTTTTTAAATTTGCATTTGAGGGGTTTTGGTGTATGTCTATGTTTGAAGTCAGCTGTGCTTAAAACTCTTCTGACTCAGCATCCTCACTGTGCTGGGTTCATGGTCCCACCACCACTCCATGCCTGCACTGGGAGCTGGTGGGTGCTGAAGGATGGGGTGCCAGGGTGTTTCTTTCCCAGGCTGAAGGTAGGAGGTGCAAGAGTAGGAAGGTGCTTTGTCCCAGGTGCTGAGCATCTGCTGGGTGTAGTTTGCAACAGGGATTCCCAGCTTCTGCAGAGGCTTGAGTGGGTGGAAGCCCAGAGCTGGGAGCTGATGCCTTCCTTCCTCCCAAAGCTGCAGCCTCCTCCTCTTTCACTCAGAGCTGACACCCAGGAGGTGCAGTCTCCTGTGATGAGTTTGCTTCAGTCCTACTGTTATCCTCACTGGAAATTTCAGCACCATTGTTTATATTAATTAATTAATATGTAAAAATAACTACAATTCATCATTCATCCCCTCACTCTGCACTACCTTTGTGAGTTTTGGTGACTTACACAGACGCTTTTTTTTTTTTTTTTTTTTTTTTTTTTTTTTAGTGAAAGTTTTCAACTTCAATGTTATTGCTTGTTACCTGGTTTGTTATGGATATTGGTTCCAGTCCTGTTTTTTAATTCCCACCAGACTGCATGCCTGAATTTTAGTTGCCTATGTGCAGTTTAGGTATGTGATTATCTGCCTGACTCTAGTTTTCTGCTAGAGTGATGACCAAGCCTGTGTAAAAAATATTTTAAATAGTTTAGATGTTACATTACCTCTCTTGTGTGTGTATGTTGTTTTAAGAGGAATTCAAGTCAGTGGAGAGCTGCTTCTGTGTTTGTAATTAATTTAAAATATTTATTATAGCAGCTAGATTTTTCCCTGTTAAGGGTGCTTTGCTGAAATTTCATGATCTACAGCACACCCTAGTGATATCTGGAAATCATGAAGTTACACTCAGTGAATTTTATTTCCTTTGTGGTGAAGCACATCTTAGGACTCCAATACAAAAAGTCCAGGAAAGTAAATGTCTAAATGCCTTTGTATCCAACATAGGAAGTGGGTTTATAAAGCAAAAAACAGCCTTAGAAACTGAGACTACAGGCTAGTCCTCTGTGAAAAGAACATCTGTATAATGAGTTCATCTAGCTTGCAATCTATAATATTTGACATGTTTAACAACATGGGGAAAAGCAGCCCAAGGTTATGTGAGAAGAGAGAAATATCTCTTGGGTTCCCATTTAGACTCGAGAGAGCAACTAGATATAAATAAAAGCATTGTGGAAGAAACCTGCAGGCAAATTTCATAGGCCAGAAGCACAAATGATCATTTACTCTTATTTACCCCCTTATGATCATTTACTCTCTTATTTAGAAAATTAAAATTTATGCTATGTATTAATTTCCTCCTTTTACAGGATGTTAGGTCACTTGGTTTTTCAGGTGGTGGTACCTTTATTTAATTTTGAGTGGCCATCAGGCTCCATATGATCCTACAGAGTTGTATGCACCTTCCTAACTTTTTAGGCTATCGTCTGCTCAGTTTTTCCTGGATTTCTGTATTTCAGTCATTTATTTTCTTCTGATTTGTCTAAACACACAGACTGTTAAGGGTTTTGAATTGGCTGCTGTTGACCCCATGATGGGATGGGAGGAGAAAGAAGGTTTGAGAAGGAATCTGACAAAGAGGTGTAATTAGGTAGTCAAGAAGGAAGGCAAATATTTATCAGAGGTGAAATCAAATAGGTGAAATGTGAATGACACTGAAAGAAAGTGAAAGCAATATGAGCTCCAGCTTGGCTCAGCTGGAAGATCTGATCCCGTATCTCTGTTTCATGTACAGAGCATTCCTTGTCTATGTCAGGCAAAGCTGAATATGAGGTCCTGCTTTCTGGTTCTCTCACGCATGAGAAATCTGTAATACTTTAGGGAGAGACAGGGTTCCTCTCAGACCTCTGCATTTTACTCCTGTCAGGTAAGCCAAACAATAATGGAAATGAGTATTTTGTTTTATGTAAATAAAAACAAAAAGTTTGCAATAATTTATGGTATTTATTTAAATGACATGCAAATTACTTTGTGAAACTTAGGGGGGAAAGCAGCACAACTGAAACAGCACAATTGTTTCCGAGAACATTCATTTCAAATCCACATACAATATTTCATTCATGCTTAATTATTTCCCCAATGCTAGTCTAAGCATTACTAGTTTCCTTTGTCTTTTTGCTTTGGCATGCAGCGTGATTAGCAAAACTGCTTGTGCTCTACCAACTCCTGCACATATGGGGTTTAGCCTCATTGTTCAGGAGGTGGAGCAACAAGCAATATGAACACTCACGCTGCCAAATTTGGCACACGTGAGCCCTCCAAAGTATACAGATATCACCCGTTTCATTTAAATCCCTGTCTATATTTTGCATTGCCACCATAATGGCAACTCCATTGTCTGGGTGTATTATTGGAAGCAGCTTTTCTCCCATTGTTTGTGCACTGTAATCCTGGAGGTTTCTGTAGTCGTCGTGAGCAGATTACGTGAAAGAAATCACTTAGCTCGCAGTGAACCTGCTGCCAAAGGAATGGGCCATGACTAAAGCATGAGACCTGTGATCTCCTTGAAGAAAATCTCTTCAGTAGATTGCATAATTTCTTGCTGTTGTGAGATTCTGTTCTCAGGTTTGGACTCAGTATTTCTTTTTGTCACGTCTGAGGCATGATGGGAATATCAGCTGAAAAAAAAGGGTGATGATGCTGGCTGTGGATGTGTACCCTAACAATATTCTATACTCGTCTCAAATACTAGCAAAGAGACACTGCTACTGTTTGTCAGAAATTTAGGACAGTTGTTTATTCTAACTGCAGCAAAGTCTTGGCCTTTTATTCTTCTGTGGTATTGATTGAATTGGCACATCCTGCTGTGAGTCTTTCCAACAGACTTTGAAAACTTAATGCTTGTCTGCTTAGGGAAAAATAAAGAATTTCCTGGAACTTATTGTAGAGAAAGAGCTGCCCAGTTCTTTCCCTTTCTAGCATTCAGTCACCTGCCTGGGCAGTGCCCTCTCCTCTGTGGCATTTGCCTTGTGTATACACACAGTGTTGTCCATAAAGCCATTCAGCATTAGCTGTTCTGTACAAATTATGCCCATTACTCATTTGCATTGCATTATTTACTGACACAGTCATTTGTGACATTTTTAAAGCAGTGGCTCCCAAAATGAGGGCTGCAGAAAGCCACCAAAAGGTCCCTTTGTAGTTTGCAAAGTTTCCTTTTGTTTTCCAAAGTTCATTTTGTTTCCAAAGTCTAGCTCATGTTAGAGGACAATATCAATGTTATATAAACAGTGCTCTACTCCTCATTCACCTTAGGTCTTCAGAGAACCCTGTTGCAGCCACATAGGCATTATGTGATCCCACAGGGTGACACCTTTGTGCTTGCATGTGACACTGAGGGGTGACCCAGGAGACAGTATTAAAATCTGCTAAACTCTCTAAGTCTGAAAATCCCATTTTAACTTATTTGAGTATTTGCAGTGACTTCTGGAAGCCTCAAATCTGGTCCATCATTGTAGAGAGTGATTCAAATTCACCTTTTCATCTTTTTGCCTCCAACTTACCAAGATCAAAGAAAATCAGGTAATGCAATCTGTACAAGCTGGCCTCTTTCACTCTAGTACCCAGCTGCCTGCCACTTCCCCTCCTGCCTGCCACATTATCAGAACTCATATCCAGGAATGCTGGAGAGAATGGTTCTGTGTTCCTTTGAAAAACTCATTCAGCACCTCTGGAGTGGGTGTAAGGTTGGAAGTCAAGTCAGCCAAAGACCCTTGGCTGTGAAATCAGCTTTTTTGGGACTGAAATCAGCTCCTTTGCACTTTCAGTATCTCTCCAAAGTAATGTGTGTTGGGGGCCAGAATTACACACAGCTGGACACTTACTGTTCCCAGACTCCAGAAGCACCAGCGTACATCTCTCACACCACAGAATAGTACCAAGCATAGAAATGTATTGCTGATGTTATTCCGGGCACCTTCAAATGTCATCTATCCTTGATACTCAAATGTGTTGTTCCTTAACTGAATGTACAGTAGACATTTTAAATCTGATTTTTACATTTATCTACTTCATGTATGTCATTAATTAGAGTCTTGACAAAACCTCACGTGCACTATTTTAGACATACTCTGCAAAAAGAGTGGCTGCAGGAGATGGGGATTTTTTTAGCTCCTCTCCAGGAACCTTTCTAGCTCTTCTCTGCTATTTTATGTAGCTCTTTTTTAAGCAGGTTTTTATTTCCACATCAGTGTTCGTCCATGCTATAACCTATAAACATGTAAGCTAATTTCAGGACACTGACTTTTACATTCAGATTACTGTAGCTTTTTTCTGAAAAGGTCACAAAATGACTATACCAGTAAACAAAATTAGTGAATTAGGTTGCTGAGGAAGTAAAAAACCAGCATAAATGACTACTGTAAAAGAGGCTAAAAGAGCAGCAGATAGGTTATTCCATTTGCAGGTAAGAGCATGCCTAAAGTACCTTTAGCAGCTTGCTTGGATAGTGCTAGCTAGCAATGTATGCTCTGTTCCAAAGCACCAGCCTATATTTTTGGATCATCTTTCAAGACTGAGATGATATAAGGCAATTAATAGTGTTTTGTGACCTTCTGCACCAGTAGTCCATCTTTTTGGCATTGAAAATGATTTTGCCCAACTTGGCATTTTATCACCTGAGAGTACATGGGGAGATCAAAGAGACACCTTTTACAGCAGCAGTGGAATGATTTAGTTCTTCACACTGTTCTTCAAATTCACCGTTTCTTACAAGCTGATGAGGCAAACCTCTTCTTTGCTTAATATCACATAAGGTACATTGAAAGGCTGTGAAGAGGCAGATGTTCTATAGCTTCACTTCATATGCAAAAACCTGTTATTCTTTATTTGCATTCAATTAGAAGTCAGACCCCGATGAATATCTAATGTAGGAAATGGGGAAAAGATTTGCCATCAAGCATATGCTTTGCTCATAGTGGATCTCAGTAACCTGCTATTGTGTCTTCCTGCAGTGACTCGGTCATTTCTACTGCATTATTTACACCTTCCAGCTCAGGGGTACAGAGTGTTAATAGGTGACAACTGGAGTTATGTTCCTGCTCTCAGAAATGTTGCCTTTTCTCCTTCCTTTTAAAAAGCCATTTTGCAGTTGCAAATTTCTCTTACTAAGTAGCTGTGTTTAAGGATTTAAATGCTGTAGCATTACTTCCATATTCATTTTCTTCTTTGATAGAGTTGTGCCTTGTTTGATCCTGTGAAGGCTTGCGATTCTCCTGGCAATCCTGAGTATATTGTGAGGAGCTCAGAAGTTATAAAACTGTTGTGTTGTCAAGAAGGGAAGGTTCAAATGATCACTGTGATATGAAGCAGAAGTGGCAGACTCTTCCAGAACAGCTGCTGTGATTGCTGTGACCCTGTATTAGCAAACATACCAGGTATTACAGTACCTAGGGAGAGATGGAAGCTAGAGGGTGAGACATCAGAGAGAGGGATAAGGAAAGCAGCTTTTCATCACTGCAGCACAGTGTTTTCTAGACTTTGGGGGAAAATGACAGGAATCTCATACCTTCCTCAACTGGGATGTGATTAGAAACTTGCTTTGTTACATCTTCCATCCTGTTTCTTCTCCACTCCCACCACATGTTCTGGAGAACACATGACATTTCTTCCTTTTTCCTCTCCTCTCTTTGCTTTGATCTAACATTGTAAATTCAACCATCCTCACCCATATCCAAGCAATGCATGGACACAAAAGGAAAACCTTGAGAGTATTTTTAGGTGCTTTGCAAACTTAGACAAACATCAATATTACTTCATGCATGCCTCAAGCTTGGAATGATTGTTTTGTCCTGCCACTGTGATAATAAAAATTAAAATATTTTAAGGGGAAAAAAAAAAAAGGTGCAACTTGATGAAATGATGAAACTAATTCTGTCACATACAGTTGCCTAATCTTCATGTTTTCTCTGGGATTCTCTATCAGAATAAAATGTAGAGAAACAAATGTTTCTTCTGTGCAACAAGATTAAGTGTCTCATCTTGAAAAAAAATAAGACTCTGTCAGAGTTTCCTGTGAAGGTAATAGGTGTTTCAGATAACTGGATCAGTTGTCTCTGGGCAGTTTCTCCAGACTGAGCCTGCTTCTGATGAGCATTTTCTCAAGATGTAGTAAAGGACAGGCTGAAAGCCAGAATGAATCATTGTTTTGGTAGCAACAGCCCATCTGCAACTGAAACAATTCATGGTGCCCCTTGGCCTATCTCTTAGTATGTCAAAAGCTGTGCAAACATGAGGCTGAGGACAGACTGAAGGGGCTTGCAGTCATTTTGGGTTCTGCTGTATGTTAGGGAAGCCCTTGATAGAAATCTGCCAAGTGGCTCATCAGACCAGAATGCCAGTGCACCACTGCTGTGGTTGATTTCTGATGCCTGGTTTTGGCACATAATAAGGAATTTTGGGGGGTGAAAAGGAATATGGTTTTTATCTTGATTTTTAAAGCATGGAGATCATAGTAACCTGAAGAGGAAAAATATCTAAAACATCCTGATACAGGAAATGAAATAGTGCCGATAAAAGGGATGAGGGAAGAGCAATGACATCTAGTCTTTATGAAGAGCCCAGGTCACGGCAGTGAACACAGAATCACAGAATGGGTCAGGTTGGAAGGGAACACGGTGCGTCATCTGGCCCCACCTCCTGCTCAAGCAGGGTCATCCCACAGCATGGGACCCAGGATTGTGTCCAGACAGTTCAGGAATATCCCCAGTGAGGGAGACTCCACACCCTCCCTGGGCAGCCTGTTCTGTGCCCAGTCACTGCACAGCAAAGTTCTTCCTCATGTTCAGGTGGAACTTCCCGGGCATCAGTTCCTGCCTGTTCCTCTTGTCCCATTGCTGAGCCCCAGGAGCAGGGCCTGGCCCATGTTCTGACACCTCCCTTTGGACACGGGCAGACAGGGATGAGGTCCCTTATCAGTCATTTCTTCCCTAGGCTGAGCAGGCCCGGTTCCCTCAGCCTGTCCTCCTGAGAGAGATGCTCCAGTCCCCAAATACAGAGAGAATACAGTGAGATTATTGACAGGATCAGACGTGCAGCAGGCCTGCTTTAAACTGCTCTCACTCCACCAGCTCCTGGAATTAAAAGCCCACGAAGGTCTGTACCTGGAGCAAAGCTGTCCCTGCTTGTGCTGAGGAGGCTCTTCCCGAGCTGCAGGTGCGGAGCTGCGGGTTTTCCACATCCCTGAGAGGAGCTGCGGGTTTTCCTGGATCCCCGAGAGCAGCTCCGGGCTCTCCCCGGGTCCCCCAGAGCAGCTCCGGGCTCTCCCCGGGTCCCCCAGAGCAGCTCCGGGCTCTCCCCGGGTCCCCCAGAGCAGCTCCGGGCTCTCCCCAGGCGCGGCTGCCGCCAGATGGAGCCGCCGGGCAGCGGGACTGGGGCGCGGAAAACCCATCGCGGGGACACCCGAAACAGCAGCGGGATCCAGCCCGAGCCCAGCCAGTGAGAGCTGTGCCCACACACGGCATCCCTGAGCTCACCAGGACAGCAACGGGCACATCCCGGCACATCCCGGCTGCCAACCGCGGGCACAGCCCTGGCTTGGCCTGCAGGTGCAAGAACAACATTCCCATGAAGAATCAAATTCCCATGAAGAACCAGATTCCCGTAAACGACCAGATTCCCATAAAGAACCAGATTCCCGTAAACCACATTCCCATAAGGAACCAGATTCCCAGGAGAATTCCCGGAAGAAGCAGATTTCCGTAGACCGCAGAGGAATCAGCGTTTGTGTAAGAGTGGGTGCGATGGCAACAGGAGCACAGCATTAAAGGACAGATAGCCTACACTGTTACCTTACAGTTCGAGTTTAGTAATTTCTATCATACTAAAAACCCTAATAAATACCTACTGATGTAGCCCTAACATCCCGTGTGTACTGAAGTAATGATTCAGTTTAGCACAGTGATAACAAATCACTCCTTTGATGGATAGCAGACTTCACTGCTTTTAATTTTGCCCCTTGGAAAGCTGCTTGCAGCTGGAATTTGGGGTGCTACTTTTTAAAATGCACATGGCATTTAGGTTCTTTGCTCATTTTAGGAATTACATTTGTGCTTTACATCCAAATCATAAAAATCAAGAGCATCAGTAGACCTGTAACATTTTGAGTTGTTACACAGACAGTTATTTTATGTGGTCACATAAAGCATGGGGAGGTTAAAAAGTCCCCAGTGCAGCCACAGGAAAGGGACAAAAATAGTCAGTTGTATTTCTCCTTCCTTTGCTCATCCTGCATTTTCGATTTCTGAACAAGGAACTGATAGGAGATGGATTATCTTAAATCAGAAATTAAATCATAACAAAGGCTTAGTTTACAAAGCCAAAACCCTCTGTTGTTAAACCATTCTTGAGGAAATGGCAGCATTTTTAACATTGGGCAGTAACTTTTCCAAGACTGTACTGGTACTAGGAACCAGTGTGATATTTCAGGAGCCATATGTGACACAGCTGTTTTAATGCTCCTTTGACTGCTCCTGGTGCTCTGTCAGACCAGCAGGCTGCATTTTACTGAGCTGGGGACTGAAACAAACCTGCATGACAAGCATGCAAAAATATTCTGAGATTAAATTGTCCGAGTAGGGCCAGGCATGTCCTAACACTGTTCTGTGGCAGGCAGCCCCTTTCCTCCTCCCTCATCCCAGCCCAGATGGCAATGGGATGTTCTGTGCCACAACCACAGACCTAAAATCAGAGCATCATAGAATGGTTTGGTTTAGAAGGAGACCTTGAGGAACATCTGGTTCCAACCCCCTGCCATGGGCAAGGACTCCTCCAACAATCCAGGTTTCTCCAAGCCCTGTCCAGCCTGGCCTTGAACATTTCCAGGGATGGGGCAGCCACAATGCCTGTCCCCTTGGCATCAGTATCAGCAAGCTAAAGAAAGGGACCTGTAACTTCTGTGAATACAGCCTTCAAAATGGAGAATCTGGCTAGGAAATGGGGGGAAAAAATCACTCTTAGTTTATAATTAGAAGGACAATGAATAGGTCTATAAAAATTCAGGGGCAGAAGGAGTTAGGGCCAGTCTTTCACAGATGCTTTGTAATGTAGCACACCAGGTAAGTTGGGTATCCCAAGTGCCTACACATATTGGGTGCCAAATTTCCTTTTGCCTCAGTGGAATGAGATCATTCCCATTGAATATTTACCTGCATTTTTAGGCAGCTAAGAACCTTGTAAAATCAGCTGCTAGGTGCCTACAAGTAGTTTGCTCATCTAATGAGTAAATTTGTTACCTCTTGTGTTAAATAAACCAGTTCAGTGCTTTGATTATCTTACATGCTTTAATAAATACACAGAAGAAGAGCAATGCTCTTAAGGTCTCAATTCTTACACAACAATATTGAAATGCTCTTTTATGCATTTCAGTTGAATTCAGGTTGTCTGGCAAATACAAGAGTTTCTTACCATCTCCTCATATAATTGAAACTAAAAGGAATCTGAGTAAATACATAGTAACATATTACAGTAAATATTTGTAGATATAGTGAATCCCTATTCACTGTAGGAAAGAGGAGTACCAAATGCTGAGGTGAGAAGGGCATTAAGCATGTTTTAACCTTTATGCCATCAAGCAGGAGTAAACCCTCTCTTTGCAAAATCAATGAAAATTGCAAATGCAGAGCAGATTCAAAACGTATATTTACTGGCCGCTGATGCTAATCATTCTCGGGTTTTAATTGTTCTTCTTTTTTGGGATTCCAAGGCTGGTGGTTCGTGTGGGCTTGAGGCAGTGATTTTCCCTCTTGACCCCTGAAGGATTTAGGGTCTGCTGTCTGACTCTGTGTCTCTGTGTTCTGTGCTGAGCTCGGTGCTTGGTGTTCGGCGCGAGAATGAAGGGAGTCTCAAGGTCTTGGTTTTCTTGGTTTCTCGCATTGTTTATTAGTTCTTATCTTACAATTCTGTGTGTCCGGCCAAGGTGTTCACAGCAGCCTGGACACGAGGTGACTCCCCTGTGTGATGGGAGGTCACTACCTCTTATACAGATAACTACGTACCCGTTATTTACAATTCTGTGCCAATGTCTATCATCTGTACTAACACGGTCATTTCTACTTTGCCCCAATCCACTGAAACTACTTTGTGCCCACGTCACTGCAGACAATGGATGCCAAGGGAGAAGAAGAAGAACCCAGGGCATCGCCCTAAAATCTCCATCTTGTCCCTTTGTATCTACATTCTAAAAATCCAAAACTACAAAATCTTCTGCACAGTGATAACTACACTACTCTCTGTCACATCTTTGTGACTTGCAATTCTTCTCTCTGTTAGATGTTTTTCACATGGACCAAAATCAAAGATTGTGTCTTTCTAGGCTCTGTGCCAGTCAAACCCCCCTGCACAGACCCTAGACCCTCTTTTTGGGGTCCCAGGCCTCTCTACTGGGATCTGTGACTTTCCAGGGCACCCAGAGGGATGCCCTGGACTCCAACATCTTCCCCCTCTGTTTTCACCAAAAAACACCTCTTTGGCTGCTCTGTCCATGGCTTGCAGTATGCAGTAAAGCAAACACAGCTCAATCATGAGAAGAATTACAAGTCTCAATAAAATACATACAATTGTTTTCAAAATTTCCTTCCACAACCGCGAAAAGTTGAAGAAATCAAACATGCCATTCATCTGTGATCCGGTTTCTTCTCCGAGTTTGTTCACTCCATTTCCCAACCGCTCTGTGCTCTCATGAATTGATTCTGAACCATCTGACCAATTCATGCAATACAGAATGAAAAGAAAACCCAAGCTATAAGTCCTTGCACGCAGAACAAAAGATGTCTGCAGTCTTGACACTGGTTCCCATTTGCATGTTTTCTCCTCCACTCTTGAAGCCATCAGAGCTTCTGCGCTTGACATGATTTCCCCATTCTTTGCAGAAATTCACTTGTGCTCTGTATCTGCAGAAACACAAGCACGCTCTTTGCCGTAAGTTAGTTAAAAACTGTACTTTAATGGAAAATGCACAACTCTTGTTCAAACCTGAAATCCATCAGGAAAAGTTTCACATGCAACATCTGTGCTTGTTGATGAACACATCTCTCCCCTAGTTAAAGTCAAAGTGTGGCCAAAACCCTGGCCTTATCTAAAGTAATATCCTTTAATACATTTTCAGAACAAAGCTCTTAACAACAACAATTATTAAATGCTTAAGCAACTAAAGAACACAGAGAAGGATCCTGAAGAGACACGTGTCTTATGGATAGTTAAAAGGAAGTGCTAAAGCACATAACAACTCAGCTATAAATATAGAAAATTGACAAATTCACAGAACTTATTATTTAAAACTTATCTTAAACTTATTTTACCGACTTATCTTACTTATTACCTTATTATTTTAACTTATTTATTATCTTAACTTTAACTTACTTAATTTAAAACTTAACTTATTATCTTAAAACTTATTCTCTTAATGCTCTTTTATGCATTTCAGTTGAATTCAGGTTGTCTGGCAAATACAAGAGTTTCTTACCATCTCCTCATATAATTGAAACTAAAAGGAATCTGAGTAAATACATGGTAACATATTACAGTAAATATTTGTAGATATAGTGAATCCCTATTCACTGTAGGAAAGAGGAGTACCAAATGCTGAGGTGAGAATGGCCTTAAACATGTTTTAACCTTTATGCCATCAAGCAGGAGTAAACCCTCTCTTAGCTAAATCAATGAACATTGCAAATGCAGAGCAGGTTCAAAACTGGTATATTTACTGGCTACTGATGCCAGTCATGATTTATATCAGACAGACCACCAGCCTTGCAGGTTTCAAGTACTAGACCAGGCTCTAAAGGTAGGATTATCAGCAAGTGATGATTTAGGAGCCAGATGCTGCTCGTGCTTCCAGGATGTGTATGGACCAGTGGTGAGATAGTCCTCCTTTGCAGATGGGAATATCTTGAGTCCCTGACTGTCCACCAGCTGTTATTGAAATAATTGATGGACTCCTGGCCTGTTTAATCAATCAGGTGACATCTCCTTGCACACTGTTGTTTGCGAAGTTGTGTTCTTTGGTCTGTCTCAGTGTCTGAGTACCTTGTGCTTGGATTTGCTGCAGTGCTGTTCTCATGTTTCTTATCAAAGGTTGCAGAGCTGTTGCTGTACAGTTGAGACAGAAGAATTTCTCACCTCACACCTCTTGTTCATCACCATATGATGTCCACCATGATACAGACAGCTGCAGGTAAGAGGACTGAGCTCTGTATCTTCACGGCCTGCTGTGTTTGGGATGTGCACTGTGGGTGGGGTTTTGTGCTGGCTACATGCCCCTGGCAGAGATGCTCACTCAGTCCCCTCAGCAGGAAGCTGTAAGGTGAGGACAGCTGGGTGGTGGGGCAGGCTGGCTGTTGCTGAGAATGTCTCCTGTGTGGACACTTGGGAAGAGACTATGCTAAGAACTTTGCTCAGTTAAGCCAAAAATGCCCAAATAAATGTTAATTTTGCAAGTGGAAATTTCCTTTTGGGGAAGTTGTGTGGGGAGCGAAATGGTCAGTAATTTAGTATGGAAAAACTACTTTCAGTTTCTTCAGTCCCAATAAATTTCTGCTTTGTCTTGAGGCTGATTAATGGGTTACGAATTTGCTTGCTACAAATTCATACAGCACCAGACAGCAGGATGATTAGTGCCTTTGTTATAGTCTGGCTATTTTTTAACTTTAAGTTAACTACACTTTGAAGCTTGTTAATAATGGTGTTTTATTTACCTGGAGAAACCAAGGGTGGCTGATCATCTTTGCACTGTGTCACCTTTGCCATGTCACCAGGAGACACCTGGCACATTGGCCATGTGGAGGATGGTAATGCAGGTGACTTTGGGCACCCAGCTTCAACCCAGTGCAGGTTCTAGAACAGTCCTGGCTTGGGCTGAGAAAGGATTGCACACACACTGGGATAAGAGGTTTTCTGAAAAAACTCCAAATGCTCATCTGTTCTCTAGTGCTGACATTACATGTACAATTAGAAATCTGCAACTTGTGTAGATGTGCTTTTATTTTTGATCCTATTGAACACTTTTTTGTTTGTTTTTAATTATCCCCAGAAGCCTTTTCCTCAGGTGGTGTGCATAGGGAGAAGTTTTTATGTAATGAGCAGCAAGTGAATGAGGTGGAGATGGTTTTCTTTGTCCCAGAGTGCTTGTTCTCAGGGACAGGTGTCTGTCCTGTGTGAGATCTGCTCCCTCCTCCATGAGACTCTTCTGGCACCTCTGCTTTGAGTCCTGACTGCCTTATCCATCCACCCCTACATTTCTGATGGCCTGACTCCACAGCACCCCGAGCACTTAATGTCCCAGGAGCAGGTCTTTCCTCCAACACTTCCTCAGGGACTTCTTGGTTGCTACAGGCAGCCTCCTACCTTCAGAAATCAGCATGGATGTGTTTAAACATGTAACACAACAGGGAGAAGAACTGATATGTGGAAATATTTGACTAACTTGTGATAAAAAATTAGGACAGTGAGAAGATACCTGACAGATCTGTCATTTATAATCTGCTAGTTGTGGTAGAATGTAACTCTCCCTTTTCCCAGCAATGTACTGAAGATTTTGATACTGTAGAATCTCTGAATTGCTTGTTAACCCATTTTTCTTGCTCAAAGATCTCAATGGCTGTTTCCATAACCTTCCACAATTACTGTAAGGGCTGGTTTTCCAGGAATACAAAGAGAAAGTAGATGCTATTTCCTGTGTTTGTCCTTAAATACTAGGGGTTTGTTCTCCTTGAATTCATTTAGCAGTTAGGTTTAGTCTCAGTTGCAGTGGCCAAAAGATAACTTCAGACATCTTTTGCAGGATTTGGGCTGGCTGAGATTCCCATCTCCTGCATATCGGTGAATCCACAACAAGATGCAAAGGGTGGGGACAGCGATGGAGACCAAGCCTGCATATGATGAAGACAGGCAGAGAAGTGAAGAGGCAGAATGCTGGGTCAGAGAAGACAGCCGCAATCTTTGGGAGAGTCCAATACCACTCGGGAGCCAAGAACCCTCCTGGGAAAAGGCTCCGGTGGAAATACTCAACACGCTGCAGCGGAAACACCGAAATGCAGGTGAGTGACCGGGGCTGGGGGATGGAGAGAGGCACTGTCGAAAGGAAAACGGGCGCCGCTAAATGTCCCCACGATTATTCTCTCTGAGAGAGAAGTTAAATATGAGCTGGCGGTCTTAAAATGACTAACAAAGTTGAAATCGCTAGATTGACACCAAAAGAAGAAAAGAATCACTCTGCAAGTTGAGGCAAGAAATAAAAGATTTATTGCTCGGGGTAACCAAAAGTCTCCCGGAAGGTACATAAAGGCAGATAAACTCACAGCTTCTTTGCCCCCTGCGTGCCGCATATTAATGAAGTTATGGGCAAGTCAGAGGCTCCAGTGAGCAGTCACACGACTGGCTCCCCGGCAGAATCCGCAGGTAGTCCTGCCGGCCCGCCCCAGTCCCGGAGACCCTTTTGCGGGGTCCCCCGCCTTGGGATGTTCCCCGGGCGAGCGGGCGAACCCAGTGTGAAAACGGCGCGGGGCGCTGTGCCCCGACAGCGATGCGTATTTGCGGAGGAGGAGGGACACCCATCCCCACACACCCCCCACCCCTCAACGTTTTTTATATCAGGAAACGGTTTGAAATCAATTTAATTGGACTGAAGTGAGATGGAAAGCTATTAAAGAGAGAGTTTTCGATGTAGTAAATGAACAGCTTTTAATTGTGCCTTGTCAGGAAATTCAAAAAAGAGCCCTCGCCTTGGTGTCCGCAGACACCGAGACCCCGGAGCAGGGCAGAGCCCGGCCCGGCCCCTGCCCGGCGTCCCTCCCGGGGACAGCCATGGGGAACACAGCCACCGCCAAGACAGCCCGTGTAAGATCATGGAGAAGAGGAAAAAAAAATAATAATAATAAAAAAATTAATAAATAAATAAATTAAAAGAAAAAAGGAAAAAAAAAAAAAAACCACAACACCAAAATGAAAAAAAAAAAAAAAAAAAAAAAAAAAAAAAAAAAAAAAACCACGCAAGAAAACAAAACAACAACAACAAAACCAACAAAACCCAACTCTTGTCGGGAATCTCAAAGAAGAGAATAACAGCAACGCAACAACCCAGAAACTTGCCCAGCAATGCAGAGGGAAATAGAAGAAGCATGAATATATTGTACACACTTCTATAAAATGCTGCAAAGTTGAATAGCAGTTTACCAAACTTTAGGTTGTTGTCTCTTTTTATTTAGTAAAGCTGCACTTACTATGAATTATACTCAAGGTTATATTTAATTAAGGATTGATAGAGTTAAGCACAATTAAGCTACTATGTTTAGTCAGAGTGCTGTTAAGTTATATGTTATTGTTTTAGTATCCAGATGCTAAGTTTTCTTTAGACTAATTTCTATTGAGTTTGAGTGTTGTCTCATCTGAGTTATTATAGCTTTTACTGGTAAATTGTTCAGTGTTTTCTTTTTCATGCCTCTTAGTACCTTTGGGTTGTGGCCGTGCAGGCTGTGCTGGAGGCAGAGCTTTTGGGTTATTCTGTGTTTTCTAGGGGCTCTCTGAGCCTGTTGATATTTTTGAACTTGAGAGAAAGGTAGAGGCTCTTGGGGACCTTGCTCTGCGTGGTGGATGGACTCTCCAGCCTTTTTTCTTCATGGAGTGTTGTTGTCCATCCTTGCTGTGGAAGGCTGTGTTTCTTCTTAGCTTTAGATTGGGTTTATCTGTGCAGTCTCTTTTTGCTTCCATCCTGTTTTTCAGACTCCAGCTCATTTGGTGAAAGAGCTCATCATTTTACCTCCCTTTTGTTTCGTTTTACTGTTATAAATACATGAATGTTTAGAATAGATTATCTCAACTTTTTCAAATAGTTACAACCAATATATTTTTACAAGAAAAGGTTATGGATGGCTTCATCCCTGATAAGTCACAGCTGTGTTATGAGAGTAAAAAAAAAAAAGATAGCTAGTCACGAGAAGATCCTGAGGAAGAAGGAATTGAAGGTATGGCAAGAACAGTTTGGGAAGGCTAGAAGACTGACCAAATAGGAGAGGCACTTGCTGCTGTGAGGAATCTGCTATGAAGTCAGTCTGAGTCTCAGTTGGACCCTGCAGTAGGAGTTTGCAGTGAAAGCTGAGCTGGGTGAAGCCTGCAGTGAGAGGAGGCAAGGAGACACTTGTCATAGTCAGAATTCAGTCAGAATTCAATACAGTCATATTCTAGTAGGGAATAACCAGCAGTCAGAGTCTGCAAAAAGAACCCTACAGGGGGAGTTTACTGCAGTCAAAAGTCAGTGACTAGTTGAGATCAGGATAGCTGAATTATAAAGGAGAATAAACCAGGACCTTTTCACATTTTTAGACAAGAGTCTGTGGCTTGACCATCTCTATCTCAAACGTGAGGTCTGAATATTAATTCCATAGCGTGAACTTACTGATACTATCATAGACATTATTCATAAATTGATATTATTGTTTTATAGTTGGCATCTTAAAAAACACATGTTGTTTCAAGAGTTTATTTTTTTAATTGCTTTAAGCATTTCATAACTGCTATTGTTAAGGACCTTGTTTTAAAAATTTGTGAGTTTGTTCTCTAGCTGCTTATACATCTCTTAGACCAGGCTACCTCTCTAGATTGTCTGTGAAGTAGCTCAGGGGTTTGACCCAGTGCTGTCTCATAATTTTTAAGTATTTTTCAGAGTTCCAAGAAATGATACCTGAGCTTCATTGAAAGCCTCCTCTGAACTGATGATATTTGGACCTTTAGTTCTCATTACAGAAGCACTGCAACAATTTGCTCTGTTTAATGCATCCCTATCCTGAGGGAATTTTGGAGGGAACCGGCTACTAGATGGTTCAATTAGTCTTTCACCCTAAGATTCTTAAGAGCTTTATTTTAAAATAGGTCAAGGGAATTCTCTTCCAGTTAGAACTCAGGCAGTGGCCAGGCCTTAGTTCTGTGTGGATGAGAAGTTCGCCAACAGACCCAGGGGTTTTCTGCCTCAAAACAATATTCAAGTTGCCTTGACTTGGCCATTTGACCCTATGAATGTGACAGCTGGACCTGTCTTTGACAAGAGCTTGGCGAACCATTATCTGGAGAATGATTGTCCAAATCTGCATTGATTTGAGGTTTATCAGCTGTTACAGACTCTGGGATGATGGTAGAGTATTTCAGAGATTGCTAATTACCTAATTTCACATGTGTTATTAATAATGAGGTTCAGTGAGAAGAGAAATGACTTCATCACCACCCAGCCTTCACAATCAGAACAGAAGCAAAATTAAGATTGCCAGAACATGGCTGTGCCTGGTGACTCTACAGAAGAAACTTGTCAACAAAAACTTTATGTCAACATTGTGGTATAGTGTTCCTACTAACCTTCTTCAGCTATTTCCTGTTCCAGGTTCCCAAAAGGATATCCAGTGATGAAAAAAGATCAACATTTCCAGCTGATGGACTTTCTCTTGAGTCTCAACTATTTGGACTTTAAACAATGGTCATTTATCTCAATTTCCCCAAGAGACATTGGATATCATTTTTATTTTCCTCATGCTGCAAGACCCTGTGTCAGTGACATGATGAGATTTAACAAGTTGTGTTGATGCAGGTCTTTATGTAGCGTCATTCCTTACTCCAGGTCTTGTTCAAGCTTTGACTATGCTTAATAAGTTAGGATGCCCGTTCTCCTACAGATACCTGACATTTATATTGTCATTTATTATCTGCTAGTTGTGGTAAAGTTAAACTCTTTTTCCCCGGAGCTGTGTGTGATGGGAAAACACATGGGAATTGCTCAGGCCAAAAGCAATGTACTGAAGAATTTGATACTGCAGAATCTCTGAATTTGTCATAAACCCACTTTTTTTTTTTTTACTCTGAGATCTCATTGGCAGTTTCATTGATCTTCAGCAATTACTGTAAGGGCTGGTTTTCTGAGAATCCACAGAGAAAGCAGGTACTATTTCCTATGTGTGTCCTTGCAGGCTAGGGTTTTGTTCCCCTCCAATTCATTTAGCAGCTAGGTTTAGTCTTACCTGCAGTGGTGGAAAGATAACTCAAAACATCTTTTGTAGAACTTGGGCAGAGCAAGATGCTGATCCAAGTCAAGGATGTGATGGCACTGCTCAGCCACCAGGACTTGGTGAAGGACTTGGAAGCTACTTACAAATATTCTAAATGGGGAGCAGTGCTGGCAGGTGCATCAGCCTTTGTGGGAGGAGTGCTGGGAGGCCCCCCTGGAATCTTTATAGGTAAGTGTCCTTTGCTTTAGGAACAAGAAGGGAATTAAATCCCTGAGTGAAGAAATGAGGAGGTTGGGCTGAAGAGAAGGGACATTCAGTGCTGAGATTTCATGCTTCGATGGGGGGTGAGGATGAAGGAGCTTTAGCATGGGACAGGATCATTTTCCAAATGGTCTTGCTAAAAATTATGCTTATTTAGATATTTTCAAAGTTCCTGATATCCTTGTCTTGATGAACTTGGTTTTTTCCACTGGGATTCATTATTCCCTGTCACTTTGCTTTTCTTCTTCTTACAGGAAAGCCAAAGTCTAATAATAAAGAATTATTTTTCCTCTGTAACTCTGGAATTAAGAGGTGTCTAGTTTGGAAGCTGCCTTGTGACTGAAGGCATGTGGGCCCTGGCCCTTGAATGTCCTGAGGTGCAGGAATTTCACAGGCTTACTGATTCTGGAGTGAACTGCAATGTGCCTTCATCAGGTTACAAAAACAAGCAAAGCTTTTGTGAGGAGTGATAACAGAAAATGAAAAGTGAAGCTGTGTGTTTACTCCTATTACAAATACAAAACTCAATTAATAGCCAGAATAGTATTTAGACAAATATACGACTGAAGTTATCAGGAACAAAGAAGGGAAATTAAGCTTTTGTAAGAAATTTGTAACCTGAAGTAAAGGTAATAATGTAAGTGGCCTCATTCTTGAGAGAGATGAAGAGAAATGAAGTTATTCTTGGATGTATTTCCTCTTGTAAGTGTTTGTTTAAGCTTTCATAGTGTCTCCCAGTCACTATGGACGTTCTCCAGCCATCTGTGAAGGCACTGGAACAACTATACCTCTTATTATATATTATTATCCTAAGAGGGTGTCCCAGGGAGTGTTTCTTTCTGATTTCTAGCTTGAAGCTATTTTTGTTTAAGGTATAAAGGGTTTCTTTATGATTGCTGTGGATGTAAAAAGCTTTTAAAATCCTTTTTGGTGCTTTGAATATCATGTATAATTCCACTTAAAGCAGACATATATACAAATCTAGGTTGGTTTCTAATCAAGGTGGGAACATTGTTGGTGAAGGCTGTGGATGGAATTTCAGGCTTTAATATTAACTGGTAAAGACTAATGATTCACTGTCTTTCCTAGGAGGAGCACTGGGTGGATTGATTGGATGGATGACTTCTCGACGGCGGTTCAAGTCAGTCCCTGAGATTTTAAAGGAATTGCCTGCTGCTGAGAAACAGAAACTCTGTGCTGAAGTCAAGGCTATTGTCAAGAACTTACAATGGAAGGATGCTCCCCAGCTGATTCGTCTTGTATTGGCAAATCCTACTATCAGAGGCCAGGTGGTAGCAGTGCTGGCCCGTTACTTAAACAAAATGTTTTAAGCACAAATAAGATATGGACAATAATCCTCTACAGAGCAGGTTTTTTATGCTGGAATGAATTTTACTCCCAGAGCTGTGAATCTTCAACACAACAATTACTAGTTATCAGTACTATTTATAAATATAGGCCAATCTAAGTAATTCTTGAGTGTTTGGTTTTGGTGTCTGGGGGTTTTTAAATTTTCATTATCATTTTATTTTGTGTGGATTTGTAAGGTTAGTATTAGATGACTGTATTATCATGACACTGACTTGCTGTGTAATTTTGGATTGCTCTGCACTAGGACTAACTCAAATTGCTGAAGGGAATCATGATGTTCTTAGGCCAATGTGTCACTTGTGAAAATATTCAAAGACAGCTTGTTTTATTTAGGAGACTTGATTCTGTTTAAGTGCTTGAATTTTTTTTCCCTGTAAATAACACGTAAAGTGCCAATGTAGCTGGGGCACTTTGAAGAATTGTACCTGCTGTTTGTTTCTGCCCTGCAAAGGAAAGTTTTATAAGGAAGTATATTACTCTACTGTGAACTCAACAAACTCAATCCATGCTTGCTTAGCCACATTTTTATTGTAATTCTTGAGTTATCTTTTTGTGTAAGAAATGAAGCAAATATTTAAACAAGATTTCAAATAACAGGAAAACAAACTGTGAACACTTTCAGTTTCCACAAAGTTCCTGTGCCCTGGAATGGGAGGGTGTGACAAGCATTAAAAAACTGGGGAGCTGAATCTGCCAGTTTGATATTAGCCCCAGGATTAAGGTTGTCATTTCTTGACTCAGTCTGTACAGCTGGTCCTCTCTTTTCATTAAAATATTCATAAAAGCCTGACAGTGATCTCTGTGTTGCTTTAAAGGAAAGGAACCCTTTAAGGACTCAGGCAGGCCTGTAGTGGGCACCCAGCAGTTGGCAGCAGCAGGGCTGGTGGGGTGGGCTGATGTGCCAGTTCCATTATTGCTGTGAGCACCAAATGCCAGAGTGCTCAGTGTCCCAGCCACTGCTCACACTGGGGTGCTCAGTGTCCCAGCCATTGCTCACACTGGAGTGCTCAGTGTCCCAGCCATTGTTCACACTGGAGTGCTCAGTGTCCCAGCCATTGCTCACACTGGGGTGCTCAGTGTCCCAGCCACTGCTCACACTGGGTTTCAAGGCACTCCTAAGTCAAGTTTGTAGGTATACAATTGTGCAGGTGTGCCTTCTTTCTATGTAAAAACAAGTGAAACTGCTCTGACAAGTTCATTTTTTTGCCTAAAATAAAGGTCTATCTCCATGTGTGCAATGAGGTTTATGTAAGTTAAGGTTTAAATTTATGTAAGTTAAGCTTTAAACTCAGAAGCTGCTGTTGTATGCATTTGATTAATTCTCTTCTGCAGGTACCATTTGCCTCTGGTAATTCAGTGCAGTGCAGGGCAGTGATTGTTCTCAGCATTTGATAACACTATTTCAGGGATGTGAACAGGAGATGGAAATGAGTGGTAAATGGGCACTGCTAACCTTGTCACAGTTTCATAAGGCCAAGCCTCACATCAGTGGGGTTTCAGTTTCATTGGCAGATTACACACACTGCAACTTCTTAAACATTTAAAAAACTATATCCGCTTAAATATACTATTTTTATGAATCCAGTTACTTTTATTTGCAATTTTCCAATTAATATCACAAATTTAATTCAGTCTTTCCAAAACAACACACTGCTAGCAGTGGCAGGTGATGGAATGATCCAGTGGGATGGAGTTGGCATCCTGTGCTCAGCTCTTCAAACCCACAATGAACAGAGCTGAAACTGATTGTAAAGCAGGCTGGAGGAAAAATGGGGGTCCTGTTCATCTGTAACAGTAGTTAGTATTTAAACAGACCTTTACAAGTTTCAGTGGTTTCAGACATCCAAATCAAGACCCCCCATTTTACAGGTGTTCATAAATTTGGGCCCAAGCACAGGTAATGAATGGATTATTATCACTTGTATCACTGTAAGAAATATGGATGGAGTTTAGGTCATTTCACTCTGATCCTCTGCTCTCCTGTGATGCTCTAAGAGTATTCTTTGAAATGCTTTTTATTGTACCCTTAGAAATTGGAAACCAGTGTTTCAAGTTTCTAGTAATCTGGCTGAACTGCCTGTGTTTGAGACCTGGGCTCTGCAGTTGGTTGGGTGAGCTGCAGTACCTCTCCCCCTCCATATTTCACTGCTCAGTGTCATTTTCCCTCTCCCTTTCCCCTCTCCTTCCTCCTCCTGGCCCAGTACCACTGGCACGGCCTCTTTCCATCTGAGAGAGCTGGATGCTCCACTGCTTTGCTGGGGCTGCTCACACTGAGCCCCACACAAGCTCCCTGCACTCAAAGTACCATTCTCTGAAATGTTTCCAGCCTGGAGAGAAGCAGGTGAAAGAGGGAAGCCCGAGCTTGCCTTGCAGTGCAGGGATGGGCAGCTGTTCCCCCAGGCTGGCACACTTGCAATCTGAGGGTCCAGGTGATCTCATCAGCACTCCTCACTTTGGTTTGTTACCTTTCTAAATAAAATCTTCAAACTTTCTGACCTCATTTCTCAACAGCCCAGCCTATAGTGGGATGGTTCAATTTGCAGCAATGGAAAGCCCTTGAAGGCACAGCCGGGTCTCCCTGGTTGTGCTTTTTACCAGTCTCCCTTTGTGCCCTTACAAAAGAAAACTGCTTGGTCTGAACCTGATTTTATGCAGATCCACAGATCCATAGATCTGCATAAAAGGCTCTTGAGAGGAAGCCTCATTTCTGACTGCACACCTGGTTTCTCAAGGATTGGTTACAGACACACACACTCCCCACAGCTCCATTCTGGGCCAGAGCTGAGGCAGGAACCAAAGAAAACTCTGTGGAATCACTTATTCCTGCTGGTCTTCCATGCATGACAAAAAAGTTAAAAAAAAGAAATTTAAAAGCCCTCATTGAAAGGAGTGAAAATTAGAAAGCTCCTAAATATATGTTGGAGATTTGAAGAGTTGAAACCCTTGATTGTCATTTAATAAGTGTATTAATATTTTAAATATTAATAATTTCGAATTGTAATGTAACAGTAAGGAGCCACCTCTTTGGTCCCCCTTGGGGGGGGCAGTGGCGGGGGGGGGCTGCTTGGTCACTGGAGGCCTCCCGCAGCCCCCCACAGACCCCGGAGCGGGCTGCCCGCCGTTGGAAAAGCCTGCACCCCCCACAGACCCCGGAGCGGGCTCGCCTGCCGTCAGGGAGAGCCTGTACCCCCCCCCAGACAGACACCGGAGTGGGCTGCCCGCCGTCGGGGAGAGCCTGCACAGACACCAGCTGTCCCCTCCCACACCGCTCCCGCCGCAGAGCGGCCAAAAGCATACACACACACCCCCTCATCGGAACCGCAAGACCCCCGAGGCGCCCGCTCCTCGTGTAGCGCGGCCGTCTCGCTGCTGTCAAACCCCGGCCCCCTCCCGTAATGAGCTGCAGCGCTGATTGCGAAATATCCCCCCCCCCGGGGCGACCCCGTAGTACATGTAAACTAAGAATCCCAGTGCACTCTGGGACACTTTTTAACACCAAAAAAACTTTATAAAATTAAATACATGTAAGATTTAGACCCACAAAAGACAGTACTAAACCGTGTATACCCTAGAGTATTATAGACAATTTTTTGTAACTCACTGTAACTTAAAAATACCCAAAAAGAAGCAAGACCCCAAGGCAAACAAACAGAAATCAGAACTCCTTGGAAACCTCCGCTGAGGAAAGGGTTCTCCAGCTCCGCAGGAACTTCCGGCTGCAAAGCTGACCAAGACCCTCCTCCTCAAGGGCAAACCCGGCTGCCGGGCCCTCAAGCCACCCTTGTACGAGCTGATTAATAAAGGCATTTTAAGGAGAAAAATATTATCTCCGCCCATTTTTAACATCATGGTGTGAATAAATCCAGTCCTCCTGAGAGAGATGCTCCAGTCCCCAAATACAGAGAGAATACAGTGAGATTATTGACAGGATCAGACGTGCATCAGGCCTGCTTTAAACTGCTCTCACTCCACCAGCTCCTGGAATTAAAAGCCCACGAAGGTCTGTACCCGGAGCAAAGCTGTCCCTGCTTGTGCTGAGGAGGCTCTTCCCGAGCTGCAGGTGCGGAGCTGTGGGTTTTCCAGAGCCATGAGAGGAACTGTGGGTTTTCCTGGATCCCCGAGAGCAGCTCCAGGCTCTCCCTGGGTCCCCCAGAGCAGCTCCGGGCTCTCCCCGGGTCCCCCAGAGCAGCTCCGGGCTCTCCCCGGGTCCCCCAGAGCAGCTCCGGGCTCTCCCCGGGTCCCCCAGAGCAGCTCCAGGCTCTCCCCGGGTCCCCCAGAGCAGCTCCGGGCTCTCCCCAGGCGCGGCTGCCGCCAGATGGAGCCGCCGGGCAGCGGGACTGGGGCGCGGAAAACCCATCGCGGGGACACCCGAAACAGCAGCGGGATCCAGCCCAAGCCCAGCCAGTGAGAGCTGTGCCCACACACGGCATCCCTGAGCTCACCAGGACAGCAACGGGCACATCCCGGCACATCCCGGCTGCCAACCGCGGGCACAGCCCTGGCTTGGCCTGCAGGTGCAAGAACCACATTCCCATAAGGAACCAGATTCCAACGAAGAATCAAATTCCCATGAAGAACCAGATTCCCGTAAACCACATTCCAGGAAGAATTCCCGGAAGAACCAGATTCCCAGGAGAATTCCCGGAAGAAGCAGATGTCCGTAGACTGCAGAGGAATCAGCGTTTGTGTAAGAGTGGGCGCGATGGCAACGGGAGTACAGCATTAAAGGACAGATACCCTACATCCAGTCCCCTCAGCAAGAAGCTGTAAGGTGAGGACAGCTGGGTGGTGGGGCAGGCTGGCTGTTGCTGAGAATGTCTCCTCTGTGGACATTTGGGAAGAGGCTCATTTTTCCCTAAGTGGGACAGTGAACCCAGGGACAGGAGGGCTTTGGCTTTTTAAAGTCATCATTTGGTCCAGGGGGCAGTAGGGTGATGGGAATATTAAACTGGAAAGAGCTGAAATGAGGTTCACACCATGGGGGACCCTCTTCAATTATTTCTATTAGCAGGACTTTCAGTGAGTTGGGTACAATGTTGTTGTTTTAACTCTTCCTATGGCACTTTTCTTCTCAAGGAAGCCTGCTGGTTGTAGGTTCAAAGTTGAGCTGTTGTAACAGGATCTTACCATTCCCTTTGGGCAGGGAGAGCAGGAGCTTTGCTCACTTTGTTCCCCTGTCCTTGGGGTGGAAGTGAGGGAGGGAGCATCAACTGAAATACAGAATCAAAGACATTGGATGAGTATTTGGGAAAACCAGAAGGACACAAGGAAAGCAGCCACTGAAGTGCAGTAGAACAAAAACATTGCACAACAAAGCTTGGATTCTCAGGGACTTCATATTCTACAACTCCTGGGTTGGGGTTTTTTCTTGAGGTGCTGAAGGTTCTTGGTACCGTGTGAAGTCAGTGGGAGCTGTGGGGACTTAGCACCTTTGATGGCTGCCCACAATTTTAGGGATGTTGACATTTCTAACCCTTCATTGGACCAAATCCAGTATTTTACAATTCTAGTGTTTCCTAATGCCTGGGCGAATTCAGTAGGGAACAATTTGGTGCTGGAATCAAACTCCACATGAAGTTACATTCAGTTACACCATCAGAGTTTATAAATGTTTTTGGCTATCGTGACTGCACCTCTAACACACAAAGTTTACAGTTCCTTCTGTGCTGTTCTGGGGTAGAACCCTTGCTCCTTTGTAGCACCACTGGTGTTTTGCAACATGCCTGGCTTCCTCTTCTGCTTGCTTGTGATTCTCATCAGTAGGTTGATAGTAGAGACAACTTTGTGCTCCACATTGTCGCAGTTGGGTTCTTACAGAGGTGTTAGAGGTTTGCAGCTGCAGAGCTTTAGAAGCCTCTTGTTTGATTTCCTGAGCGAGCTGACTGGCTGCTGACAGTTATTTAGTTGTTTTTTTGGTAGGGGCTGCTGATGCTAATTGCAGGTTAAATGCTTTTGTGGTGTATCTGTGCTGCAGCTTGTTAGTGTATGGTCAAAATATCCTTTAAGGGCCCGTGTGGTTAAATAAATACCTGCTCACTGACAATTGCCTGATTGATCATCTTGATTCTTAAATGGAACTTAATCAATAATTTTCAAGGAATTCAAAATTCTGTGTGCCATAAGTAGGGATCTGGGATTACTTTACCGGTTAGGACCTGGTTTATGTTTCAGTGGATCCCAGTAGTGCTCTGTATGTACAGTTTAAAGAAAACCCCCTGTACGTGCTGTGCCTCAGGTACTGTAGTCAGTAATGTTCTCTGCAGGGCTTAAATTACAGTGAACATGACAAGGGATCATAGGAAAAACTTCTAAGAGTTTGGAGAAAATGAGTGCTCTTGTGAAGTCTCTGAGAGATTGGAGTGTGATGCTCACATCCAGAATTAAGCAGGAACAGCTCTGCTCTGCCAAGAACCCTGTTCAGTCAAGCCAAAAATGCCCAAATAAATGTAAATTTTGCAAGTAGAAATTTCCTTTTAGGGAAGTTGTGACGGGAGTGAAATGGTCAGTATTTAGTATGGGAAAACTACTTTCAGTTTCCTGAGTTCCAATAAATTCCTGCTTTATCTTGAGCCTGACTAAGGAGTTACAAATTTCCTTGACACAGATTCCTACAGCACCAGACAGCAGTGTGATTAGTGCTTTTGTTATGGGCTGGCTGATTTTTAACTTTAAGTCAACTACACTTTGAAGCTGGTTATTAAGGAGTGTTTTATTTCCCTGGAGACACCAAGGATGGCTGATCACCTTTGCACTGTGTCACCTTTACCGTGTCACCAGGAGACACCTGGCACATTGGCCATGTGGAGGATGGTAATGCAGGTGACTTTGGGCACCCAGCTTCAACCCAGTGCAGGAGCCTCCTGCTTCAGCTGCACCACTGTCTGCTCATGGAACATCATTTCACATCTGGTGCAATTAGATTGCTTTAGGAAATCGGAGCACTCCCTCAGTCTGAGGGGGCAAAGCTGATGACATTGCTGTCAGTGAGAGCCCTGTGTTATCAGCTCTCCAATATGTGCTGCCCCACCCCTGCTGCAGAGCCTTCCTACTCTGGAGGGCTTTGTGTGAGACATTCACTGAATTCAGCCCAGAAAGGAGATACAAATTGTTTCCAGCACATTGGGTTAGTCCGAGGACGTGCCATGGAGGTGAAACACAAGCACAAATCAGTGTCTGAGAGGAGGGAATGAGTCCTGCAGCACTTCCGACTGCTCAGGGCTGGTGTGAATGTCACTTGGAGAGGAAAGCTGCTCACCTTTAGTTAGAAGGGTAAAACCAAACGCTTCATTGTCTCATTTTCCATCATTCCCAGGCCTGGCAGTGGGAGCTGTACCTGTTGTGTATTTTGGGGGTTTTTCCCTACTGCTCTAGGACAGCCAGAGCAGCCATTTGTTCATTACTTGGAGCTTGAGCCCTGTTGAGTGAGATAATATGTGACTCTGGAAGCAGAGTGGGAGGTTCTGCTGTCCCTAACCAGCACTCACTGCCCTTCTGAGCCACTCCTGTGTCATCAGCCTGCCAAAAACCTAAAAGCAACAGTGGTAAAATGATGAACTTGGATGTTTTCTTTAGGCTGGCACAAAGATGAATGAAGTAGTGAGAGAAATCAACTATTTGATTAATTTCCTACTCTGCCTCTTTGCAGCTATGGAGCACATGTGGTCCCTTCCCAAAACCCAGACTTTTGTTCAGTGTCAGCAGTGCTTGGATCCTGTAGTGACATGGATGATTTGCAGTCAGCCATTTTAGTACAAAAGAAAGATTTCTCTGGTGCAGTAGTTAATTTTTAATCTGAAAAATAGTGAGATACCACTCCACTTCCACTTTGCACAGAGGAGGAGATCTAGTCAGGAAAGATTCTAAAACACTCCCAGCTTGGGCTGAGAAAGGATTGCACACACACTGGGATAAGAGGTTTTCTGAAAAAACCCCAAATGCTCATCTGTTCTCTAGTGCTGACATTACATGTACAACGAGAAATCTGCAACTTGTGTAGATGTGATTTTAATCCTATTGAACACTTTTTTGTTTGTTTTTAAGTATCCCTGGAAGCCCTTTCCTCAGCTGGTGTGCATAGGGGGAAGTTTTTATGTATTGAGCAGCAAGTGAATGAGGTGGAGATGGTTTTCTTTGTCCCAGAGTGCTTGTTCTCAGGGACAGGTGTCTGTCCTGTGTGGGGTCTGCTCCCTCCTCCATGAGACTCTTCTGGCACCTCTGCTTTGAGTCCTGACTGCCTTATCCCTCCACCCCTACATTTCTGATGGCCTGACTCCACAGCACCCCGAGCACTAAATGTCCCAGGAGCAGGTCTTTCCTCCAACACTTCCTCAGGGACTTCTTGGTTGCTACAGACAGCCTCTTGCCTTCAGAAATCAGCATGGACGTGTTTAAACATGTAACAAAACGGAGAAGAACTGATATGTGGAAATAATTGACTGATCTGTGATAAAAATTAGGACAATGAGAAGATACCTGACAGATCTGTCATTTATAATCTGCTAGTTGTGGTAGAATGAAACTCTCTCTTTTTCCCAGAGCTGAGTGCGATGCTGAGCACATGGGCATTGCTGGGGCAAAAGCAATGTACTGAAGAATTTGATACTGTAGAATCTCTGAATTGTCATAAATCCTTTTTTTTTTTTTTTTTTTTTTTTTTCCTGGTCTAGCCTGAGATCTCATTGGCAGTTTGGTTTCAGTGACCTTCAGCAATTACTGTGAGGCGTGGTCTTCCAAGAATGAAAAGAGAAGGCAGGTACTATTTCCTGCTTGTATCCTTGAACACTGGGGTTTTGTTCCCCTTGAATTTATTTAGCACCTAGCTTTAGTCTTACCTGCAGTGGTGAAAAGATAACTTAAAACATCTTTTGCAGGACTTGGGCTGGGCGAGATGCCGATCCGTGACGAGGACGTGATGGCTCTGCTCAGCCACCCGGACTTGGTGAAGGACCTGAAGGCTGCTATCAAATATTCTCACCGGGGAGCACTGGTGACAGGTGCATCAGCCCTTGTGGGGGGACTGCTGGGAGGCCCCACTGGAATCTTTATAGGTAAGTGTTCTTTGCTTTAGGAACTGTTACCCCTTCACTTTGAGAGGTAGCATGTTGCGATGTGGGTGTGGACCCTCATTGAGGACAGCAGGCAGCAGCAGGATCAAACATGGAAGGCTCCTTTATTATCTGACTCCAATCAACTTATATGCAATTTTTACAGAGGGCCAGGATTGGCCCAAGGAGGTTACAACCTCCTGACTCCATTGGTCACTATGACCATCAGTCAAATTCTCTCTCAGAGAACAATTATGCAAAACACATAGATATATTCTAAAAATACGTATTGTTTATATCAAGCAGTGTGAGAATGGTGCTGCAAAGGTTCTAACACTTGAAAGCAAGAAAGTCAGGGGTGACAAGGAATAAGATGGGGGTTAAATCCCTGAGTGAAGAAATGAGGAGGTGGGGGCTGAAGGAAAGGAAAATTCAATGCTGAGATTTCATGCTTCGATGGGGGGTGAGGATGAAGGAGCCTCTGCATGGGACAGGATCATTTTCCAAATGGTCTTGCTAAAAATGATGCTTATTTAGATATTTTCAAAGTTCCCGATATCTGCATCCTGATGAACTTGTTTTTTTCCACTGGGATTCATTATTCCCTGTCACTTTGCTTTTCTTCTTCTTCTTACAGGAAAGCCATAGTCTAACAATAAAGAATTATTTCTCCTCTGTAACTCTGGAATTAAGAGGTGTCTAGTTTGGAAGCTGCCTTGTGACTGAAGGCATGTGGGCCCTGGCCCTTGAATGTCCTGAGGTGCAGGAATTTCACAGGCTTACTGTTTCTGGAGTGAACTGCAATGTGCCTCCATCAGGTTGAGTTACAAAAACAAGCAAAGCATTTGTGAGGAGTGATAACAAAAAATGCAAAGTGAAGCTCTGTGTTTACTCCTATTACAAATACAAAACTCAATTAATAGCCAGAATAGTATTTAGACAAATATATGACTGAAGTTATCAGGAACAAAGAAGGGAAATTAAGCTTTTGTAAGAAATTTGTAAGCTGAAGTAAAGGTAGTCATCTAGAGTAGCCTCATTCTTGAGTGAGATGAAGAGAAATGAAGTTATTCTTGGATGTGTTTCCTCTTTTAAGTGTTTGTTTAAGCTTTCATAGTGTCTCCCAGTCACTATGGATGTTCTTCAGCCACTGAGGAAGGCACTGGAACAAGAATAACTCCTATTTTATATATTAATATGCTAAGAGAGTGTGCCAGAGAGTGTTTGTTTCTGGTTTCTAGCTTGAAGTGTTTATTGTATAAAGGGTTTCTTTATGATTGCTGTGGATGTAAAAAGCTTTTAAAATCCTTTTTGGTGCTTTGAATATCCTGTATAATTCCACTTAAAGCAGACACCTATACAACTCTAGGTTGGTTTCTAATCAAGGTGGGAACATGGTTGGTGAAGGCTGTGGATAGGATTTCAGACTTTAACATTAACTGGTAAGGACTAATGATTCACTGTCCTTCTTAGGAGGAGCACTGGGTGGATTTATTGGATGGATGACTTCTGGACAGTTCAAGTCAGTCCCTGAGATTTTAAAGGAATTGCCTGCTGCTGAGAAACAGAAACTCTGTGCTGAAATTGAGGTTATTGTCAAGGACTTATACTGGACTGATGCTCCCCAGCTGATTTGTCTTGTATTGGCAAATCCTACTATCAGAGGCCAGGTGGTAGGAGTGGTGGCCCGTTACTTAAGCAAATAGCTATAAGCACAACAAAAGTATGGTGAATAATCCTCTACAGAGCAGGTTTTTTATGCTGGAATGAATTTTACTCCCACAGCTGTGAATCTTCAACACAACAATTACTAGTTATCAGTACTATTTATAAATATAGGCCAATCTAAGTAATTCTTGAGTGTTTGGTTTTGCTGTCTGAGGGGTTTTAAATTTTTATTATCATTTTTATATTGTGTGGATTTGTAAGGTTAGTATTAGATGACTGTATTATCATGACAATGACTTGCTGTGTAATTTTGGATTGCTCTGCACAAGACTAACTCAAATTGCTGAAGGAAATCATGATGTTCTCAGGCCAATGTGTTACTTGTGAAAATTTTCAAAGACAGCTTGTTTTATTTAGGAGACTTGATACTGTTTAAGTGCTTGAATTTTTTTCCCCTGTGAATGACACATAAAGGGCCAACGTAGCTGGGGCACTTCGAAGAATTTTACCTGCTCTTTGCTCCAGGCCTGCAAAGGAAAGTTTTATAAGGAAGTATATTATTCTACTGTGAACTCAACAAACTCAATCCATGCTTGCTTCGTCACATTTTTATTGTAGTTTTTGAGTTCTCTTTTTGCGTAAGTAATGAAGCAAATATTTAAACAAGATTTCAAGTAACAGGAAAACAAACTATGAATGCTTTCAGTTTTCACCAAGGTCCTGTGCCCTGGAATGGGAGGGTGTGTGGCAAGCATAAAAAACTGGGGAGCTGAATCTGCCAGTTTGATATTAGCCCCAGGATTAAGGTTGTCATTTCTTGACTGAGTTTGGACAGCTGGTCCTCTGTCTTCATTAAAATATTCATAAAAGCCTGACAGTGATCTCTGTGTTGCTTTAAAGGAAATGAACCCTTTAAGAACTCAGGTAGGCCTGTAGTGGGCACCCAGCAGTTGGCAGCAGCAGGGCTGGTGGGGTGGGCTGATGTGCCAGTTCCATTATTGCTGTGAGCACCAAATGCCAGAGTGCTCAGTGTCCCAGCCATTGCTCACACTGGGGTGCTCAGTGTCCCAGCCATTGCTCACACTGGGGTGCTCAGTGTCCCAGCCATTGCTCACACTGGGGTGCTCAGTGTCCCAGCCACTGCTCACACTGGGGTGCTCAGTGTCCCAGCCATTGCTCACACTGGGGTGCTCAGTGTCCCAGCCATTGCTCACACTCGGTTTCAAGGCACTCCTAAGTCAAGTTTGTAGGTAGAAGAATGTGCAGATGTGCCTTCTTTGTATGTAAAAACAAGTGAAACTGCTCTGACAAGTTCATTTTTTTTTTTGCCTAAAATAAAGGTCTATCTCCATGTGTGTGATGAGGTTTCTTTAAGTTAAGGTTTAAATGGTAAAACTTTAAAGTCAGAAGCTGCTGTTGTATGCATTTGATTAATTCACTTCAGGTACCATTGGCCTCTGGTAATTCAGTGCAGTGCAGGGCAGTGATTGTTCTCAGCATTTGATAACACTTTTTCAGGGATGTGAACAGGAGATGGAAATGAGTGGTAAATAGGCACTGCTAACCTTGTCACAGTTTCATAAGGCCAAGCCTCACATCAGTGGGGTTTCAGTTTCATTGGCAGATTACACACACTGCAACTTCTTAAACATTTAAAAAACTATATCCGTTTAAATATACTATTTTTATGAATCCAGTTACTTTTATTTGCAATTTTCCAATTAATATCACAAATTTAATTCAGTCTTTCCAAAATAACACACTGCTAGCAGTGGCAGGTGATGGAATGATCCAGTGGGATGGAGTTGGCATCCTGAGCTCAGCTCTTCAAACCCACAATGAACAGAGCTGAAACTGATTGTAAAGCAGGCTGGAGGAAAAATGGGGGTTCCTGTTCATCTCTAATGGTATTTAGTATTTAAACAGACCTTTACAAGTTTCAGTGGTTTCAGACTGTCAGAGTCTGTCCAAGGATGTGATATGCCTCACAACTGTCTCCGATGGTTGAGGACTGGGACTCCAGACTCTGAAGGGAGGCCCTGGCCTGGCTGAGTGGAATGTTTGCCAAGTCTTTGAGGACTGGTTTGCATCTCAATGAGAATGGAGTGCAAGAACAATGGAACTGGTCACCATGGACTGAGCCGAGGCTGCCTGTCCAAACTGGTCAGTCTTTACCAGAGGTACAGCTTGCAGCTTGTTCCTGAGCACCAAACCTCAACACAGGTGGTTCCTGCTTTGGCTCTGTGCCCCTCGCTTTGGTCCCCACCTTGACCTCCTAAAAAAACCCTGGAGACCCCCACTCACTTTTGTGTACATCCCACTGGAGAAGATCGCATCTATAGGCAATTCTAGGCCTCGAGGACTCATCCCTCCACATTGATAGCTATAATCCCCTTCCCCTCTTTCTCTATCTTTCTCACTATTCTTTATTTTCTCTCCCCACTATGGCATTTGTTGGCACTAAATAAAGGCGCATTTTTGTTTAAGTAAACTGAGTTGTCCCCCGCTGTGTCTTTTGCGCTCTGAGATCCCTAAAACAAACCATCAGGTTCCCCGTGTATATTTGCGGACCCTGACACAGACATCAATATCAAGACCCCCATTTTACAGATGTTCATAAATCTGGGCCCAAACTTTGGTAATGAATGGATTTTTATCACTTGTATCACTGTAAGAAATGTAGATGGAGTTTAGATCATTTCACTCTGATCCTCTGCTCTCCTGTGATACTCTAAGAGTATTCTTTGAAATGCTTTTTACTATACCCTTAGAAATTGGAAACCAGTGTTTCAAGTTTCTAGTAATCTGGTAGAACTGCCTGTGTTTGAGACCTGGGCTCTGCAGTTAGTTACTGAATGAGCCGCGGTACCTCTCCCCCTCCATATTTCACTGCTCAGTGTCATTTTCCCTCTCCCTTTCCCCTCTCCTTCTTCCTCCTGGCCCAGTACCACCGGCACGGCCTCTTTCCATGGGAGAGAGCTGGATGTTCCAGTGCTTTGCTGGGGCTGCTCACACTGAGCCTCACACAAGCTCCCTGCACTCAAAGTACCATTCTCTGAAGTGTTTCCAGCCTGGAGAGAAGCAGGTGAAGAGAGGGAAGCCCGAGCTGGCCTTGCAGTGCAGGGATGGGCAGCTGTTCCCCCAGGCTGGCACACTTGCACTGACAATCTCAGAATGCTCATGGGAAGCAGCATCCAGAGTGTCCCTTGCTGTGACAGAGGAACACACTGTGAGCAGGCAAATTTGCTCAGCTCTGGGATTTCTTGCTCCTCTTTCTCCCAAGAGCCAATCTCAAAACATTTCAAATGAGATGTTCACATTGCTGTGTTTTAGCAGAGAGGAAGAATAAGGCACCAAAGGTGAGCTCGTTTGGCCAAGACTGACTCACAGGGCTCTGCCCCAGGCCTCAATGCTCTTCCTGAGCTGTTCTCTCTGTGCTCACATCGTATGAGGGTTCTCAGAGGGCTGGTACCCTCATCTCTGCTCTGACACCGCACACAGGGGCCAAGATCCACCTTCCCAGGCACGGCCTCCAGAGAAAACATCCAGAGAGACACACTGGAGGCCAGAGCTTGGCTTCCCAGTGTCTAAACGCCTTCCAGGGAGGTCAGCTGTGGAAAGATGACCAGGATACTGCTGAGGTATAAAACTCAGTGTCTGCTGGCCACTGCTCAGCTTTCTCGTCGTCAGACTTGTCGCTGTCATCGCCGCTGGAGGGTTCGTAGCCCACGGCGGAGCGGATCGGCTCCGCCTGCCCGCGATCCGCCTCTGCCTCCTTCTTCTCCTCCGCCAGCAGCTGCCTGTAGCACAGGCTGCAGACCGGCTCTGACCACCGCGGGTCTCCGGCACAGCAGTGACGCCGGGCGGAGGCGGCGGGACAGGCGCGGGGGCCCCGAGGCCGCGGCGGACGGACAGGCCCCGCTCCCCGGGCCCCGCTCCCCGGCCGGCCGAGCTGAGGGCGGACTGGGCTCCCCGCTCCCCGGGCCCCGCTCCCCGGCCGGCCGAGCTGAGGGCGGACTGGGCTCCCCGCTCCCCGGGCCCCGCTCCCCGGCCGGCCGAGCTGAGGGCGGACTGGGCCCAGCGCCCCCCGGGCCCCGCTCCCCGGCCGGCCGAGCTGAGGGCGGGCCGCGCCCGGCGCTCCGCGGGGCTCCTCCTCCGCCGCCGCCGCTGTGTCCTGCCCGGCCACCGGGAGCCGGGCGCTGCCGGCGGAGGTAGGCGGGGGAGGGAAGGAGGGAAAGAGGGAAGGAAGGAGGCGGCGGAGCGCGGCGCTGGCGCTGTCCGTGCGGGCCCCGCTCCCCGGGCAGCGCCATCGGCCCGCGGGAGTGGTGTGTCCGCGGGCCGGGGGAGCCGCGCCGGGCCCTGCGGCCGGGCTGGACACCGGGCCGAGCTTTGGGTGCGGCGCTAATGGCCCCAAAGGCCTCCAGGCCACACTGAACCGCCCTTGAGCTCCACAGAATCCCCGAGTCATTATGGCGGGGACGGAGCTCTGGGATCACCCACCACAACCCAGGCGCGGCCACCCCGGGCGGGTGAGAGGGAACGCGGCCAGATGGGCTCCGAAAGGACTTCCCCGGCCCCAGTGCTCCCAGTGCGGCTGGAGCAGCGCTGCAGCTGTAGTGAGCCTGAAACTGACAGGAAAATAAATAAAGAAATAGCTGCGGTGTAATTAAATTTCGGCTATTTGAAAGGATTCATAATTACATTTTATGCTCAGCCTATTTTAGTCATAACATTTTTAATAAATTTTAAAACATTCAGAACGTGCTGATTAATTTTAACGAGATGAAGTTTTATGGGTTTGCAATGAGTCAGGGAAAACATCTTTAATTTTCAGGCTCAGTTCAGATTTTGAAGATATCACCACGGTGTGCTGTGCTGAGTACCTCTGCAGGGGAACAGCTCTGCTGTTTGTGTTCCTGACTGTCAGCTCTGTTCACTTTCTTAGCAGAAAGTCTGATTATCGGCTTCAGTATCAGCTAGCTAATGAAAGGGACCAGTAACTTCTTTGAATACAGCCTCCAAAATGGAGAATCTGGCTAAGAAATGGGGGGGGGGGGGGGAAATCACTCTTAGTTTATAATTAGAAGGACAATGAATAGGTCTATAAAAACTCAAGGGTGGAAGGAGTTATGGCCAGTCTTTCTCAGATGCTTTGTAATGTAGCACACCAGGTAAGTTGGGTATCCCAAGTGCCTACACAGGTTGGGTGCCAAATTTCCTTTTGCCTCAGTGGCATGAGATCATTCCCATTGAATATTTGCCTGCATTTTTAGGCATCTAAGAACCTTGTAAAATCAGCTGCTAGGTGCCTACAAGTAGTTTGCTCATCTAATGAGTAAATTTGTTACCTCTTGTGTCAAATAAACCAGTTCAGTGCTTTGATTATCTTACATGCTTTGATAAATACACAGAAGAAGAGCAATGCTCTTAAGGTCTCAATTCTAACACAACAATATTGAAATGCTCTTTTATGCATTTCAGTTGAATTCAGGTTGTCTGGCAAATACAAGAGTTTCTTACCATCTCCTCATGTAATTGAAACTAAAAGGAATCTGAGTAAATACATAGTAACATATTACAGTAAATGTTTGTAGATATAGTGAATCCCTATTCACTGTAGGAAAGAGGAGTACCAAATACTGAGGTGAGAAGGGCATTAAGCATGTTTTAACCTTTATGCCATCAAGCAGGAGTAAACCCTCTCTTAGCTAAATCAATGAAGATTGCAAATGCAGAGCAGGTTCACAACTGGTATATTTACTGGCTGCTGATGCCAATCATGATTTATATCAGACAGACCACCAGCCTTGCAGGTTTCAAGTACTAGACCAGGCTCTAAAGGTAGGATTTTCAGCAAGTGATGATTTAGGAGCCAGATGCTGCTCGTGCTTCCAGGATGTGTAAGGACCAGTGGTGAGATAGTCCTCCTTTGCAGATGGGAATATCTTGAGTCCCTGTCTGTCCACCAGCTGTTATTGAAATAATTGATGGACTCCTGGCCTGTTTAATCAATCAGGTGACATCTTGCACACTGTTGTTTGTGAAGTTGTGCTCTTTGGTCTGTCTCAGTGTCTGAGTACCTTGTGCTTGGATTTGCTGCAGTGCTGTTCTCATGTTTCTTATCAAAGGTTGCAGAGCTGTTGCTGTACAGTTGAGACAGAAGAATTTCTCACCTCACACCTCTTGTTCATCACCATATGATGTCCACCATGATACAGACAGCTGCAGGTAAGAGGACTGAGCTCTGTATCTTCACGGCCTGCTGTGTTTGGGATGTGCACTGTGGGTGGGGTTTTGTGCTGGCTACATGCCCCTGGCAGAGATGGTCACTCAGTGCTCTCAGCAAGAAGCTGTAAGGTGAGGACAGCTGGGTGGTGGGGCAGGCTGGCTGTTGCTGAGAATGTCTCCTCTGTGGACATTTGGGAAGAGGCTCGTTTTTCCCTAAGTGGGACAGTGAGCCCAGGGACAGGAGGGCTTTGGCTTGTTTGAAGTCATCATTTGGTCCAGGGGGCAGTAGGGTGATGGGATGGGAATGTTAAACTGGAAAGAGCTGAAATGAGGTTCACACCATGAGGGACCATCTTCAATTATTTGTATTAGCAGGACTTTCAGTGAGTTGGGTACAATGTTGTTGTTTTCACTCTTCCTATGGCACTTTTCTTCTCAAGGAAGCCTGCTGGTTGTAGGTTCAAAGTTGAGCTGTTGTAACAGGATCTTACCATTCCCTTTGGGCAAGGAGAGCAGGAGCTTTGCTCACTTTGTTCCCCTGTCCTTGGGGTGGAAGTGAGGGAGGGAGCAGCAACTGAAATACAGAATCAAAGACATTGGATGAGTATTTGGGAAAACCATAAGGACACGAGGAAAGCAGCCACTGAAGTGCAGTAGAACAAAACATTGCAGAACAAAGCTTGGATTCTCAGGGACTTCATGTTCTACAACTCCTGGGTTTGGGTTTTTTCTTGAGGTCCTGAAGGTTCTTGGTACCGTGTGAAGTCAGTGGGAGCTGTGGGGACTTAGCACCTTTGATGGCTGCCCACAATTTTAGGGATGTTGACATTTCTATCCTTTCATTGGACCAAATCCAGTATTTTACAATCCTGGTGTTTCCTAATGCCTGGGCGAATTCAGTAGGGAACAATTTGGTGCTGGAATCAAACTCCACATGAAGTTACTTTCAGTTACACCATCAGAGTTTATAAATGTTTTTTGCTATCGTGACTGCACCTCTAACACACAAAGTTTACAGTTCCTTCTGTGCTGTTCTGGGGTAGAACCCTTGCTCCTTTGTAGCACCACTGGTGTTTTGCAACATGCCTGGCTTCCTCTTCTGCTCGCTTGTGATTCTCATCAGTAGGTTGATATTAGAGACAACTTTGTGCTCCACATTGTCGCAGTTGGGTTTTTACAGAGGTGTTAGAGGTTTGCAGCTGCAGAGCTTTAGAAGCCTCTTGTTTTGATTTCCTGAGCAAGCTGACTGGCTGCTGACAGTTATTTAGTTATTTTTTTGGTAGGGGCTGCTGATGCTAATTGCAGGTTAAATGCTTTTGTGGTGTCTCTGTGCTGCAGCTTGTTAGTGTATGGTCAAAATATCCTTTAAGGGCCCGTGTGGTTAAATAAATACCTGCTCACTGACAATTGCCTGATTGATCATCTTGATTCTTTAATGGAAGTTAATTGAATTTTTTCAAGGAATTCATAATTCTGTGTGCCATATGTAGGGGTCTGGGATTACTTTACCGGTTAGGACCTGGTTTATGTTTCAGATGATCCTAGTAGTGCTCTGTATGTACAGTGTAAAAAAAAAAACAAACATGTATGTGCTGTGCTCAGTAATGTTCTCTGCAGGACTTAAATTATAGTGAACAGGACAAGGGATTCCAGAAAAACTTTTTCTAAGAGTTTGGAGAAAATGAGTGCTCCTTGTGAAGTCTCTGAGAGATTGGAGTGTGATGCTCACATCCAGAATTAAGCAGGAACAGCTCTGCTCCGCCAAGAACCCTGTTCAGTCAAGCCAAAAATGCCCAAATAAATGTAAATTTTGCAAGTAGAAATTTCCTTTTGGGGAAGTTGTGACGGGAGTGAAATGGTCAGTATTTAGTATGGGAAAACTACTTTCAGTTTCCTGAGTCCTAAAAAATTCCTGCTTTATCTTGAGCCTGACTAAGGAGTTACAAATTTCCTTGACACAGACTCCTACAGCACCAGACAGCAGGGTGATTAGTGCTTTTGTTATGGGCTGGCTGATTTTTAACTTTAAGTCAACTACACTATGAAACTACTTAATAAAGGGTGGTTTATTTCCGTGGAGACACCAAGGGTGGCTGATCACCTTTGCACTGTGTCACCTTTGCCGTGTCACCAGGAGACACCTGGCACATTGGCCATGTGGAGGATGGTAATGCAGGTGACTTTGGGCACCCAGCTTCAACCCAGTGCAGGAGCCTCCTGCTTCAGCTGCACCTCTGTCTGCTCATGGAACATCATTTCACATCTGGTGCAATTAGATTGCTTTAAGAAATTGGAGCACTCCCTCAGTCTGAGGGGGCAAAGCTGATGACATTGCTGTCAGTGAGAGCCCTGTGTTATCAGCTCTCCAACTTGTGTTGCCCCACCCCTGCTGCAGAGCCCTCCTACTCTGGAGGGCTTTGTGTGAGACATTCACTGAATTCAGCCCAGAGAGGAGATACAAATTGTTTCCAGCACATTGGGTTAGTCCGAGGACGTGCCATGGAGGTGAAGCACAAGCACAAATCAGTGTCTGAGAGGAGGGAATGAGTCCTGCAGCACTTCAGACTGCTCAGGCCTGGTGTGAATGTCACTTGGAGAGGAAAGCTGCTCACCTTTTGTTAGAAAGGTAAAACCAAACACTTCATTGTCTCATTTTCCATCATTCCCAGGCCTGGCAGTGGGAGCTGTACCTGTTGTGTATTTTGGGGTTTTTTTCCCAACTGCTCTGGGACAGCCAGAGCAGCCATTTGTTCATGACTTGGAGCTTGAGCCCTATTGAGTGAGATAATATGTAACTCTGGAAGCAGAGTGGGAGGTTCTGCTGTCCCTAACCAGCACTCACTGCCCTTCTGAGCCACTCCTGTGTCACCAGCCTGCCAAAAACCTAAAAGCAACAGTGGTAAAATGATGAACTTGGATGTTTTCTTTAGGCTGGCACAAATATGAATGAAATAGTGAGAGAAATCAACTATTTGATTAATTTCCTACTCTGCCTCTTTGCAGCTATGGAGCACACGTGGTCCCTTCCCAAAACCCAGACTTTTGTTCAGTGTCAGCACTGCTTGAATCCTGTGGTGACATGGATGATTTGCAGTCAGCCATTTTAGTGCAAAAGAAAGATTTCTCTGGTGCAGTAGTTAATTTTTAATCTGGAAAATAGTGAGATACCACTCCACTTCCACTTTGCACAGAGGAGGAGATCTATTCAGGAAAGATTCTAAAACACTCCCGGCTTGGGCTGAGAAAGGATTGCACACACACTGGGATAAGAGGTTTTCTGAAAAAACCCCAAATGCTCATCTGTTCTCTAGTGCTGACATTACATGTACAACGAGAAATCTGCAACTTGTGTAGATGTGATTTTAATCCTATTGAACGCTTTTTTGTTTGTTTTTAATTATCCCTGGAAGCCCTTTCCTCAGGTGGTGTGCATAGGGGGAAGTTTTTATGTAATGAGCAGCAAGTGAATGAGGTGGAGAGTCTTTTTCTTTGTCCCAGAGTGCTTGTTCTCAGGGACAGGTGTCTGTCCTGTGTGAGATCTGCTCCCTCCTCCATGAGACTCTTCTGGCACCTCTGCTTTGAGTCCTGACTGCCTTATCCCTCCACCCCTACATTTCTGATGGCCTGACTCCACAGCACCCTGAGCACTAAATGTCCCAGGAGCAGGTCTTTCCTCCAACACTTCCTCAGGGACTTCTTGGTGCTACAGGCAGCCTCCTGCCTTCAGAAATCAGCATGGATGTGTTTAAACATGTAACAAAACAGGGAGAAGAACAGATATGTGGAAATAATTGACTGATCTGTGATAAAAATTAGGACAATGAGAAGATACCTGACAGATCTGTCATTTATAATCTGCTAGTTGTGGTAGAATGAAACTCTCTCTTTTTCCCAGAGCTGTGTGTGATGCTGAACACACATGGGAATTGTTCAGGCCGAAAGCAATGTACTGAAGAATTTGATACTGTAGAATCTCTGAACTTGTCATAGTTGTTGTTGTTGTTGTTGTTTTTGATTTTCTGGTCTAGCCTGAGAACTCATTGGCAGTTTTCGTGACCTTCAGCAATTACTGTGAGGGGTGGTTTTCCACCATGAGAACTGAAAGAGAAAGCAGATATAATTTCCTGTGTTTGTCCTTGCAGGCTAGGGGTTTTTTCCCCTCCAGTTCATTTAGTAGCTAGGTTTAGTCTCAGCTGCAGTGGTGAGAAGATAACTCAAAACATCTTTTGCAGGGCTTGGGCTGGGCGAGATGCCGATCCCTGTCGAGGACGTGATGGCACTGCTCAGCCACCTGGCCAAGGTGAGGGGCATGAAAGCTGCTGTGGCACATTCTGGGCGCGGAGCCCTGGTGACTGGAGCATCAGCCTTTGTGGGAGGAGTGCTGGGAGGCCCCCCTGGCATTGCTGTAGGTAAGTGTGCTTTGCTTTAGGAACAAAAGAAAGGTTAAATCACTGAGTGAAGAAATGAGGAGGTTTGGGCTGAAGGAAAGGGACATTCAGTGCTGAGATTTTCTACTGCAGTTTGGGGTAAGGATGAAGAAGCCTCTGCATGGGACAGGATCATTTTCCAAATGGTCTTGCTAAAAATGATGCTTATTTCTGTATTTTCAAAGTTCCTGATATCCACATCCTCATGAACTTGTTTTTTTCCACTGGGATTCATTATTCCCTGTCACTTTGCTTTTCTTCTTCTTACAGGAAAGCCAAAGTCTAGTAATAAAGAATTATTTCTCCTCTGTAACTCTGGAATTAAGAGGTGTCTAGTTTGGAAGCTGCCTTGTGACTGAAGGCATGTGGGCCCTGGCCCTTGAATGTCCTGAGGTGCAGGAATTTCACAGGCTTACTGATTCTGGAGTGAACTGCAATGTGCCTCCATCAGGTTACAAAAACAAGCAAAGCTTTTGTGAGGAGTGATAACAGAAAATGCAAACTGAAGCTATGTATTTGCTGCTATTACAGGTACAGAACTTAATTAATAGCCAGAATAGTATTTAGACAAATATATGACTGCAGTTATCAGGAACAAAAAAGGGAAATTAAGCTTTTGTAAGCTGAAGTAAAGGTAGTCATCTAGAGTGGCCTCATTCTTGAGTGAGATGAAGAGAAATAAAGTGGATGTATTTCCTCTTTTAAGTGTTTGTTTGAGCTTTCACAGTGTCTCCCAGTCTCTATAGATGTTCTTCAGCCACTGAGGAAGGCACTGGAACAAGTATTCCTATTATCTCATATTGAAAGTATACAATAATAAGCATATTTAATAAGAGTAATAAGTATTAACTAAACTCAAAGCCATGACTCAGTTACAGTGCAACTAAATCGTAACCTTCCTATTTAACGTTTTAAATTGGAAAAGTAAGTAAGCCAAACAGTTAGAGAGACATTTACAATCAAATGCACCTTGACTTGCTCAAACATCCTGGATAGGTGTGGGACTGCATGGCAGGGCTTGTCCCTCTTGCTGCTCTGCCCCAGGAATGAGGATGAGTTACCTGCCATGTGCAGCACTGCTGGAGAACCTTGCAGTCCTCCTGCTTCCCAAGGAATTTCTGGTCTGAGCACAGTGGACTTTGTTCCTTGGGGAGAAAAGTGTGATCGTATAACAAATCTTGTCTCAATGGACCAGGAGCTTAGACATCAATACTGGTAGTGGCTTTTGCATTAAGTGCCCCTAAATCAGTTATTGATGTTCTCATAAAAGTCCCTTGAAGATGAATTCAGCCATCGTAGGCTTTTCATGGGAAAAATTGCTAATTGAGTAGAGGCTGCAAATTAAGAATTTTTGTCTAATGAAAAACTGCATCCCTGTGAGTGCCGAGATGACTTTTTAGGAACAGTCACTGGGGGTGGCAGGGTGAGTTCTGCCACCTCACCATTGTGAGAGAGTTGGCAGAACTCTGATATAATTCTGATATAACACTGGTAAGGCAGTTGTTGGTCTGCTGTTTTCCTTGGGCAAGGTTTTATTTAGTAGTAGACCTTACTCTTAGAGAGTGACTCAGGGAGTATTTGTTTCTGGTTTCTAGCTTGAAACTATTTTTGTTTATGGTATAAAGGGTTTATTTATGATTGCTGTGGATGTAAAGAGCTTTTAAAATCCTTTTTGGTACTTTGAATATCATGTATAAATCTGGTTAAAGCAGACACATATACAACTCTAGGTTGATTTCTAATCAAGGTGGGAACATTGTTGGTGAAGGCTGTGGAGAGAATTTCAGGCTTTAACATTAACTGGTAAAGACTAATGATTAACTGTCTTTCCTAGGAGGAGCACTGGGTGGATTGATTGGATGGATGACTTCTGGACAGTTCAAGTCAGTCCCTCAGATTTTAGTGGAATTGCCTGCTGCTGAGAAACAGAAACTCTGTGCTGAAGCCACGGCTCTTGTCAGGAACTTAAACTGGATTGATGCTGCTCACCTGATTGCTCTTGTAATGGCAAATTCCAGTCTCACAGACAAGCTGTTAGGAGTGCTGACCACTTACCTTACCAATGAGCTAAAAGCACAAATAAGATATGGAGAATAATCCTCTATAGAGCAGGTTTTTTATGCTGGAATGAATTTTACTCCCAGAGCTGTGAATCTTCAACACAACAATTACTAGTTATCAGTACTATTTATAAATATAGGCCAATCTAAGTAATTCTTGAGTGTTTGATTTTGGTGTCTGGGGTTTTTTAAATTTTCATTATCATTTTTATTTTGTGTGGATTTGTAAGGTTAGTATTAGACAACTGCATTATCATGACACTGACTTGCTATGTAATTTTGGATTGCTCTGCACTAGGACTAACTCAAATTGCTGAAGGGAATCATGATGTTCTTAGGCCAGTGTGTCACTTGTGAAAATATTCAAAGACAGCTTGTTTTATTTAGGAGACTTGATTCTGTTTAAGTGCTTGAATTTTTTTTTTTCCCTGTAAATAACACGTAAAGTGCCAAGGTAGCTGGGGCACTTTGAAAAATTTTACCTGCTGTTTGTTTCTGCCCTGCAAAGGAAAGTTTTATAAGGAAGTATATTATTCTACTGTGAACTCAACAAACTCAATCCATGCTTGCTTTGTCACATTTTTATTGTAGTTTTTGAGTTATCTTTTTGCATAAGAAATGAAGCAAATACTTAAACAAAATTTCAGGTAACAGGAAAACAAACTATGAACACTTTCAGTTTTCACCGAGGTCCTGTGCCCTGGAATGGGAGGGTGTGACAAGCATTAAAAACTGGGGAGCTGAATCTGCCAGTTTGATATTAGCCCCAGGATTAAGATTGTCATTTCTTGACTCAGTCTGTACAGCTGGTCCTCTGTTTTCATTAAAATATTCATAAAAGCCTGACAGTGATCTCTGTGTTGCTTTAAAGGAAATGAACCCTTTTAAGAACTCAGGCAGGCCTGTAGTGGGCACCCAGCAGTTGGCAGCAGCAGGGCTGGTGGGTGGGCTGATGTGCCAGTGCCATTATTGCTGTGAGCACCAAATGCCAGAGTGCTCAGTGTCCCAGCCATTGCTCACACTGGGGTGCTCAGTGTCCCAGCCATTGCTCACACTGGGGTGCTCAGTGTCCCAGCCACTGCTCACACTGGAGTGCTCAGTGTCCCAGCCATTGCTCACACTGGGTTTCAAGGCACTCCTAAGTTTGTAGGGAGAAAAATGTGCAGGTGTGTCTTCTTTGTATGTAAAAACAGGTGAAACTGCTCTGACAAGTTCATTTTTTTTGCCTAAAATAAAGGTCTGTCTCCATGTGTGTGATGAGGTTTCTTTAAGTTAAGGTTTAAATGGTAAAACTTTAAAGTCAGAAGCTGCTGTTGTATGCATTTGATTAATTCACTTCTGCAGGTACCATTTGCCTCTGGTAATTCAGTGCAGTGCAGGGCAGTGATTGTTCTCAGCATTTGATGACACTTTTTCAGGGATGTGAACAGGAGATGGAAATGAGTGGTAAATGGGCACTGCTAACCTTGTCAGAGTTTCATAAGGCCAAGCCTCAAATCAGTGGGGTTTCAGTTTCATAGGCAGATCGCACACACTGCAACTTCTTAAACATTTAAAAAAACTATATCCATTTAAAAATACTATTTTTATGAATCCAGTTACTTTTATTTGCAATTCTCCAGTTAATATCACAATTTAAATTCAGTCTTTCCAAAACAACACACTGCTAGCAGTGGCAGGTGATGGAATGATCCAGTGGGATGGAGTTGGCATCCTGTGCTCAGCTCTTCAAACCCACAATGAACCAAGCTGACAACTGTTTGTAAAGCAGGCTGGAGGAAAAATGGGGCTTCCTGTTAATCTCTAATAGTAGTTAGTATTTAAACAGACCTTTACAAGTTTCAGTGGTTTCAGACATCCATATCAAGACCCCCCATTTTACAGGTGTTCATAAATTTGGGCCCAAGCACAGGTAGTGAATGGATTATTATCACTTGTATCAGTGTAATAAATGTGGATGGAGTTTAAATCCTTTTACTCTGATCCTCTGCTCTCCTGTGATAGTCTTAAGAGTATTCTTTGAAATGCTTTTTATTATACCCTTAGAAATTGTAAACCAGTTAGAACTACACTCTTTGAGGCTTCACTGTGGTGTAAAAGGATCTCGTTTCACATGTATGCCAATAGAACTCTGGTCCAAGTAGCTCTGAGTTCTGCACAGACCAGTCCTAGCTTGTGTCAAACCCCACTTGTGCTGAGCTCCTGAGAAGCTTTATGCCATAGAGGAGCATGTTCTTAGTCGTGGCAATAAACTTTAACTTCTAGAGGTTTACAGGTGACTGGAGTAGAACCAGAAGAAAGGAACTGAATTCTGTTTGTTCTCTATATCTTTATTTAACAGGTTTGATGCTCATTGGAAGGTGGCAGGTACCTGTTTTCAAAGTGATAGCCATAGGTTTGCAGGCTGGTCTGAAGTACATTTCACTGCCAGCAATGGAATAACAGAAATGAGCTAAGTGCTCATCTCATGTGAATTTGGACTTAAGAGAATTAGGAAATGGCCACTCCTGATAGAACTACTTAGGGAAAATGAGCATGGCAGCCACAAAGACTTTGTGGTTTGTGTTTCAGTGGTTTATAACAGTTTATATTGCTGAATGCTGCAGGAAGAGCAGATTGTACCTTTAGTGCTCTTTCTGCAGCCCCATGCTGTCATATTGAGGTCACCATGAGTTTTGGTCTGTAGCCTTATGTGGGAATTTGGGTGAGTTAAAAACACCCTTCAGCAGATTTGATCATCTGAAGGGAGAAGAGCAGCTGCACGAGAGTGCTTTAATATCCATCTGTTGCTGTTCTATGGTAGAGACATGGCTGTCCACCACTGCATCCCTTGTTGGTGTTGGAAACAGCCACAGGCAGGGGATGGCATCTTCTGAAATCCATTCCAGCTGTGTAATGTCCAGGCTGAGTGTGAGGCACAGCCATTGCCTAGGAAACGAGGTGAGACAGTGCCAGCAGTTTTGGGAAGCAGCTGAAAGAGTCACTATAGGGAAATGTACGTATTTATATAAAGAAACCATCTGTGATGCTGGTTATTAACCTAGTTTGGTTGTAGATGTGACAGAAGCAAGCTAGGTTTTCACTGGCAGATGGTGTATTTTTAGTTAAAAATTCTTTTTTATTTGGGTTTGTTTAAGCTTTCTGATTTCGAAATAGAAAGCACCACAAAGTGTTCTGTTAGCAATGACAGGGAATATATATGCTCTTTTGAATTCCATTCTGAATTCAGATACAGATTAGTAATTGAGATGTGCCATCTAGTGGCAATTAGATTAATTCTTAAACTCAGCCTCTCAAGGCTGCCTCAGTGTCTGGATAACACAGTTAGTTACCTTTTTCTATGAACAGTAAGGTTGCAATTTTTTTTTCTCTTACTTTGCTATATTTCTAGCTTTAGTGAATTTGTATTAGACTAAAAATATCAGCCCAGCTACAGACTAGACTAGAATTTATATGCATTCCCTGCAGAAGTTGGCTCTTTGGAGTTTATCATCTGTGAGCTGTGACAGCACAAATATTTATTGCAGCTGCATGTCACACTTAATTCTAGTGAGAAAATACAGAATCAGGCAGAGGAGGGCAGTTTACTTTTTGATTACTGAAGGACAAGTGGATTTTGTGAGCTGAGCAGCAGCCAGTTTGCACAGGCAGGTTGTCCACAGTGGAACTGGCAAACCAGAGAGGAATGTGTTACCTGGAGGGCTGCGTTTCTTTGTGCCCCACAAAGGAGGGTAGCTCTTGGCTCATATTTGTCACATCATCTCTCACCTCTTAGGCAGTATGAAAAGTCCCAGGGGTTGGCATTCCGTGGGCAGTTTTTCCAAGGATAGCCTCTCTCCCTTCAGGGCTGCACAGCCACGCCTGCAGAGGGTTTTGCTGGGCAGAACATTCCCAAAGGAAACAGTCTCCTTCTCTCTCCCACAGGCCGCCGGAGGGCTGCTGGCAGGAGGGGGTGCTGTGCAACCATCTCAGGGGCACACACATTGTCCTTGTCCTTCCTTCCCAGGGCAGCGTGGGCTGGGGTTCCCCACGGGCTGCTGCTGCCCTGCCCGTGCCTGCTGCCAGGCTGGGGAGCTGCTCTGCTGCCTGAGCACGTTTGTTGAAGGAGGCTGAATGTTCTCCTGCAGCAATAGTTTGGATGGCTTGGGACACTCACCAGCTTCCCCATCAGTTCTGTGCTGTGAGGGGGTGAGGACAGCACCCAGTTGCTGGTGGGGGGCTGTGTGAGCTCAGTGGCAGTAGCAGTGGGGTGTGACACTACCAGCATGTTGTGTTTGATTGTTTCTCAGCATCATTTCGGATGGTTCCAGCAGCGTGGTGTGTGGCACTGTGTGCTGTAGCCTGGCTACAGCCTGCTGTACCCTGGCAGAACTCTTGTCCTCCTCACAGGTCACAGGTTAGAGCTCCTGCCATATGTGCTGCAGCACGTGGGGTGCAGGTGGGGTGGAATCACTGCTGTCACCTGCTCCCACTAACACTCACCCCTCTAGGGAGGAAGCCCCGTGCTCCAGAGGGCTGGGTGGGCCAGGACAGCTGCTCTTTTGAGGTACAATTCTGCTGGGCACACATGGCATAAAGCTATTGAGACCCAGTGTGTGTGTCCACATCTCTTTCAGATGACACCACACTGGTCTGATGATTGCAACCCAGTGAAGATGGGCATGCCTTTTCTCACTTTGGATGGCTTGTAGGAAATTAGAGCTACAAAACTCACTGGAAGATTATTGGAAGGGCATTGTAATATTTAACATCATTAAGCAATTTGATTTTACTCTCATGGCACACCTGCTCAGAGGATCTGGCCAGGTTTGCTTGTGCACATAGAGATGAGTCAAATCTTCACTTCATCTCCTGGTTCTTCTTGATTGTCAACGATTAACTAACTTTTTGGATAAACCTTTTCTTTCCTTTAGGACATCTTTTGTATCCTCCTGTTGCTGCCTTGCTGCTGGCCTTCCTGTGAGCCTTTGGCCTGTTGGGCTGACAGGAGGACTGGCATATGTGGTTTGCTGAAACTCCTTCAGTTTCCTGCTGAAACTCCTGTGATTGTCCTGCTGTCAGTGGAGGGTCTTGTTGAGGAGCTGCCTGTGCTGTGCTCTCACCAGTGTAGGGCCCCCTGGGCTGGACAGCAGGAGTGAATCCTCCCTTTGATGTAGTGGCATCCCTCACTATCCAGAGAGGCCTCCCTGTTAATTGTTCTGGTGCTTTCACTTACACACACTTCCAATCACTTATTCCAAAATTAATATTCCTGGTAAAAACTGTGCAGATTCATGTGGAGATTAAATTTTCCCTTTTTTTTTCCTCACAGAGTTGCAGCAGCTCCAGCAGTGCTCACTGGTGACACAGGGGCAGGCTCAGGGGTTGATCCTGTGTAGCTGCAGTGGTAGGACTCGCTGAGCTCAGTCTCCATCAGCAGTTTGGCAGCACTGGTGCAGCCAGAGGGTGTAAAAGCAATGCATTTCCCCCCCCCAGCTAAAAGCTCTTACAGAGAAAGCAATAGCTTAGGCTGTCACTGCTTGATCAGCTGATGTATAACTCCAGACTAATTGAGTAGCAGCCTTTCAGCTGGGCTGGAAAGCTTTTAAAAAACCAAAGGCCTTTGCATTGAAGTGAACTAAAGCTATTAGCCCCTAATTAAAACGTGAGGTTTCATCTTTACCTTTCTAAAGATCACAGAAATCTATGTATTTTTCAGGCTGTAAGCCAGAAATCAAACATTCATCATGTAATTGCAGTAAGTGTGGGCTAATACTTCTCATTAAGTGTGATTTATGAATTCCAGAAGAGCCCACAAGGTAAATATATAAAATTATTCTGAAGTCTGCAAAAATGAAGGTATTCATTTCTTTGGATGACTGTTCAGCAGGAAGAATTTAACGTGAACATTACAGCTTTCAACATTCAGTACAGACACTGCGTTTGGACACCTGTACCTTTGCAGTTCCCTCCCTGCTCATCTTTCACCCCAGCTCACCCTTCAGCTGTCAGCAGGGAGAGCAGTGTGGCTTTGAGGCAAGCCCATTCTGCTGGGCCTCAGGAGATCTATCACCTTCTCTGGCTCTTCTGCCTGTTTGCTGGGTGACCTTGAGTAACTTGCCATCTAGATCCTGAATGTGCTTTTTGTTAAACACTTTGTAATCCATCAGTAGGAAATGGTGTGTTACAGAAATACGATAGCACTGCTCTGCAGCTAACCAGTCTCTGATCCTGCAGTCAGGACATGAGCATCAAAGAAGGAATTTAATAAATGCTAGTAGAGGTTCACAGCAATTAGGACAAAGAAGAAACTGCTAAGTTTTGAAATGTGGCTACTTTCTTTGTGTCAGGAGAGTGAAAGATTTACACTGATGTTTGACCTTAACTAATTAGACCCTGTACAGGAGTGTCTAACAGGATGCAAATGTTTTATATTCCTTATTTCCTGCTCAGCTTCAGTAGGCAGGAGTGATTTAGGGTGAAATTAAATCTGTCCTGTGCTCTGACATGCTGCTTTGGAGTAGAGCACTCTCAGATTACTTTGTACATGAAATCTGAAGACAGAATGAAGGGGGGTTTATTTCTGTATCAGTCAGTGAGATATGATGAATAATCTTTGTAATTTGGGTTCATTCTAAAAACACAAAAGCTTTGAAGGTGTTATTTTTACCTCACCCTGCTGCAGGTCCCTGAGCAGCTGAGATGTTAAGGCAAAAGAATTGGAGAATCAGAATCAGCTCCTGAATATTCACAGAGATCTGAGTGTTTGCAGTGGGAGAGACCACGGAGCCAGTGCAGGTTTAGCCTCAACTATAGCCCCGAGGTGCTGGCATTCCCTCACAGCTGGAGGAGATCTGCCTCTCCTTAAGGAGTACACCTGGCCTGGGTGTAGGTAAGCTCATTCTTCTGATATTGCTATAGATTCCCAAAATTAGTTTTTTGTTCTCACCCAGCTAACTGTCCAATGGATATTTCCTCTCCATTTCTTCCCTCTCCCTGGCACACAATTCTGTTTGATACTAATGGAAGTTTTCTGCAAGAAAGGAGCCCAGGGCAGCTCTGATTTTTTGACTGCTATCTGCATTTACCCAAACCTCTCTGGCTCTACAAATCCTACTCTTTCAGGGCAAAAATAAGGGGGCCATCTCACTTTTCTACCTTGCTCTTCCAGGTAAATTTTAAACCCTACATAACCAGTATTCCAAAATCCTAAGTTAGAAACTTGCTCCCTTTTAGAGCAGTGTGGGATACAAAAGACACAAAAGCTGAATGTAATATTTGGAGTTGAGAGAGATGGGGTGCAAGAGCAAATGCTTGGTTGCTCAACAAAGCAGGGGATAGGGCAAAATGGTCCAGAAGATGGTAGATTGAAGCAGAATACTTGCTGAAGCATCAGTATGAGTCAGCTACCTGCTCTGTGCCTATCTCTGAGCCACAGTTCATGCAGCAGACTTTGACCAAACTGCAGTTTATTAATGGCTGATGCAGGAACAAAGTCAGTAATAAAAGTCTAACTAGGGTGCTGGTGAGGAAGGCTCCTGGATCTGATTTGCTGGCTTCCATAAAAGGGGCTTACATGCTTTTCCCAGCCATTCTCTCCAGGAATCTGTGTATAAAATATTTATTCCATAACCACAGCAAACATCTCCTGGCAGCCGCCTGCAGACTAGGCTTTCTGCTGTCTGAAGTTTAACTCTGCAGGAGCCCGTGCTGACGCTCAGGCTAATCCTAATTTCGGACTTTCGTGTCCTCGACCCGGCCCCGTGGGACTGGGGCTGCTGACAATGGCAGCAGCACATCCCTGGTGAGTACGGGGTGAAGATCAGCCCTCACATTGTGCCACTAATGTTAGGTACTGGTGAGGATAAGAAGGAGCACTCTTGTAGTGCTTTACATCTTCAAAGTCTAACTGACTAATTAAGCTGCCTTGTGACAAAAGTATGTATTTATGTTGTGCCTGATGTAACTGTGCTGTATTGTGCAACAGACCAAAATTGGATGGTGTCTGCAGATAGCAATAAGGAAATCAATTAACCAACTACTGGCTGCCCACACCCCAGCTTCAAAGCTGCCCCATGTCCTTTGGTCAGCCTTGGCCTGTCTTTGGGAACCTCGGATGTTCATGGGAAGCTGCATGTGCCAAGTGTTTAACAATGTGGTTGCAGTGTTTTGGCAGCAGCTCCATGTCCAGCCGCACCATGTCTCAGCCCTGCCCAGAGGATGCAGTGCTCCTGAGTTAAACCCAGACACTGCTAGGCTTAGCCCAAGAGCCCCAGCTCTGTGCTGCTGCTGTGCTCTAAGTGCAGCATCGTCCTGCTCTGTGCTGGTGGCAAAGGAACACGAGGTCACACTGAGCTGTGCTGCCACAGTGAGGAATAGAGAGGATGCTCTGCTTTATCTGCAAGATTTCAAAACCTCATTGGGCAGCAAAGCCACCTCCCCACAGCACCCCCATGCCTGTCAGAAGGTGCAAACATTGCCATGAACCTGCAGTCAGCAGAGCCCTGAGTATTGGTAAGTGCCACAGAACCCTGACTGCAGAGTGCTGACCTATTTTCAGTCAGGAAGGAGCTTGAGGTCACTGGGCTGATGTTTCTGACGTTACAAGCTCAATGCTCAGCAGTGAGTCAGAAGGTAACAAGAAGGTTAAGACAGAAAGGAAACCAAGAAGTAAATGTAGTTAGGTCATTGAACAATTCTAGGTAGCAGCCACATCTTGAGCAGTCTGTGCAGCCTGCTGGGTCCACTCGTGTTTGTCCTTTTGGAGCCAAGGAGGGCATTGCAGAGCTGTGAAGGGTACAGAGAATAACACTGTATGGGAGGGCACCTGTGTAAAGATGGGCTGGTTTAGACTGTTCCACCTGGAAAAGGCACCAGTGAGGGGAGAGTTTGTCACAGCTGTGGCTGGCACAGAGATATAGAATAGGAGGAACAATGAATAGAATAGGAGGAACAATGCTGTGGTGTGGAAGGCATGGTGCACCTCTTGAACTGGCAGAGGTGAGGGGAAATGCCTGTTCACACAGTGTGACAGGGAACTGTGGAGCTAATTGGCACAGGATGCTCAAAGTGCCAAAACAAAAATGTGTTCAGAAAGTTATTAGGCAGACTGAGAGAGAGGACTGGTCACACGGGGCCAGGACCAACCACAGCCTCCACAAGCCTCTCACAGGCTGACAAGAGACTAAAGCAGCAGCAGTATTGCTCTGTCACTGCCTCTTGGATGCTGTGCCTCATGATTTTGGGATAGGTAAACTCTGGTTCTGGGTTAGTAAGACTCCTTTCATGTTCTCCCAATTCCTGCAGCATTGTGCCAACACATGTGAGTAAAATACAATGTATGAACTGCCAGAGCAATCGTGTTCTGAAAAAAGCTTGGCATTTTCTGTGTTGTACAAAAGGGGTTTCCTGTGCTAGGGAAGACCTGCCCATTTGCCTTTGTGCCTTTTATGCTGCTCAGGAGTGGAGCCTTCCTCTCTCACTGCTTTCCCATGTACAAACAAGTGATTAAGCAGAGGACCTGACCTCTCCTGGTCCATCAGTTGCAATCAGTTACTTCATTATCTCAAAATTGCAGTATCAACTTAAAAATTAAACCAAATGCCTTTGTTGCACTGCAGAGAAAATATCTTCAAGCCACCAGAACTCAAAGCACTAAGCCACATTTTTAAAGAGGGAAATCTTTATTCACACACTTTTAAAATGGAAGTTGTAGCAAGATATAGTCATGCTATTGCTTTGTTTTGCAGAATCTCTCTCTATATATATATTTATATACATTTTAAAAGCTGCTTCTCTTCCCCTGTCTTGCTGTCATTCCTAAACCTGCAGCCAGGAACTCTCCAGCTCACACTCACCTTGAGGTGCCTATTGTGCAGGGCTGGTACAGCTGGGAGGGAGGCCCTGCTTGCTGCAGCCTACTCCCAGTGGATGAGCTGGCCTCAGGAAAATCCAGCCTCCAGAGGCAAATTCTGGTGGGGAGGATGAGCAGGAGGAGAAAGTTCCAGTGCTCTGAGTGGGAGGCAGAGCTGTGTGGGAGGTGATGAGCCTCCAGACAGCTGTTAAACCACATCTGTTCTGGAGCAGCCTGTCAAAACCTGTGTCCAGGGTGCTGTGTTGCTAATGCTTGGGCAATGACCAGCTCCTCTGCCAGCTTCCAGCACTAGGACCCTTCCCCCATTTCCCAAGGGGAGCACATTTCCAGTGTTGAGGGCTCCCCCATTCTTTATGCACTGCCCAGATGGTTCTCCCAAAGGGTGAGGGTGCTGGAATGGGGGGAAAGGTCTCAACCAACAAACACTTCCTTTTGAATCCCTTCTGTGACACAGGCATGGTTGGGCTTTGGAGTGTCCCTGAGGAGAGAGGGAGGATGTCAGCTGGTGTGAGCAGTGCTTACTGGTAGATTGTTGAGCTCTGCTGCTCCAGAGGGCTGTCCTTAAGCTCCAGAGTGTGCTGTAAGGGCTGCCCCTGCCTCAGGGCTACACCAGCTGCATTCCAGATCCCGTTTTTATGGAGCTAACACACCTTCCACTGCTATATTATAAGGAGCAGCAGCAGTACAGTTAAGTCCTGAAGTAGCCAAGCGTGGCAGTCTCCATTTGTCATCCTCCCCAGATGAACAGCTCTTTGCCAGTGGATTTTGTAGAACCTCTCATCACTGAAGCTGTTTCCTTGCAGACAGATGGCTGCAGTGTGTGACACCCCGAGTGCCTGTGGGAGCCAGGGCACACAGAGGGCTTTGCTCAGCCCTCGAGGGTTGTCTCTGCCTCGAGCCTGGTGCTGCTGAATGAACAAATGCAGCCTCACAGCCCGCGGGACGGGGCCACCCCCCGCAGGACGGATGTGCTGACACCAGGCTGTCTCTGCTGAGGTTTGGGGGAAGGCATCTGCCCTGCCTGAGCCCCAGCAGAGAGCTGTGCTGCAGCCCCAGCAGGGTTAATGCACAGCATCACTGCTGCTCCCCTGGGCTGCACAGACAGCTGTGGGTAGGAGTGTGTCAGGGAGAGCAGCTGGATGCTGCCAAGCCACTCAAAAGCAGCCTCTCCCCAGAGAGGAGCCAGCCCTGCAGGCAGTGTGAGGCTCCCTGCTGCCCAGGGGCTGTGCAGGGGAGGATGCTGTGCCCCAGCCCCGGAGGGCTGGCACTGGGGAACAGGGCTGCCTCACAGGGTGTGCAAAGCCCTTCTGGACTGTGAACGCCACCTGGCTCCTGGAGGCTGCTCAAACAGGAAACAGATGTGCTCAAGGACATTTTGGGGAGGATCTAGAGACTCATGTTAGTTTGCCTGGAACTTGCTGCTGAGCACTCACCAAGTCAGAGGCTCTGAGGGAAGGCTCTGTGACCCAGGTGCTGGTGGCTCTGGTTTGTGGGTTGGTTCTGGCCCTCACCCCTATTGGAACTGTTTGAGTCACCTGAGGATGGCTGTGGGGGCACTTCTGAAAGCACTCTGGAAATCCTTTTTATAAGAAGCCACTAAGGCTCTGGTTTTACCTTATGTGTAACTCTTCCTGTATAAAACGTGAGGTTTTTTTCTTGTTGCTGTTAGAGGGAAAGAGACCTGTCTGGCCTTGAGTTAATGCTTTATCCTTCTCAAATCCATTTTTTCCATAGGTTGTCACCAAAACACATTGTATTTATGGTTTATAAAAGGAGAGGTTGGCCAAAGCTCAGGAATCCCTTGCTGCATGGGGCAGGATCATAGGTAGCAGGATCACAGGTAGCAGGATGGCTGCTGGCAGCAGATGCTCTGCCCCAGGCTGTGTGCAACAGAAGGTGCTGCACAATAGAGCTTTGCTAAGTAAAACCTTTTATCTTGCTGTCCTCCTCCTTTTTCTCTTCCCTTCCTACAGTCACAGACTGGGGAGGTTGTGTAACTCACTCTGGGCTGTGAAGCTCTCCTTAAGAGGTTTACAGAAAACCTGCTCATTGCTTCTTTGCATTTCTGGCCCTTACTGGAATTGAAGTCAAATTCCAACTTTGGTGTTCCTCAGGGTTCACCAGCCCTTCACACCAGCTCCCGGCCTGCCTCCTCTCTTCCACCTGCAGCACAGGACTACAGGCTGTGCTTGGGGGTTTTGTGAACAAGGTCACAGGCAGGAGAGGCTCCTCTCTTACACCTGCATGGCACTGGGGCTGTTCCTGCCTGTGACATGTAACACCAAGCAAACTTGGCTGGGTATTGCCCCTGCAGTGCTTTACACCCTGGTAAAACACTCTCTCTTCTCCAGGCGCCCTGGGCACCATCCCCAGCACACAGGTCTTGGGCAAGGGTTTCTTGCAGCTGTTTTGTGTCCACCATGGATAGAACAGCAGTGTAACAGCTCCTTCCTACCAGCACCATTCTTAAAGGTCCATGGCCTGGAGTAGAAAGAGTGAAAAACAGAAACCTGTACTTTTCCTTGGAGACACCACTTTACAGCTCAGGAGCAGCTGAGACTGTATGTACTTCCTCAGTTCCTTCTCCTAATCAAAAATTCAGGCCGAGTGAGGAACATGAGAAACTGCCTTCCAGCAGAAATGAGTTGGAAGAGGCTGTGAGCTGTGGCAGAGCCAGAAATCCAGCTTGGATAGAAACTGAATGTTTGAGTAACTGGGACCAAGACCTGGTTGGAGCAGCTGGCTCAGTTTTCCCTCCTGAGTGCTTGAGAATGCTGAGTCAGCACCATGCTGGGAGCTGCTGGTGTGTGCCTGAGCTGTGCCTTGGGACAGCAAAACACGCAGCTTTCCTTGAACCTTTTTGATCCTTTCAGTTGATTTGCAGAGTAAATCTCCCCATTACCGTCTCTTAAGCTTTCATGACTGGCTGCTGCAGCAGTGCCACCCTCTTCCTCCCCAACCAACTCTGGAGAGAAGAGGATGGTGTGCAGTGGGGACACCTTCACCCTGCCGTGCCCTTTGGGCTGTGACACCTTCAGGCAGGGGTTGAGCAAGGAACCCCTTCTGGCCAATGATCCCCATTCTTTGTGTCTGGGAGCCTTCAGGAAGAGGCTGTGACCCCACAAACCCTCCAGCCTGCAGATGTTTCCCAAGGTGAGCACTGGAGCTGCTGCTCTTCCTGGCCACGTGGGGCTGCAAACTGGAATAAATCTCTGGTAGGGCCTTTATTTAGCTAAAATAGAGAGAGCACAAACCATCAGGAAATGCCCTATTAATGCACTGGAGATAGAATCAGGCTGGAAAACTCCAGGCTGGACTGTAACAGCACACAGCCTGTGATTTAAAACCCATGTGTTCAGCAGGCCAGGAGCCAGCAGCCCCAGGCTCTAATCCCAGTGCTGAGCTCTGCAACAGAACTTCAGGAAGCAGGGGAGAGGCTTTGTTTAAATTTCCCCATGTTTTCCTGGGCAGGATCCTTTTACCACAGGCATTAAAAGTTAAAGAATTGCTTGGTTTCTTGGGGCTTCCAGTTGATGGAAGATGTGTGCATCTCCCCAAAAGCCACCAGCAACATGCACCAAAAAGGGGGCTGGATTGTTTTTGGTGGTTTGTTTGGGTTTTTTCTGCTATTTCCTTTTTCCCTGCTGTGATTAAGAAAAGCTCTTGCTCACCAAGAAGGCATTCTTTAGAGGCGTGCCTGTCCCTCATTAGAGCATAAAAGCAGTTCATAGGTCTTTTGGGGCTGGCAATAGTAAGAACTTTGAACACAAAGTAAGCTGATCTCTAACAGAACTAAGGATTAGGTTCAAAACTGCAATACAATTGTGATTGGATGCAGATTCAGCAGCTGGGCTATTTTTGGCTCGTGAACCACTCTAATGGCTGTTTATTTTTAAGGTCATTTTCTGTTTGCATAGCATATACACCCTTCTGGTGGGTGGGAGGCTTTGAAAAAACAATCACTGCTGTGCAGAGTTAGGAACTAAGCCTGGAGAGGGATGGAAAAAACAGAACTTGGTGTACTTATTGCTTTAAAGCCCAAAAACATCTGCTTAGGTCATAAGGTTTGCTGGCCCACTCTGAGCTGTGTCCCCACCGGAAAAATACCATTCCAATTAATACAGACTACTGCAGGGGATAGCAGAAGAGTTGGGAAAAGTCTGTCAGACAACAACATGGTAAAAATAGAAAGGAAGCATCAGATTTAATGCCCTTACCTTCAAGCAGTAAATAGAAACCAGAGCAGTCTCCCCACAGCTGAGGAGTCACAACTTGTGCTGGGCTGGCCAGGCCTGGATCCCAGCTCTTGTTAAAACTCTTGTTCAATAATAACACACTTTATTGTCCTGTTTTCCTGGCTCTTTCCTGTTGGCCGTATCTTTATTCACACCCAGTCAAGTGATACAAATTCACTGGAACAGTAGCAGTTTATAAAAGACAGTAAGAATAATTATCTTGAACTGAAATTTAAAAAAACCCATGGCCAACCATCTAAGCAATGCACTGCTTGTAACAGGTCATGGTAAGGAAACATTTTAGAACATTGGCAGTGAATTCCCAGCTATGTTGCTTTTCCAGACCAAAAAATACACAATACAAAAAATATACTAAAAGTAATAACAGAGTTTGTAGAAATGTCTGCTGCAAAACCATTGCTGTTGTCTGATTTCCTCTATATTTACTCCCACGCTACATTATCATAGAATACTTGAATAAACACAGTTTATTGCTAACTGAATTTGAACTTTAAAGTTGATCTCAAGTAAACCATAAAGTCTTTGGCTCCCGTGCTTGAAGCACATAAAGGACCTTAACTTTGGACTCGTGAGACTGATAAGGCAGGAGGTGAGCCCACAAGTGAGAATCCGATGCCTTGGGCAGCAGCCCAGGAGGGAAGGGGAAGTTGAAGTGCTGTACTTCACAGGATCTTAATTTGGGGCTTTTTCCTGGATTTTTAAAGACTCTTAACAAGTCTTCCCTGGACTGTCCTTTTACCTGATAGGCTTGAGTTTTTCAAGTTTCTAGTAATCTGGTAGAACTGCCTGTGTTTGAGACCTGGGCTCTGCAGTTGGTTGGGTGAGCTGCAGTACCTCTCCCCCTCCATATTTCACTGCTCAGTGTCATTTTCCCTCTCCCTTTCCCCTCTCCTTCCTCCTCCTGGCCCAGTACCACTGGCACGGCCTCTTTCCATGGGAGAGAGCTGGATGCTCCAGTGCTTTGCTGGGGCTGCTCACACTGAGCCCCAAACAAGCTCCCTGCACTCGAAGTACCATTCTCTGAAGTGTTTCCAGCCTGGAGAGAAGCAGGTGAAGAGAGGGAAGCCCGAGCTGGCCTTGCAGTGCAGGGATGGGCAGCTGTTCCCCCAGGCTGGCACACTTGCACTGACAATCTCAGAATGCTCATGGGAAGCAGCATCCAGAGTGTCCCTTGCTGTGACAGAGGAACAACACACTGTGAGCAGGCAAATGTGCTCAGCTCCGGGATTTCTTGCTCCTTTTTCTTCCAAGAGCCAATCTCAAAACATTCCAAATGAGATGTTCACATTGCTGTGTTTTAGCAGAGAGGAAGAATAAGGCACCAAAGGTGAGCTCGTTTGGCCAAGACTGACCCACAGGGCTCTGCCCCAGGCCTCAATGCTCTTCCTGAGCTGTTCTCTCTGTGCTCACATCGTATGAGGGTTCTCAGAGGGCTGGTACCCTCATCTCTGCTCTGACACCGCACACAGGGGCCAAGATCCACCTTCCCAGGCACGGCCTCCAGAGAAAACATCCAGAGAGACACACTGGAGGCCAGAGCTTGGCTTCCCAGTGTCTAAACGCCTCCCAGGGAGGTCAGCTGTGGAAAGATGACCAGGATACCGCTGAGGTATAAAACTCAGTGTCTGCTGGCCACTGCTCAGCTTTCTCGTCATCAGACTTGTCGCTGTCATCGCCGCTGGAGGGTTCGTAGCCCACGGCGGAGCGGATCGGCTCCGCCTGCCCGCGATCCGCCTCTGCCTCCTTCTTCTCCTCCGCCAGCAGCTGCCTGTAGCACAGGTTGCAGACCCTCAGGGGCTTGGGGGACAGCCGGGGCATCAGGAACCTGTGCCTGGAGCAGTCTGCGCACACGACGAAGCCGCACTTGCGGCAGTGGTGCCTGCGGGTGAGCGTGGAGAACTTGGTGTGCGTGCAGCGCATGCAGATGTCCGTGGCCTTGTCGGGGATCCAGGGAGCCGCGTGCTCCCGGCAGGGCTGCCGGCCCGTTTTGGTCAGCAGGTGCTTGATGCACTCCTCCAGATGGCTGATCCACTCTTTTCTCTCTGTCAGGGAGGCTGCTGAAACCACAAAGGACTTCTTGGAGGTTTTAATCATCCAGCGGTTCTTCATCTGCAAGGTGTCTGGCAGCATCTCCAGAGTGACATCTTCAAGGGGGATGATGTGCTGGGAGTTGTACTTCCTTTTGTTGATGATTATGCTGCCGTAGACCAGGATGTCGTTGAAAAGGAAAAATATGCGAGGCTTCGGTTTCTTGCGGCATTCTTTGGTCAGAATCCCTTCTCCCAGCAGGACCCTGCCCGGCAAGGACAAGGGCTGTCCAGAAGCCCCAAAGCAGTTTTCCACAGCAGCAATGCGCTGGCTGTTGATCTCGGTGTTTGCCAGGTGGTCCACCATCTCCAGCTCACTCTGAAGAGAGGAAAACAAAGAGGGAAGTGGTGACACTGCAGACATCTGCACCAGGGTGAAGGTGAGTAGCCAGTGTAAACACAGGTGAGAGGCTTCTAATGCAATCTGAGGGTCCAGATAATCTCATCAGCACTCCTCACTTTAGTTTGTTACCTTTCTAAATAAAATCTTCAAATTTTCTGACCTCATTTCTCAACAGCCCAGCCTATAGTGGGATGGTTCAATTTGCAGCAATGGAAAGCCCTTGAAGGCACAGCCAGGTCTCCCTGGTTGTGCTTTTTACCAGCCTGCCTGTGTGCCCTTAGAAAAGAAAACTGCTTGGTCTGAACCTGATTTTATGCAGATCCATAGATCTGCATAAAAGGCTCTTGAGAGCAAGCCTCCCATTTCTGACTGCACACCTGCTGTCTCAAGGATTGGTTACAGACACACACACTCCCCACAGCTCCATTCTGGGCCAGAGCTGAGGCAGGAACCAAAGAAAACTCCGCGGTATCACTTGTTCCTGCTGGTCTTCCATGCATGACAAAAAAGGTAAAAAAAAAAGAAATTACAAAAGCCATCATGATGTGAATAAACCCACACAAGCTAAGCCTTTCCTCCATTATCCCAGGACTGATGGTGCTTCCAAATGAAAGACACATCATTCTGAAAACAGTGTGAGCTCTGCTGAAGGGGAAGTGGAATGCAGCACACTCATCTCTCCCTCACCTCTGTACCCTCCTTCTTACACAATCTGGGGGGTTGACAGAGTGCTGGGTTTTTGTTCTAACAGGAAACCCAGGTGAGGATAACTCTGAAGTGAAAGCAGCTGCTTGCCCTTGGCAGTCTGCAGTAAGGAAGGCGCTCCCTCCTGTAAGTCGATTTTTTTGTTGCCCCTTGTAGGCTGGAGGGTGCTGCCCCAAGGCCAGCTGGCCATGGGAATGTGAGTCATTTCCTCCTGCAGCGAGGTAGCTCAGGCATCACGAGGCAGCTCCGAGATCACAGGGGCATGTGCTGTTACCCTGGTGCCTGCTAATGGTTCATCCAACCACTCACCCAGAGCTCTCTCCACTGGCATCCCTGTGCTCCCTGCCCACATCCCTGCTGCCAAGGAGGCTGGAGGGAAGGGAAGAGGAGGATGACAATATGCCTGGTCCTGTGTGTGTGGGACAATCTAGCCTTGCCCCTCACCCGCAATAACCCCTTTGCTGTGCTGGAAGGGAAACCACAGAGCTGCTGCTGAAGGCTGCTGCACACCGTGAACCTCTCACCTGACCCATCTGGCAGACAGACCGGGCAATTCCTCTGAGTTCCCAAAACTTCCTTCTCCAGGGTGAAAAAGCACAAGGCCAAGACACAGGTTTAGCCATGGGAGACCCAAATGAAGTGACCTACCCTGCAGAAATAGCTTTCACTGGGAGGCACTGAGTGGCGAGTGCTCCTGAAGAGCTGCTTTCCCGAGGTCCCCCTGGAGCTGAGGGAAGGATGTGTATCCTCAGGGCCTCAAAGCACTGGAATGCACTGGATGGAGCTGGGCACTGTCAGGCACATCCACTCGTGGGTGGGCAGCTCACATTTACTGACTGCTCTGGCAAGGCTGCAGCCAGAGGGGGAATCCAGGGGCTGAAATCACACCCCAACCAACCTGCCATGGCACAGGCATGCAGCAGCTGGGCAAAGGGTCTGTTACTTGTCATCAGAGAGGAGAGAGCCTCCATCCCCCACGTGGACCCATCAGCCTGAGTGGAGGAGAGGAGATGCCCTGCTGCAATAAGCACCGTGTGCTTTTACCTTCTCCCTCTCAAATACACAAATTAGGCTGTAAAACACAGGCTGGGCAAACTCTTGTCCACAACCATGCACCAAACTGCCTGACTAGGGCTACCCAGACTCTCACCTGTCCTGGGATGTGGTCTCTCCACAAATCCCTGGATGAGGAGTTTCTGTGTGAAACAGCAAGATGAGCACACAATAAAGGAAAATCTCCAATTACAGCTTGGGATCCTTGGTGTGCAAAGAATGCAATAATATACGTCAGCTCAATGGAGCTTTTGGCACCAGCAACACCAAATGGGATAAACCAAAGCAGTCCCACCAGTTTCTTTTCCTCACACTGCTGTGTTATGGAGCTCTTAGCCTACCTCTTACTTTTATTTTATGTAGTTTAGAAGCATGGCCCAACCTCTCCAGAACTTATGGTACTTGACATAACTCTATTTCTAGGGATCTCTGCACACCAGATTCCAGTGGAAACTAAAATATTTTGTCAGATATAAAGACCTTGGCTGCACAGAACCAGGAAACCTGAGCTCATTTTCAAAGAGGAGCTGTAAGCTCTGCTGCTGTGAAAGCTTTAGCTGTTGCATTGACCTGAGTCCCTGCACAGGCCAGAAAGCTCTTGGACGTACTGCACAGAGCAAAAGGAGAAGGGGCTGGACACAATCCTGTAATGTGAAAAAAAATGAAGGTGAGCTCTCATTACACATTCTACCTGCAGGTATGTCCTTACTCCTCCACCCTCTGGTTTGCTACCTAGTTAAAGTATCTCGAGTTAACCTAAGAAAAGTCAATTCTGTTCTGTAGTGGGAAAATCTTCTCTGCTAAGACTAAAATTGTTGGCGACTCTAGCCCAGGTTATTTCTTGAAGGAGTTTTCCTGGGATGCAAAAGTAGAATGTTTTCTTTCCATCTCTCTCCCTGCTCAGGCGTAAGCAACTGGAGAACAGCACATACACATAATAAAAAGTAAAACAAAACAAAACAAAATAGTAGGAGTGGGATTTACAGTGCCTGCCTTCAGGCTTGGACAACTCACTCACTCTATCCCCCTGTGTGCTTCCTGTTCAGGTAAGGGGGGAGAAACAGCATCTGAGGGACTGACTCATCACATCCCACCACAAGCCAGATCCATCCTGCCCTGAGCTCCACACAGCACTCGGTTTGACTGACCACATAAAACCCAATTTCATGCTCATACTGTGACTCACTGCAAATAATCCACAGTTTGGCTTTGGAATGCAAGCGCTTTGTGAATCTGGTAAATAAAGATAGCTGCTGAGTGTTACTGTGGTCTCCTTTCCTGGGAGATGAGAGCCTCTCCCTTTGGAACAAGGAAGTTTTATCTACTTTATTCCTCTTGATAAATGTTTTTTTTTCCTGCTTGCTCAAGTTTGCTGTGTCAGGTCAGCAGGGTCACAGTGCTTATTACCAAGTGCTACATATGCCCATGTGCCACATGCAGCAGCAGCAGCTTACCCAGCTGAAATTAGGGTGGCAAGATGTGTTTTTCTGGCGTGCTGCTTTTCACAGAAGTTTTTGGCATGGCAAATTCTGGGGTTGTTTTTTTCATCAAGATCTGTTGGTTCTGCATGTGATCAAATACTATGCAGTGAATATGACATGTTCAAAGGAAAAAAAAATACATCTTGGCACTCCACTGCACAAGAAGCACACCACAACACTCAACAATGAGTGCTTGTTCACTTGTGATTATAAACAGCCCTGTCGATGCCTGCCAGGCACAGCATTTCAACTTAAGCTCACGGGTCAACAAGTCTGGGGTATGTTTTTCAAGTCTGTATGTATCCAAGGCTTAGGTGTACCACTGTAGAGAGCTGTTCTACCTGATCCTTCCCAGCAGAACTGACAGCCCTGGAATCCACCGCATACCTCGTGCATTCCATGCATGGGCTGGTCATGACACCGAGATCTGACTGCTGAGGGCTGCAGGCAGAAAATGCCCCGAGCCTCATCTCTCTGCGGCTTTCCCTGCCTCCCTCTCTCTGCTTTGCTCTGAGAAATCTCTCCTGGAGATAGGGCTGCCATAAGCTCCTGCTCACCACGGACAGCAAATAGGACACAGCTGCCCGAGCAGGCACTTAGAGCACGAAGAACAAAGTTCCTCTCCCTTTCCTGCCTGAGGGTATTTCAGTTTGCTGCTCCCCCTTTCCCGGCAGGCGGTAACCGCTGGGGCAAGGGGGGCAGGCTCTGGTCACCCCCTTCCTGCCGTGCTCATGAGGAACCCCCTCAGCACATTTCGGGACCGGCTGTCACATCAGGCCTTCAGGAATGTCACCAGTCCGGTGGGACACGGGCTGACGGAGCTCCCAGGCTCCTCTCCACTGCTCAGGGCAGGGTCAGGGCTCGGGGCTTTGGGGAGCTCAGATCGGTGTTACCAAACCCAGCGCCGGCAGCCTGAGCTCCGCTGCGGCTCCTGCAAGTGCCAGCCAGGCTCCGAGGCGCCCAGGCAGCAGAGGAAGGGAGGGAAGGGAGGGAGGAAGGGAGAAAACCACGGAACTCGAGGCAGAGCCTCCTCGCCCGCTCCGCTCCCCGCTCGCCCCGGGGCTCCCCCGCTCCGCCGCCCAGCGCACTCGGGACCTGCGGGCACGGGCTGCCGAGGGGGAGCCACCCAGGGAACCGACATCTCCCTGTCCCCCCCGAGCCTGGGGGCTCAGGGCCCCGCTGGAACAGGCGCCGGCCCGAGCGGGGGCCGCCCACAGCAGCGGGAGCAGCGCCCGGGCTTTGGGGAGCGGGCAGAGCTGGGAACTAAAGACTTCCCCTAAAACCCCAACAGCACACCCGGCCCCTAAAACCCCAACACACCCGCCCCTCCAGAGACCCCAACAGCACACCCGCCCCTCCAGAGACCCCCAACAGCACACCCGCCGCTCTGGAGCGGAGCCCGGGCCGCGCACAGACACCGAGGGACCCCCGGAAGGGCAGCGCACCCCGCGGGACCCCGGGCCGAGCCCCCCATCCCCCCGCCGCTCTGTCCCACGGGCGGAGCCGCCAGACCGCTCCTGTCCCCCGCCCCGGCCCGCGGGCGGAAAAGCCCCGGCTCGGCTCTGCTCGGCTCTGCTCTGCTCTCCCCCCCGCCCCGCACCGAAGCCCCGCTCGTCCCGTACCTGCCGGCCGGCCCCAACCTCGCTCCCCCGGCTCCGCTCCGCTCCAGGGCCGGGCCCGCCGCCGCTCCCGCCCACCGCCAGCGCCGCCAATGGGCGCCCGGGGCCGCGCCGGGCCGGGCCGGGCTGGGCTGGGCTGCCCTGCCGGGAGCGCCAGTGCCGTTCGCCTGTGTGTCCCGGGTGTCTGTTTGTGCCCTTTGCCCGTCTGTGTCTCCTGCCTTTCTGTGCCCCATGCTCACCTGTCCATTATGCCTGTCTGTGTCCCCTGCCCTCCTGTGCCCCATGCCCTCCTGTGTCCCTTGGCTGTGTGTCCCCAAGGACTGTGTGTATCCCGAGGAGTGTGTGTGTCCCCGGAGCTGTGTGTGCCCTGCTGGCACCCACCACCCTCCTGCACACTCTCCTCTCGGCCCCACAAGCATAACTCAGGGTTTGCTCTCAGTTTTGAGTTTCATCATCCCCTGATCACAGTGTATTCCATCAAGCAGAATGGCACACGTGGATGGTGTGTAAAGATTGTTTCGGTGATAAAGTACCCCCAGTGTTTTACTGTTAAGAAGAGGGATGTAAATGGAGCTATACATTTCACTGGTCCAAAACAGAAAGCAGATCTCTTCTCAAGCTTTGGATCACATCTTCTAACCATTTGTGATTCCAGTTACAGAGGTTTGTGTAGAGAACAAGCTGTTAACACCGAAATCGGCATTGCAGGGAAATCTTTTGCATTCCTCTGTTCCACCCACTCATCCCTCCTGCAAGACACTGCGGAGGGTGGTGGGACCAGTGGGCAGAGGCTGTGGGTACCCCCCAGCACTGCTGAAGGTGCTGCAGGGGAGCCGAGCTCTGGCCCTTGGCAGGTGCAGCCCCACAACTCCAGGCCTGTGCTGATCTATAATTCAGGTGCTTGCTCACTCTCTGTAATGGCTTTTCTATTTTTAATGGGAAGTGATGGACCTGTCAAGGTATTAGAAATATTTTTTTACCCAGGTTTTCATTTTCTTTGGTAATAATAATGTGGGCTGGGAAGCCCATGGTGCACTTTAGAGCTAAAGTGCTTGGCAATCACAGGAGTTTCCACAAGACCTTGTTTCTTTACACTTTGTGTTTGTGTCAGAGGAGCAGATAAATGAGGACATGGACTCAGTCCAGTGCAGTACACGGCTGCCTAGAAGTGTATGAGGGAGGGTCACAGAGAGGGCCAGCAGGTCACTGATAAACCCCTAAAAACCTGGGAGAAAGCTCAGCACAGAGGGGAGGCTGCTGGGCTGAACAGGCTCAGGTTATCACTTGGGCTTTGGTGTGGGGTCTTTTCAGTCCTCTTGCCTTTTCTGTGGGACTGAGGGGTCTGTCAGTGCAAGGAGCATGGTCTGCCTTTGCAGGCTGGTTCTCACACCTGGGGCTGGTCTGTGTTGAGCTGGAGTACCAGCTCTCTCTGTCCTGGCTGCCTTGGGAGCAGTCTGCTAACTCTGGGGCGATCTGCCAGGCTTACAAATGAATTCTCTACAGAATGCTGGGATTTTTTAAAACAAGATCTAACTGTAAATATATGTAAACTATAAATACACCAAGCACTGAACTAAATATGCCAGAGTTTGTCTTAGATGTCAGACCAATTCAGATCTAACCAGCCACAGATTATTACTCTGAAACTGTTTTTTTTTCTTCTTCCTGTGTGCTAAAATTATTCTGAATCTGCTCTCATGTTGTCCTAATCATAGTCTTTATTACTGAGATATAATACTTCAGTTTATTTTTCTTGTTGTTTCTCAGTATGCTCACCTGGACAATACATCAGCCAAACACAGCACTGGGTTGGCCAAACCACCTGGGATTTGGAGGCTTTTCTCCCTCTTCTGTCAGAACTGGAGATGTGTTCAGGCAACTGTTGCATAAGGCAAGGGAAGCCCCAGGAAACACTTTAAGCAGCTGCAATTGAGAGCAGACTTTCTGTTGGTATTTTGTTTGTTTGTTTTGGAAGCTCTTACACACTTGTTTGAATTCCTTACTGAGATACAAACCGGGAGTTTCACCAGTAATCTTAAGAGTTATTTGATAGGCAGGATCAGGAGCTCTGTTTTTCCTGGCTGTAAAACCAAACATTTGTGGGACCACTTGAAAAAGCTGCAGCCCAAATTACCAGCTTTTAATGCAGCCAGAGCAAGGTGAAGAGACTTCATCTGATTGCCTCTGGCATTTTCTCCAAAGCCACTTGTTTCTCAGTAGCAGAAGTATCTTGCCCAATTGGGATGCAATAATTTCAAAGCAAGTAAAGGAAACTGCAGCTGCTCAGCTGAGTCAGCCAAAGGTAAGCTCTGCAGGGGAGAAAATGTTTTTTTTTTATTATCTTCTAGTGGCAAAATTACTACAACAGCCTGCAGGAAAAGATTAGATTATAATAGTAAGAAAAACATCTGTTAAATTCTCAGCTCAGTGTATGTTTAGTGCAAGTTTGAAAAAAAAAAGGAAAAACAACCCAGGCATTTGATAAAATTCTTTTTAATAAAACTCAATATTTAGATTCATTTTGGGATGTTAGGAACCCACTGTGATCATAGGATAGACAGTGATTTTAACTAATTGACTACATGGGGCATTTAATCAGTGGACAAGACAGATTTTAGCCGTGGAGATTTTATTGAATTGAGCTTGGCATACTGTGACCTAATGAAGGAATAAGACAACTTGTGTTCATCATACAGGTTACTTGTAGGGATGAGTGACCTCTGTCCTGAGTGAGTGTGGTGTGTGAGGGGATGAATGTTTGTCTGATCTGGCTCCTGGGGGATTCAGCTCATCAGCCTCTTCTAGAAATGTGTGGCTTGCCATGATTGATTTGTGTCTCTGAAGCCCTACCAGCTTCATCTGCCTGCTTTAGAAATGAGTTTTTTTCAAGTCTGACAGTGCAGAAATCACATCCATGCTCAGCTCTGTCAGTACAGGCTGGGACTTCAGAGTGCCAGTTTCCAAATTCCCACTAGTCCATTAGTGCCTCGAAACTGCTGCCCAGCAAACCTGTTTCAGAGGATGCTCGTGCCTTTAGGGCATCTCTCAACCCTGGTGCAGGAAATTGCCCACTTCTTGAGTGGCTCTGGCTGCAAAATGGTTGTCCAAGTGATGAAAGTATTTCTGAAAGCAACCTTTGCTTGCTCCTCTGCCTTTTGCATAAAGCAATATTCAATCAACGTGCTTTTGTTTTTTACAGAGGCACTGCTGTGCTTTGCATGCAGCACTTTATTCTCAGGATCTTGAAGTGCAGCATAAATGCTAATAACTGTGAGGGTTTGTGCCCTTCTCACAGGGAGTTCCACTCTTGGGGAGTTTCCTTTGGTCACACGGTGCTTGGTCACCGGCACAGAGCAGTCAGTGGGTTATTTGCTATTGTCTTCAGCAGCAACGGGCTCTGGCTCAGAGTGAATCACTTGGGAGCTGAGGAACATTCCCCAGAGCTCCTGACTCACAGCCCCGTGTGCCTCACCACAAGGCCATGTCCCAGCTCACTGATCTCAGTGATCCTTACAAAAGCTCTTGTGTATGAGGATGACAAAACCTCTCACATTTGCAGATTCTAAAGTGTCCTGGATTTGTGAGATAAGAATGTATTCTATTTGCCATCTGTTGGAGGTGGGGGGCAGTTATCTTATCTCTTCCAAGAACAATGTCTCCCTCCGGGGAGATGTCTCCTGCTAATGGGCCATTAAGTGACTCACTGCATGACTGATAAGGTACATCATCCCATTGTGAGATGCTCCACCCAGAAGGAGGAACCAAGCATTCCTACCTGCATAAAATAAGCTTGGTCTAAGCCATCGGCCCCAGTTTTTCTTCACTGGATTCCCAGAGGAGCAGCCATCTTCGCTGGATTCCCAGAGAAGCAGCTTCTTCCCTGCTGGATTCCCAGAGGAGGACCAGGCCCATCTACTCTATCACCAGACCTTCACAGAGAACTATACCCTTCTACAGGATCTCTGCTTCAGCAGCATTTCATCTGCCACTGCAGGAGGCACAGCCACCATCCAACTGGACTCTTACCAACACCCTGACTCCTCAGGGTGTCAGGTTTTCTGACTGTATCAGTAGTTTTGTTTGTACTAATTACATTTGTTGTTCTTTTTTTTTTTAATTTTAGTTTTTTCTAGTAAATAACTATTATTCCCATTCCCATACCTTTGCCTGAGAGCTGTTTTTCTTTATTTTGAAATTGTGGTAATTCGGAGGGAGGGAGGGGGTTTACCTTTTCCACTTCACAGGAGGCTTTTGCCTTCCTTTACAGACTCCTGTCTTTTCAAACTAAGACAGATTTTGGCGCCCAACGTGGGGCTCGAGGGCATTGAAAGGAAAAAGGGAATAATAGTTCTTAAGTAATCTAATTGTGTGTACTGATATAGAAACATCTTTGAGTGTCACCATGTGGTCTAGCTTACCTTGGTTTGGGTGGCACGTGATCGTGGCTGTATTTCTCCCATTTGCAGGCCCTTATCTAGATATGGGTCCTATAACTAAGGCTACTGTGGCTGTTATCCAGTTTGGCTTATGGGTTAATAAGGTGAGGAATTCATGGATCTTTAACTTCCTCTGGAAGGCAGGTACATGGATTCAGAGCTATCATACACTAACTGTGTGTTTTTGGGGTTACCTTAATAATGGTACCTATTGTGAAGAAATGACACCAGGGGAGATTTTCTCCCAACCTTTTAACCATCTTTTTGGGTCTGCTCCACCAGTTTTTGAAGGGTTAAGATCCACTCTGAATGCTAATGATGTCATACAATGGGTGGTGTTGTTGATATGCCTGTTATACTTAGCACTCAGAGATAAGGGAAGATTAACATGGAGAACTACCCTGACACCTACACCAGAGACTAGGGATGCTGCTGAAGAGCCTGACACTGCCCCAGAGACTAGAGATGCTGCTGTTCCAGAGCCTGACCCTGCCCCACAGTCTGCCTCAGAAATGAACCACCCAGATTGGGTGGGAGTTCTGGTTAAGGAGATACGTGAGATGCTGAAGGAGTGCATTTCCCCAGCTATTGAGAAACCCTCACTTTGCCTCCAAGAGGGACAGCCAAATAGTACAGCAGTGGAACCCACAGGTGTTACAACTGTCCAGGGTCCAGCCGAACCACAAAGGCAGTCACAGCCAGCAGCAGTTGCCCCGGTAGAAACAAGGAGGTCTAAGATGAAAGCTGAGCACCCAGATAAGGATAGGAATGGAGGAACCTCACAACCCACAGGGGAGCCAGAGGTTGCAATCATCACCGAGTCCCTGAGGTATGAAAGTCTCCGTAACCTGCACAAAGACATTGTGCGACGGGGACGTGAGGCTTATACTACCTGGTTACTCCGGGTCTGGGATCTTATGGGTACAGGCGTGCAGCTGGATGGTGGTGAGGCAAGGAACTTGGGACCCTTGACCCAGGACTCAGGTATGAATCAGATTTTTGTAAGGGAGCCAGGGTCTCTTTCTCTCTGGGAGCGGCTTTTAATGAGTGTCAGAGAGAGGTTTGTCCACAGGGAAAGAATGCAGGAGCACCACCATAGGATGCGCTGGAAGACCCTTGAGGAAGGGATCCAACAGCTGAGGGAAGTAGCAATATTGGAGGTACTCTTCGGGAGGGATGGACAGCATGACAATGACCCCGACAAAGTCAGGTGCACAGGGCAAATGCTGTGGAGCCTAGCAAACCTTGGGCCATCTCAATACACCACTTTTATTGCAACAATTGATGCAGATACTAACCGAGAGACCGTGGGTTCTGTTGCCAACAAGCTGAGGAATTATGAGAGCATGATCAATGGCCCAATGCAGGCTCATATCTCAGCTGTGATTAAGGAGTTCAAAGAGGAGATGAGGGAGATGAGGGAGGAGATGAAGAAAGTTAATGCAGCCCCTGTGCGAGTTACAGGCCCCAAATTCAGTGCCCAACATTCCCCAGCTAGAGACAGAGGGTACACCCCAAGGGCCAATTTGTGGTTCTTCCTGCGTGACCATGGGGAAGACATGGGTAGGTGGGATGGGAAACCCACTTCTGTCCTGGCAGCACGGGTGCGTCAGCTCAAAGAGGGAAACTCTAACCGAGGAACTTCCACCAAGGTGAAGGTAGCCTCGACCTCCCATGACCGAGCTGCCGGGTATGATGTGTCAGATCCCCTTGAAGGAACCTCTAGTATGTATGCCCAGGAAGGGAATAATAACCAGTGTTAGAGGTGCCCTGTCTCTAGCCAGGGAGAGGCACGGGAAAACCGGATCTTCTGGACAGTGTGGATCCGATGGCCTGGCACATCAGAGCCACAAAAATATGATGCTTTAGTTGATACTGGTGCGCAGTGTACTTTAATACCATCAGGACAGGTGGGGGCAGAGGCTGTTTCCATTGCTGGTGTGACAGGGGGATCTCAGCAACTGACCCTGGTGGAGGCCGAGGTGAGCCTGACCGGGAAGGAGTGGAAGAAACATTCTATTGTGACCGGCCCAGACGCTCCATGTATTCTAGGCATAGACTTTCTCCGGAACGGCTATTACAAAGACCCAAAGGGACTCAGGTGGGCTTTTGGAATAGCTGCTGTAGAGGCAGAGAACATTAAGCAGTTGAACACCTTGCCTGGATTATCAGAGAACCCGTCTGCAGTAGGACTCCTGAGGGTGGAAGAGCAACGTGTGCCAATTGCGACCTCGACAGTGCACCGCCGGCAATATCGGACAGATCGAGATGCTGTGATCCCCATCCACCGGATGATTCGTGAGCTGGAGAGCCAAGGGGTGGTCAGCAAAACTCACTCACCCTTCAACAGCCCCATCTGGCCTGTGCGCAAATCCGACAGAGAATGGAGATTGACTGTGGACTACCGTGGCTTGAATGAAGTGACTCCACCGCTGAGCGCTGCCGTGCCGGACATGCTGGAACTCCAGTACGAGCTGGAGTCCAAAGCAGCAAAGTGGTATGCCACTATTGACATCGCTAACGCGTTTTTCTCCATTCCTCTGGCAGCAGAATGCAGGCCTCAGTTTGCTTTCACGTGGAGAGGTGTGCAGTACACCTGGAACCGACTGCCCCAGGGGTGGAAACACAGCCCCACCATCTGCCATGGACTGATCCAGACTGCACTGGAAAAGGGTGAGGCTCCAGAACACCTGCAATACATCGATGACATCATTGTGTGGGGGAGCACAGTGGCAGAGGTGTTTGAGAAAGGAGAAAAAATCATCCAGATTCTCCTGAAAGCCGGTTTCGCCATTAAGAAGAGCAAAGTCAAAGGACCTGCCCGAGAGATCCAGTTCCTTGGAGTGAAATGGCAAGATGGACGCCGCCAGATTCCCACTGAGGTCATCAACAAGATCACGGCGATGTCTCCACCGACCAGCAAAAAGGAAACACAAGCTTTCCTGGGTGCCATAGGATTTTGGAGAATGCACATTCCCGAGTATAGCCAGATTGTGAGCCCTCTCTACCTAGTTACCCGCAAAAAGAACGATTTCCACTGGGGCCCTGAACAGCAGCAAGCCTTCACCCAGATCAAGCAGGAGATTGCTCATGCGGTAGCCCTTGGCCCAGTCAGGACGGGACCAGAGGTGAAGAACGTGCTCTACTCTGCAGCCGGGAACAATGGCTTGTCCTGGAGCCTTTGGCAGAAGGTGCCTGGTGAGACTCGAGGCCGACCCTTGGGATTCTGGAGCCGAGGTTACAGAGGGTCCGAAGCCAACTACACCCCAACAGAGAAAGAAATCTTGGCTGCCTATGAAGGAGTTCAAGCCGCCTCGGAGGTGATTGGCACGGAAGCACAACTCCTCCTGGCACCCCGACTCCCGGTGCTGGGCTGGATGTTCAAAGGAAAGGTTCCCACTACCCACCATGCCACTGATGCTACATGGAGCAAATGGATTGCCCTTATCACCCAGCGTGCCCGTATTGGAAATCCGAATCGCCCTGGGATTTTGGAGATAATTACGAACTGGCCGGAAGGTGAAAACTTCGGTCTCACTGATGATGAGGAACAGGAACAAGTGACAAGGGCTGAAGAAGCGCCACCATATAACCAACTACCAGCAGAAGAAACATGCTACGCTCTTTTCACTGACGGTTCTTGTCGCATCGTAGGGATAAACCGAAAGTGGAAAGCAGCCGTATGGAGCCCCACACGACAGGTTGCACAGGCTACCGAAGGAGAAGGTGGATCGAGCCAACTCGCTGAGCTCAAGGCTGTTCAGCTGGCCCTGGACATTGCTGAAAGGGAGAAGTGGCCAAGGCTCTACCTTTACACCGATTCGTGGATGGTAGCCAATGCTCTGTGGGGGTGGCTGGGAAGGTGGAGAAAGGCCAACTGGCAGCGCAGAGGAAAACCCATCTGGGCTGCTGATATATGGAAAGACATTGCCTCTCGGGTGGAGAAACTAACAGTGAAAGTCCGTCATGTAGATGCCCATGTCCCCAAAAGTCGGGCTAATGAGGAGCACCAAAACAACGAGCAAGTAGATCAGGCAGCAAGAATAGAGGTGTCAAAGATAGACCTAGATTGGCACCATAAGGGGGAGTTGTTCCTGGCTCGATGGGCCCATGATGCGTCAGGTCATCAGGGCAGAGATGCCACCTACAAGTGGGCACGAGACCGAGGGGTGGACCTAACCATGGACAGCATTTCTCAGGTTATCCATGACTGTGAGACGTGTGCTGCCATCAAACAGGCCAAGCGGGTGAAGCCCCTATGGTATGGTGGACGGTGGTCCAAGTACAAGTATGGGGAGGCCTGGCAGATAGACTACATCACACTGCCCCAGACACGCCAAGGCAAGCGCTACGTGCTGACCATGGTGGAAGCCACCACTGGATGGCTGGAGACCTACCCTGTGCCTCATGCCACCGCCCGGAACACCATCTTAGGCCTGGAAAAGCAAGTCCTGTGGAGACATGGCACCCCTGAGAGAATAGAGTCGGACAACGGAACCCATTTCAAGAACAGCCTTATCAACACCTGGGCCAGAGAACATGGTATCGAATGGATATATCATATTCCCTATCATGCTCCAGCTGCCGGCAAAGTTGAACGGTGCAACGGACTCCTTAAGACCACCCTGAAGGCACTTGGTGGTGGAACTTTTAGAAACTGGGAAATGAACCTGGCAAAAGCAACCTGGATGGTCAACACCCGAGGGTCCATCAATCGAGCTGGTCCTGCCCAGTCTGAACCCGTGCACACAGTAGATGGAGATAAAGTCCCTGTGGTACATATGAAAGGTATTTTAGGAAAAACTGTTTGGATTAATCCCACCTCAGGCAAAGACAAACCCATCCGTGGGATTGTTTTTGCTCAAGGACCTGGTTATACTTGGTGGGTAATGCAGAAAGATGGAGAAACCCGTTGTGTACCACAAGGAAACCTAGTCTTAAGTGAGAAATGGGTGTAAGATTTCATTGTGATGCAGATGGAAATAGAATAAGGGGTGGATAATGTCCTGGATTTGTGAGATAAGAATGTATTCTATTTGCCATCTGTTGGAGGTGGGGGGCAGTTATCTTATCTCTTCCAAGAACAATGTCTCCCTCCGGGGAGATGTCTCCTGCTAATGGGCCATTAAGTGACTCACTGCATGACTGATAAGGTACATCATCCCATTGTGAGATGCTCCACCCAGAAGGAGGAACCAAGCATTCCTACCTGCATAAAATAAGCTTGGTCTAAGCCATCGGCCCCAGTTTTTCTTCACTGGATTCCCAGAGGAGCAGCCATCTTCGCTGGATTCCCAGAGAAGCAGCTTCTTCCCTGCTGGATTCCCAGAGGAGGACCAGGCCCATCTACTCTATCACCAGACCTTCACAGAGAACTATACCCTTCTACAGGATCTCTGCTTCAGCAGCATTTCATCTGCCACTGCAGGAGGCACAGCCACCATCCAACTGGACTCTTACCAACACCCTGACTCCTCAGGGTGTCAGGTTTTCTGACTGTATCAGTAGTTTTGTTTGTACTAATTACATTTGTTGTTCTTTTTTTTTTTAATTTTAGTTTTTTCTAGTAAATAACTATTATTCCCATTCCCATACCTTTGCCTGAGAGCTGTTTTTCTTTATTTTGAAATTGTGGTAATTCGGAGGGAGGGAGGGGGTTTACCTTTTCCACTTCACAGGAGGCTTTTGCCTTCCTTTACAGACTCCTGTCTTTTCAAACTAAGACATAAAGTTACAAGTTTGTCTTGGTATTTGCTGCACCCTTCCCTGCTCAGAGCTCAGCCCTGCTCCCAGGTCACATGAGTACAGTGCAGTAGAGTTGGAACTTCAGTCTTGAATAACCAAAAATGGTCAATAATTTCTGAGTGGATGGAGTAGGTTGGTCGTGATGAGTCTCCAGGTTGCACCCAAGAGCTGCCCAGTGCAGGGACTCACAACAGGGGGGTCAGGAGTTTGAGATGTCCTGAGGAGCAGGATGGGTGAGCGCACACTGATAAAGAAGCAGGAGCTCTGACATGCTGCCAGCCCCTGTTTCTGGGTAGTGTTCCCCAGTAGTTGGAACAGGCTCAAGTTGAAATACAAAAGGTGAAGGTGAGGAGAAGCTGAGGCAAGAAAATATAAAATGCCAGAATGTGAGAAGATGCGGGTGTTCAGTGCAGAGAGGGATGTGATATTAGAACAAAATGTATAACATTAATGTGGGAAAAGAGAGGTGTGTCTAGAAGAGCTGCTAGATGCATTTTTCAGCATGCTGTGAGAGAGTGCTGCACCTTCTGAGCTCAGCCTTCCTTCCAGAAGGCACCATTCTGTGCACGTTCTGCTGAACTCTTTTCCTACTGTTGCTATTCTGTCTGAACAGGGATCTCATATTCAGTGTGCTTTTATTGCACAAGATAAATCGTGGTGAACAAATAACTGTGAGCAAGTGTTTCAAAGACTAAACTGAGGTAGATTAGTCATTTCAAATATTGAAATAGGGAAAAAGCGTGGGGAACAAGAGTGTGATAATCACTGGTTAATGCAAAAAGATGTAAATGACTGATTGACTGATTAGTCAAAGACAAATAAAAGGGTGTCATTCCTGAACCCTGCTTTGCCTATGGATATAGCTTCTATTTATGTGAAGAACATGCTTTGGTCTCTTTCCTTTGTAGCTGCTACCCAGGCTGAATGTGTGTGTTGCTCAGAAAGGAAAAGCCTCTTTGTAAGGGACCTTGCCCCACATCAGTGTCTTTTGTGCAGGAAGGCATCTGCTGCCATTGCCTGGGGAAGTTTCATGCATTGAGTGCATGTGCAGAGAGCTCTGTGAAAGGGGAACAAAAAAGGAAATCTTTGCTTCCTTTTATCTTCAGATATAAAGGAACAGAGTCAGGTAGTGTGGCTTTTTCCAAGGTGTTCTGCTGACATCCTGGAAACCAAGAGAGCAAACCTCAGCTTGGCTGAGATCCCCATCCATTGACATGCGGGATCTTTAAGGAGAGGTGCTGATCTGAACGAGGAATTGGGGATTTCTTCTGAGGCAGAAGAGGTTTATTGGCTTCTAGAGATTGTGTTGCTGCCTGGGCTGTGCAGGATGTATGAGATGTGACACAGGATATATGAAGGATCACACCCTAATCTGTGAAGTGTAAAAATTGTTGTCTGGTTGAAAAACCAGAGGGATGTTGTGTAATAGGAGGTCTGTGGTTGCTGTTGGGGGACATCTGAAGGAGGAGTTGAGGATTCTGCTCTGTACTTAAGCTCCAGCTCTGCAAAAATTGTCCATGTCCAGGTGGTACCATCCTGCCTTTTTGGGAGAGTTTTGCAAGAGTTAACATTTTCCTGAGATTTCTCTCTTACTGGTGTACTGAAATGCAGGATACTTTGGTTTTCTTTTAATTTTTCTTTTTACTTCTTTAATTTTTGTTTTTGTTTTATCTGTTCCCAGAATGAAATATTTAATCTCTAACCTCACCCCTGAAGAGCAGCTGGGGGGAGGCAGGGGAAGGCACTGCAGGTTGGCTCTGTACCATTTGGGTTGTTTGATTTCATTAGCTTGGGAGCCCTCACAAACGCCTCAGGCCATGCACCTCCTCGTGGACCCAACTTGAGAGAATCTCTTGCCGCTACTGCATGCATTAGCTTTCATTAATACAATTAGCATAATAGCGATTAGGATTCATTATTCCCAACAAAAAGATAAAGCCGGTAATACATATCTCTGAATCGAATTCCACAGTGCCTTGTCTTGGGATTGCTTTATTTGGGAGTTGTTTGCTGTTTATATCCTTCCATCTTCTGGCAAAAAAAAAAGAAAGCCACTTAATTGTAAAACTGTTTGGGTCAAAGAAATGCCCCGAGATGATCTCTCACGCATGCTAAATAGGTGAAGTGATCTATGGGACCCTCGCAGCTAGCACAGCCACTCAACAGTCGAAACTGCAAACTTCATCTTCTTCAAGCACAAAAGCTACTTAGTTTCCCCATGTTGAAGACTTTTTATAATAGCAATAAGACAACTGTAGAGAGAGCCATCTAATATTAACTCCAGGGAGTAATCATCTAATCACAATCTGGGGGTGATTTGAAGCACTCATCTGGACCAAATGCCTCACAACACCCCAGGAGTGGTTTTATTGCATGATAGCAGTACCCCATTGAGCCTTATTGCTTAATTAAAAACAAATTCCCAAGTAATTTTTTTGCCTTTCCATAAAAACACAGTAGTACATAGCATGTATAAAACATCCATTAAATGATGGTAGATGCAAATTTACGTTGTGAGATACAATCCGTTTCTTTACCACTTGGGGTTGAAGTTAAATGTAAAACCATTTCCTATAATCTGTGCACTGCTGTGTTTAGAGAGGAATAAATATAGGAAAGAGAGGTTCATTGTAGGATGCCTTGTTTTTATTAAGTGATATGTTTGGTCCCTCACAAAGGAATTCAAATTCTCATCCATCTTGCAGACACAGGAGTCAGTCATCGTTGTGGCCTTTTCTGCTTCTTCCTGGAGATTTCCTCAGCTTGCACCATTTCAGGGCAGCGCTCCAGAGGAATGCAGTCCCTGTGTGTGGGATTGCCCTGGCTCTCTGAGCAGGGCTGCTGCTGAGTTTGGGATCATGCAGCTCACCGAACAGCCGGTGCCCAGGAGTCCTCTGTGGGTTCTGCAGCCCAGCAGGGATTAAGCCTGGTCGGGGCAGGGTTTATCCACTTTGCTGCCCTGCCTGTGGCTGTCTCCAAGTCCTGCAGTTTCACTGGGAAAGCTGCTACAGCTGTGCAAGGGACCCTGCTCTGCTCGGGACCCAGACTGCGCATGGGAAGAGTGTAAAAGTACTTTCAGTTTCTGTAGGGGAGTGCCTGGGCTCCCTCACACCTCTGCAGAGTGCTTTCATAGCCCCAAGGACTCTGAGTGCTGTTTACATATGAAAAGAGTAAGATGAATGTGTCCTTTCAAAGAGAGAACGACAATCTCTTGTAGATAGGGCGAAGGAACTTACAGATAGAGAAGCGAGGGAAGAAACCGCCAGATCCAGAAAATGTTACTAATTGACACGGGCTGCTGCTCGGCCAAGGCCGTGTTAAATTCCTCAATTTACAGAAAAAGGACAAAGGCTTAATACAGTTGTGAATAGTGTTTTATTATGAAAGAAAAAAATAAAGGGGGTGTGTATTACAGGGGGCATAGAGCAGGCAATTCTGCACCAGAGTCCCTCAGCCAGTGGGGAAAGGAAAGGACGATGTGGCCAGGAACTCAGGATAAAGAGGGGGCTGCATCCCCCAACAACTTGAGAGACCCCATGGGAAATGCCCCATGGCCTCCCCCTTTGTTCAAATAAAGTTACAGGACTCCTCTGTCTCCTTTTTGGACACAAACCTCTGGTGGTGTGAGTTTTTCTGTACACAGGTTACAGGCAGAGGAAGCAAATCCAAGTTTTTAAATGTTTCTCCAAAAATCATAGAGGGAGTGATGGAGCCACTGCTCAGAAGTCCTGGCAGCCAAAGCTGTAATTGGGCTTTTGGCCACAGCACTGAAATAAATGGGGGCAAAAAGGGATGATATGACATTTTCTTCAGATTTCTTGCTCGGGTTGCCTTTAATTGAATGGAGACAATCTTGCAAACACAAATTTTAAAATAAAATATGAGAATTAATAGTAACTATTACTCTGATTGTTCCAGATGCTGGAGCCTTCTCGTGGTATCTGCCAGCTCAGGACAGAGGATGACACTTGTGTCAGTCTCTCCCATCGTGGGCCCCACTCAGTGCTCTGCAGACCCTTCTGGTTTTCCCTATCAAATGGTTGTTCCCCAAGGCAGCAATGTGTGAGTATCTGCTGCTGACAGGTTGCAATATTTGGGGTTATAGAGGCAGCATGCTTTCTCCTGTAAATCCTGAGATTTTGTAAAAAATAATGTTGAGGGTTACTTTTGGTGAACACTTTGATAAAATGCTTTGCAGACTTCATTTTTAATGTGTCATTAGAGAAATGTTAAATGTTGTAGTGGAGGATTTGTTACAAAGTTACAGCATTGTACTGAGAAAATGGATGAGAGTAAACTGTTGCCTGCTTCTGCTGCCTGAGAACAGTCTGAAAGAGCAGCTAAAGGAATAATTAAATGTGTATTTAAAACAGTTCTGAACTAACCTGGGACATTGCCAGGTCAGAAAAGGATGTGAAAGGATCTGACAGTGTTCTCAAACAATAAACATTTTTACCTGAAAGATCTCTGCTGGCATTATTAGGAATGCATTATCTTGCTTTGATCTGACTCTCTAGGACTGGCTGCTCATACAGCTGACACAGAGCAAGCAGCCAACAAAGGAAAGCCCTAATGGACTTTAATACCTTTAGTGAAGGCTTTCTGTGCCCATCAGATGTGTGTCATTTTACAAAGGCCCCTTTCATCTCCATGTGCCTGGTGGGGGTGGCTGGCAGCAGTGGGAGCAGCACAGCCCTTGGCTAAGGGCAGCCTTTGGCAGAGGGGCTCTCACTTGTCCAGCCCTGTCCCCTCTGTCCTGCTCAGGGTGGACCTGCCAGGGGTCAGCAGGGCTCTCTGGCTGCCCTGCCCGTGGAGCAGCAGCCTGGCACTGCTATAGCCTGGATGCTGGGCAGGGGATGGCTCTGCTTCAAAACCTACTGCAAAAAAACCCCAGACACTGAGAGATGCCCCACCATGGCTGGTTTTTAGGTGGTTTTGTATTGTGGGTGATTTGGTTGGTGGGTTGGTTGGTTTCTTTTGGTGGTTTTGTTTGTTTGTTTGTTTAGTTTTGGGGTTTGGGGGTTTTTTTGCCAGTAGGCTTTGAAGCAGAAACAGGGATTTATTGCCCCTCTGGAGTGGGCAAATGCACACCTTGGCCATGTGAAATTCCTGCCTTACTCTGACTGCAGCAGAGCTGAAGAGTCAGCAGAGCACAGACCTAGCCTGTTCTGTCATCCAAGCACATACAGCTAAGCTTTAGGACACAGAATAAAAGTAATTTCTGCCTTTATTTGGCCTTTCAAGATGAGGAGTCAGGAGTCGTATGTTGATGATTCTGGGATAGTTATGACTCCCTTTAAGAGTATATCCTTCCACTGAGGAAATGAGGGGTGTGATATTTTAGCCGTTGTAAATGCCTGGCTTAGTTTGTTTCTGTTTCTCGATTTCATTCTGACATGGTAGGCAATTCAGAAAATATATCTGCAGCAAGGAAAATGGAGTTGTTATGGAAACATGGGAGCGAGGCAGCTGACACAGCGTAAGGCAGGCACCCGATTCGCTGTGCACAGACACACTAAAACAGCAAGTTCATGTAAGGTAAGGGAGCAGTTTCCAGGCACTGTCTGCTTCATGGGTGGGTTTTCTGGCGCAAGAGGGAAAAAAACCCACTTTAAAACTGTGAGCGTGTGGCTCCATCTTCTGGTACAAAAGCAAAGTGTGTTGCTCTGGATATTGGTGAGATTTCTGTATCATTTCTATGTTACCTTCTACTAAAGCAACAACAAACCCAGCAGCAACAATAATAATAATAAATTAAAATATCTGTGCCCTAGAGTCAAGCTACGAATTATGAATGTAGATTTCCTGAAGCTACATCGTGCTGGAAGAAAACTGCGTTTTGAAACATTCTTTTAGATGTTTAGCCCCCAGGTGGCTTGTCTTTAGAAGCACGACACTGCTGTCCTGTGTGAGAATGGTGTTTGCCCATCATGGGCTCTCCCCGTGCAGCCCCTGCCCATGCAGGTGCTGTTCTCTGCTCCTGGCTGTGGGATGGATTTCTTTGTTTCTCTATGCAACAACATCTTCGGCACAAGAGCTAAAATTCCTGATGCATCCTCATGGAAATGCTAGCTGGGTGGAAGCAGGAATGAATGGCTCTTGGAGGTAGACTGCCAGAAGTCAAAAGAAAATAAAGCTGTTTTATTACTTCACCAAAGAGTGAATGTTGTTACAGCACATATTGCGCATGCTTAATTGAGCTTGGTTACTCAATCTGTTCACCTTAGTAACTCATTTTGGTTTAATCAGAAGTAAGACATTGTTCAAAACCAGGAGGTGTTATCATTTGCTGGGTAAACCTTGGGTTTTCTAAATAATCCTGAAGGTTTGCCCCAAATTTGCTGCTTTAGAACAGCACCCAACACAACGAATCAGAACAAAAGATAATTATCTTGTTGAGGTGCTGTCCTAAAGCTATTGTTTGCAAGTCCTTGTAAATCAGAGGCACTGTTCTGTAAATGCAAAATTAAAACTATGGAGCACGTATTTTACTTGGTTCACTTCTGTGTGCATATGTAAATACATTCTTTTTTTTTTCCCTGGGTAGTGAGCCTAGGATAAAAGGACCCAAAAGTTCTTTGTATAAAGCACTAGTTTTCAGTCCAAACTATTTCATGGCTGAACTGTGACAGGGAAGGTGAGGGAATATAAATTTAACAGCCCCAGTGCTTGTGGCACTCTAAGATCACTAACAAGAGTGAGAAGTTACTTGCATGCAGCATTTATCCCTGGGGAGGGTTGTGTGACCTGCTTGGAAAGAGTGCATTGCTGTATGGCAGGGAATCATATCACAAAAATCCTTCCTAAAGTAAGCACTAGCCAAGGCTTCTCATCACAGCCTCAGCAGCAAGGCTGTGTATCAAAACTAGAGTGAAACCTGCCTTTACTCTTCACTGTGGTGCTTTTCAGGCCCCACACAGAGGGAAGTATTTTAAGTGGCCATAGGCTGTGCTGATAAAATACAATTGCAACCTCCACTCCATAGCTGGTATTTAGTGTTTCTAACCTGTCCCTGAAGCTGGGGTACATTGGACTTCCCCTTGGCACTACCTGAGGTTTTCTCTCAAGGCTGCCTCCAACTCCTACAATCTTTTTTTCCCCCTCCCTATATTTAACCTTCAGTGTCATCCCATTTCATTGGTGAAACCAAGCTCTAATTTCTAGGGTCTGGGTCTCTCTCCACATCCTGTAGATTATTCCAAAAGGATCTACTCACCTTTTTGAAAGGTGTCACAAGGGTAGCACCTTTCACTGACACTACCACTAAATAAATACTCCAGACCTCTTTTATTAGGAAGTACAAATCCTACCCAGAGTGTGTTTGATAAATCAGGTCTTTTGCAGGCATCTGGAGATTGTGTTTGCAAATCCCCAGCCAGCTTGTTTTGTAGTCATTGTTACCATAATTCAGGTTAATGTTGTTGCCACTTTTTACTTGCTAAAACACATGTGGTGCTTTATTGCTTAAGAAAAAAAAAAAGAAAAAGTGGCTGCCTTGGAACAGAAGTTCTTTTAAAACCCTTCCTGAAAGTTTGCTGTTTGGAGAAACAAATGTCAAATCAATTGTCCTATCTTTGAATTGCCATTCTGAAAATGAAAACTGTGAAAAGAGATTACTTGGGTTCTGCAATGAGGAGAGAGTGTAAGAGTCTAGATTGAGAATTATGTACCAATGGAGACCTAAAATAACAAGTGGAACAAGTAAACTTTTAGCTTTTCCTGTAAAGATTTGCTTAAAAAATATTAGATCCCAAGCGAGGCTGTTCATGCCAAGTTTTAAATCTCATTTGAATTTTTATAGCTGTTATAATCTCTGATATATAACCTTGGAAATAGGGTCTCGTAACAGAAATGCCGAGTCCCTTGACTATTGCATCGCAAAAAAGAGTTGCTGTAATAGGCTGCAATTCTGAGACAAGTTTGCAAGGCTGGTTTATGTCTGCACATCATCATTCAAATGGGTCTAAGCTGGGCTCTTGCCATTATTTGGGGTTATTTGTGTGTAGGTGATCAGGCGTGTGCAGCTGTTCCAGACATGCCAACCTCCCAAGCACAGCAGCACAATCCAGCATATCCTTGTCCACAGAAATATCGCCACAGGGAGAGACTTGGAGCTTGGACATGCTGTTAGGAAAAACTAAAGAACAGCTTATTTTCTGTTTTGCTGTCTTTATTCTTCTGCATTTGTGCACAGAAGAAATGGAAGTTCCCAAGGAGCCAAAAGGATTCCACGTGCCAGTGCTCTTCTCCCTCTCATTATCATACGCTTGCAATCAAACTCTAATTTTTGAAATAAAAAACCTGCAGGATTCTTTATTGGGACTATTAAACCTTCAATCTTCATTATTTAGGATGGCTACTTACCTTTTACTCAATGAAGCCATAATGCAACTGCTCCTATAAAAACTATTGAAATGGCTACTGTGGCAGTGAGTAGATTTTCCTCCGTGTAAAATAATCTTCTGTGAGTAAGACATAACTATCATTCACATTAATTAGGCAGCCATATAATGGGGTGTTCAATAGCTATTACATCATTTAAATTCTTCAGTGAGCACCTCAGCCACCCAAGAACTATCCAACTGAACATTTCTGAGTCCATAATTTTGAAATAATCCTGTACAGGAAGAATATGCATGGCAGGGTGTTGCAGACAATTTCACCAAGAAAAAAATTAATTTTATTCAGATTTATGGAATTATTTTAACATTTACAAGAAGTGCATAATCCTATTCTTCCTTCCCTCCCAGAATAATGGTGCTATAAAGTGGACCCTATTTTGGGGCTGTACTGTGTGTACACCAGAGAATGTCCAAGGAGCTTGCAGGCAGAGACCTGTGATGGCAGCTGGACACACATGCACACAACAAGCATTTCAGTGATAAGGGTGTGTGCAGTGTACTCTGTCCCCCCAAGGGGAGGCTCACCCTGACCAGCAGAACCAAACCAGCCAAGAAAGGCTCCTGGGCAGCCTGCCCCCACCTCAGCTCAGCCTTGGCCTTTTGCATTCCCTCCCCACATGTCCAGGCTTTCTCTGCCTACCCCAGGCAACCATGAGTGTGGATTACACAGCCACACCGTCCCCATGTTTTGATTCTGGGCTCCTCTGCAGGGAGGAGGGGACCACTCTGGAGTGACCCAGCACAAGGCAGACACTGACACGCTCGAGCATGGACAAGGACTAGGAAGTAGGGAGAGGATCCTCCCCAGGCAGGACTTCATGCACTTGGAAAGGGCTATGGCCTGAGACACTTAGACCTTGATGGGGAAACAAGCAGGGGTCCTGCCAGTGGACAGGGAAGCTGAATCTCCCAAGGACCCTGCTCACCCACAGAGCTGTGCAGCCACAGTCTTTTCTTCCCCAGTGGACACCCTTGGATCCAGTCTCGCTGGGCTACAATTGGCATCTTTCCAGCCTCCATTCACTCTTTACATAGGCAGCCTGCCTATGGCTAGCCCAAAGCCAAAGCACCTTACAGCTTTCCCCCACGGGCACCCTGAGGCCTTGGCCTCTCGTCCGTGGGCATCACTAGTGGGGTTGGTGGCCAAGGTGTGTCCCCTTGTCCCCCGTGCCTGGTGTGTCCCCCTTGTCCCCCGTGCCTGCCAGGTCTCTGCAGGCAGGCCCCAGGTGGGCTCAGACCCATTTTCCTGCAGCATATTGCAAAGAGCACAGCAGGTTCTTAACATCTTTATTAGTTTGTTGGTTTATTTCCAACACAGTAACTCCTCTCTACAGCAACAGGTTAGTTAACTCCGGTTTACATATTGCTGTCTCGTGAGTGCTGCGGCCTCAGTGCCGCTGTGACAAAACCAGGCTGCACTCAGACAGAAAAATGTGTTAAATTCCGCTGTGACTGGGAAAAAAAAGGAAAACCAACAAAAATCAAAAGAACAAACCACCAGGGAAAACCAAACCAACCAACCAACCAAACCAAGGTGAGGAACTGAAGGCGAGCACGGCCACACCACCTCCAGGGAAACCACACAGCACTGCTTGGACAAGAATGCGAGGAGGAGTGAACCCAAAAAGGTCAGGGACTGGGCAAACCCTTATATATATATTATGTATAGGTATTTATATATATATATCATCTGGAAGGACACGCTGAGAAAACAAGAGATCGCAGCGGTATCTACCGTAAAAAGGAGCTACGTAGCTTTCAGAGTCACACCAAGAGGGAAGCACACAGCAGAACAAAGTGGGGGACAAAGGGGGACACTGGTGTTTTGGGGTGGCCTTTTACTATGGGAAGGTTTGGGTGGGGCTCGGGTCTCAGGGCCACAAGCCCTCATACACCCGCTGGGAGCCCCAGGACCTCCATGCCCTTCACTGGGGAGCAGGGATGGGGTCTGAGGGTAGAATGCTTTTGTGGGGCTGGGTGGGACCTGCTTCCAGCGGGCTGGTTCTGCTCGCCCAGGTGGTGGCACCTGGTGGGTTCCCTGCTCAGGTTCCCCCATGGACCACCTACAGAGACCTGAGCACCCATCACCAGAGCCAGGACCATCCTTAACTATGCCTCAGGGTGTGCACAGGAGGGGCTGGGCACTGCTGCTCTGGCAGCAGAGGCTGGGTGGCCATCACTGGGGTTATGCAATGACAGGGTCTCCATGCTGAGGGCGAGAGGCAAGAGCCACCTGGAGTTGGTGGCCAGATGGGGCCCCACAGCCCGGGGGGAGCCAAGCCCTTGAGACGCCCTGCCCCACTCAGAGTGCAGGCAAATACCAGAGCTGGGGACGTGGATTTGGGGAGCCACGGTGGGTCTGGCCAGCTGTGTGGGCAAAGCCAGACCACAGAGTGCTCCCCACATCCCATGGGTCACCCCACACTGCCAGCACCTTGTGGGGAGGCACCCTGCGGGGCAGAGAGTGCTGAAGGCTCCCCAGCATGGTGGGGGAGTGTCTCATCTTATTGCTAATGGCTCCTCGGTGATGACACCCACAGGTTGTTGCAAAACTTGAGGTGGGATTTGCTGTGTGACATCCCCTAAAATAGTGGCCTCTGGACCCTGGCAGGCTCAGCCCAAGAGCTGGGAGTGGAACTGACAGTGTGGCAGGGGCCAAGCCAGCCAATTCCCCCCTTCCCAGTACATATCTGGTGGCAGGCAGTAATTGTCCTTGTAACAAGAGACAAAGGAAGTGCCTCCACTGATGAGGGCATGGGCAGAGGCAGGGGGACATTCATGCCACCCTCCTGCCCTTACAGCTTCTGGAGTAGGGCTGACCCCTCTTCACTCACCCCGGGGCAGCCCTCGGATACATGACCAGGGCAAAGGGACAGTTTGGGATGTGATTTCTCACAAGGCTCAGCCAGCTCTGGGGTAGCAAGTCCTGGGTGTGCTGGGGGATCCCGTGCTAGCTCTCACTAGAGAGCACCATCAGGGAGAAATGAAAACTGCATCCTTAGGAACAGACCAGTGACCTCCCAGTAAGCGCTGCTCCCTGTTTCCGTCTTCCTTTTGGTCAGCCATCAGTTGAACTTGGGAGACCAACCTACCTCTCGTGTCCTCTCCATGTGCTGTCCCATCCCATCATCCCAACCCACCCCAACATCCCGTCCCCATCTCACCACCCTGACCCTGCTACCCCATCCTGGCCCTGCCCCCTGCTGCCCACCCTCCCAAGCCGGGGCCAAGCCGGTGCTGGGGAGGGTGAGGACCAATGCAGAACCATGTGTGACTGCTGGACGAAGCCCCTCTCCTTCTCCTGTACCAGACAAGGGGATGAGGCCAACGGCAAAGAAGACAAATTGACCCCGAAGAAGCGAGGGCCCTGGTGGAGGATGTCCACGGGGCGGGTGGGTGCTGGCGGGATGCTGACGGATGGGAGATGGCTCTGAAGGAGACGTCGGCGGCGGGCGTGGGCCTCAGCACGATACCTCCATGGTGTGGTTGATCTGCCCCATGGCCTCGGTGCTCTCCGAGTGGGTGCAGGCCCGTGGGCGGGTGCCCTCCACGGAGCTGGCGCTGGTGAGGGAGGCCGTGCGGGAGCGTGCCAGGCGGGTCATGCTGGCAGATGGCACTGCACGGGCACAGAGACACAGCCGGGGTGCTCAGATCCCTCTGGAAACCTGAGGGGCCTGAGCCAACACTGCCGCCAGCCCTGCTCCCCGATGCAACAGAGCTTGGGCACAAGCTTGCAGCAAGCGGTGCTGTGACAACATGAGCAGCTCCAGGCTGGTAAGGGATGGCAGGACAGGGGTGCTCTGGGGCAGGCTGAACACTGGGCTCACTCCTGGGCATGCAACCTCTGGACATCAGGCAGTGGGGACCCCTCACTACCACGTTCCAGGAAAGGAGTGAGCTGGGATCAGAGCTCCCCTGGCTGCCCAGGGTGTGCAGGGAAGGTGACACCCTCCCCCAGACAGCATGTGCCTTGGTGGGCACAGCTCCTAGACAGCCTGGAGGAGGGTACAGTGGGCACACTGCCAAGACTGTGCCTGCATGGAGGGGAGATTCTCTGAATGCCATTTCTCAGCCCCCAGCCCTGGCTCAGGATGCCATGTCAGGCAAAGCGGAGTGAGGCAGTGGGCATCCGGCTGGGAAGGGCCAGTCCTGCACCCAGGCTGCTCCCAAAGGTGCCCAGGCAGCTCGAGGGCACAGGCCAGGCAGGCACCATGCAGCAGCGGGCACTGAGCGGTACCTGTGCCTCCACTCAGCCTCCGATCCTTCAGGTGGGTGACTGGCAGGGGCGGGAGGAGGGCAGGGAGGGCAGAGAGAGAGAGTCAGCCCTGTCTGCCACTCCACTGGGACAGGAGCCCCTGCCCAGCCCACGTGTGCCTGCACACGGAGCTATCCCTGTGCACACAGACTGCACACAGACTGCACACATACACACGTGCAACAGACCTGTACACACACACACACACGTGGACAGGACTTTTGCAAGCGTACACACACAGATATAAACACACACACACATGGTCATAAACTGTGCACACACACATGCAGAGACTTCTGCACATGGGCTCTGCTTGTCTTTGTTGCACACACGCAGCCCCTGCTCGTGCATGCCCACACACACACACGTGCACACCCACATAGGCAGCCTGACACACACATATGTACACGCAGAGCCCTTGTACACACATCTGTGTGCACACAGAGCCTGTACACCCCTTCAGACACACGGACAGACAGACCTGCAGCAGGTCAGCACACATGCACACTAGCACACACACAGACCCACACCAGCCCCACACCCAGTCCCAGCACTCACTGTAGCCCATGCCTTGCAGGAAGTACTTGAAGGCTTCAGTCAGCTTGCCTGGCTGTAGGGAGAGAGCAGGGTGAGCTGAGATGAGGCTGCACTGAGGCTGAGATCCCCTCTCAGCCCCAGGCAGCTTCTGGCAGCCCCAGTGTGAGATCCCTATGCCCTCATCAGCCCATCCCCAGCTAGCCAAGGACAGCACCAGTGCATGTCTCAGGGCCCAGTATGCCCAGGTAACTGGGGAAATTTTGAGGGCTCACCTGTGTGACCTGGGGCAGCCCACCAGAATCAGCCATCTGCAAAGAGAAGGTCCTGCTTAGTTTGGGAGGGTGCCTGTACGACCCACCACCCCTCAGTACCCGCTGGCAGGAGGCCACTGCTGGGGTCACCCTGCTTTCCCCATACACCCCCATCTCCAAGGGCCATGATAGACCTGGAATGGGGACAAGGAGACACCCTGCAGCCCTGGGGCAGAAGGCAATGGGGCACTTCATAGGCATCAGGAACCTCCCTGCTGCCTCTTGCCACCAGCCTACCTTCAGGAATGTGGTGTTGGTGGGATCCAGCTTGGAGTTACACTCCACCTGCGGGCAGGAGAGATGATATTAGCACCCTAGGAAGCCAGGAGCCAAGCAGAAGTTATCCCCGTGTACCACCACTGGCCCACAGCATTCCAGCTGGCAAATCCCACCCCAGCCAGGAGCAGACAGGCCACTAGGGGAGCCATGAGCCCACAGGACCACCTCCCCTGCCATGGGACAGAGGGGACTTTCCTCTTATCAGTCTGGGCAAGGGTGGGGACTGCAACAGGAGGTGAGGGGGACTGGGGAGGCATTGTGTCACACGTGTGTGTACATGCAGACAAGTGTGCCAGCAGCTGTGTGGGTGCACGTGGCCAGGCAGGGAGCGTGCCTGTGTGCCAACACACCCGAGTGTGCACAGCATGAGCACATCTGGGCATACGAAGAAGGGGAAGTTTTCCAGGTGTGGCAGCCACATGCAGCTGCACGTGCACAGGTGCCCAGAGGAGCAGGCGGGTCTGCACACGAGCACACTCCCACTCCCAGGAGCTGCTGTGTGTCTGAGCAGGCAGGGAACCCGAGCGTGGGCACCGCCCACTGCCGCCCCGCGGGGACTGCCCTGTCACTCACCACCCCCTCCTCAGCAGGCGCGTTGTCTCCCACCACCAGCATCACAGGGCAGCTGGAAGGGAGAGGAGAAAGGGGCCTGGTCAGGGCTTGGTCTGAGTGAATTCCACTGCCCCAGCACCCCTCTGTGACCTGCCAGTGTGACTCTTACCGCAGCGTCTTGGCATTGGGCACAGTCCCAGGCCGGTTGATGTCCAGGTCCCTGCGGCTGATGGAGGAGAAAGAAGACCAGTGTGAGCCCATGGGCAGATGCCACCACTGATGCCATTGCACAAGAATCAGGACCCTGCCAGCCCTAAGAAGCCACACCCAGCCCTGCTGTCCTGGCAGTCTGTGCATGGAGGATGCCATGGCCATCTCTGCCCACAGCCCAAGCAGAATCTGTGCCACAGGATGCAGCATACAGCAGAGTGGCAGAGCTCCCAACCCTCCATGGGACAGCATCTCTGCCCCACTTCTCAGGCCTGTGCCAGCACCCAGTGCAGGAGGAAACATGGGAATGTGTACCCATGGCAGTGGGCTCTGGGACATGGCAAGGCTTTGGCTCAGGTACAACCATTCCCTATCCTTAGCCAGCAGTGTCAGACAACTTTGCACTGCTGCCTGCATGCCCTGGAGGGTGATGACAGCACCCTACAGGGGTCTGGGTTCCCACAGTGACCTCAGAGCCACCCATCAGCACAGACAGGACACAGCCCAGCAGCAGGGCTGCCTGGAGCACTCACCCATTGTACATGTTGAGGAAGAGCTGGAGGTTGAACTGGTTCACCACACTGCCAATCTGCTGCCGGTAACTCTGCACCAGCTCCGTGTTGTTCATCAGCTCCTCCTGTGGAGGCAAGGATGGAGATCAGGGCAGGTGCTGGGGAGACACCCTGCTCCCCCAGTCCTGCCAGCACAGACGAGGAGGAGGATGCTGGGCAATGCAGCTGGGCACAGTGCTGCTGCAAGGCAGGACATGGGCATGAGTCACACACTCAGACCAGGCAGGGCTTGACTGACCCCAACCCTGCACATGGGACAGGTCCAGTGGCACTGTGGCACCTGGCAGGGCACAGCCCAGGTGACCCAGCTGGGATGCCGGGCTGGGGGCTGGTGGCAGGGGCCCGGAGGCTGCACAGCCCTTACCTGGCTGAACAGGTGGGACAGGACAATGTCCGGCAGCGTGCTGGTGAGGCCAGAGAGCTGTGGAGGGAGCACAGGGAGTTACTGTACTGCCCTGGCTGCCTCCTGTACCAGGAAGCCACCAGGACTGCGAGGAGGGGTCGGGGCCGTGCCCACCTTGGCAGCTGCCCAGTCAATCCAGCCTTTGCCATTGGGGTCGATGTTCATAAGGACCAGCCCTTCGACCAGGTCAGGGAAAATGAGCTGCAGTGAGCAAGAGGGGAGAGGCTCAGAGGGGAGGGGAGATGTGCCCTTGGCAGCCCCCTACCAGAGCCACTGCACAGGCATTGCATGGAGCTGATGTGACCCTGCCCTGGGAGCAATGGGAGACCTGTGGCAAGACTGCCCAGCCACTGTGGCCTTGGCACTGCTGTCCTGGGTCCCCCAACCATCCAGGAGCCTTTGCAGCAACAGAGACTGCCTGGAGGTATCAGCTCCTGCCCTTCCCCATGCCCTGGACTGACAGCAGGTACAAGAAACTCAAGGCCAGCCCATCCCAGCCCCAGGCTCACCGCAAACTTGGCCAGCACGTAGGCTCCTGCCCCAACACCGATCCCAATCACATACTTGAACCTGGAAAAATTGAGAGGTCCATATGAAGGGACAGCAGGATCCAACATGTTCCCTGGGACACCCCTCCACCCACAGCAAGAATACTTGCAGGATGGAAGTTTACAGGGACAGCTCCCCAAACCCCAAATCCTTATCTTCTGTCCATTTCCCTACCCAGGACCCTCAGCCAGCAGCTGTGGAAGAGAGGCTGACTCACCCAAAATGCTGCACCACACTGGGTAACATGGCAGCCAGCTGGTCCATGGATGGATACTGGTACCTGTGGCATAGGGAGGTACAGGATGGTGGTTATGGAACCTGCTCAGAGCAGAGTGTCCAGGACAGGGCAGCTGGGCTGCCTGAAATGGGCAGGGAAATGCGACCCACCTGCAAACCACCCTATTGCCCACCCTTCATCTGCACAGGCTTTGGCACAATTGGGAAAAACCCACAGGCAGGGCACAACTGCCAGGCAGCAACAACCCAAGGGGCAGGGAGGTGACACCCCAGCAGGCACAGTGAGCCCCTGCAGCTGGCACCTACCCCTGAGGGAACTGTGAGGCTCCTGCCTGCTGGCCTGGTGCATCCACGTGGCACACCACAAAGTGCTTTGTGATCTCCTGCATGTCCTCGTAGTTGAAGAAGGTGTTGAAACAAAGCTTGTCTGTCAAAGGGCAGGTGGGTATCAGAGACCAAACACCCTGACACTGGGGCCTGATGGGACAAGGGAGCATGGACAGAAGCTGACCACCCTCCCACTGCCCTTCAGCCAGGAGGTGACATGCCACCAAAATCATCCCATCCCCTTCCCTCCAGGCTCCTTGCCCCCACAGCTACTGTTAGCAAGGGCTGCATCCCTACAGGTGTCAGGAGGCATGGGGATGGACACACACAGCCAGGAGAATGAAGAGTTCAGGGTGACCTCACTGGTGAACCTCAGAAGGATGGGACTGAGGGATGCAGAGCCCAGGACTGCAAGACGACCCATGGGCAGCAGAATTAGAAGACTGGGGTATTAACTCCGTCCAAAATCCCCAGACAGGGCTCAAGAGAACACAGGATTTGAGGAACAGCTGGAAATCTCCCTGCATGGAAAGGGCCGAAGAAACATCCCCAGTCCCCACCTCTGCAGTGGGACACAGACACTGCCAGGGCTTGGTGGGGTCCTGTCCCATGGCATCAGTGCTGGCACATCCCTTCCAAAACGTGGGGTGAGGCAGGTTGTAAGGCCCGTTGCAGCCAGCATGACGTGTGCCTGAACAGCCAGAGCTGCTGCAATGGTGACACAGCTCATGTAGTGTGTCAGTGACTCAGCCTCAGCCGCCAGCGGAGCGGGAGACGCTTCTCCCCACTCTCAGGGAATTGGGCATCCCAGCTCAGCTGGAGGGCACAGCCCAGGACAGGGCTCTGGGTGCAGCTCCAGGGCTGCAGGCTGACGGAAAGTGCAGCATCTCCACATCAGAGCCCCAGCTCGGGGTCTCTCCTTTCCTGCTATTCCCAGTCTCTTTTGTCCCCCACTATGCCCTGCTGCCAGCTGGGTCCATGCTCTGAATACCAACGGGCTGGCAGTGGCAGTGAGGACCAGCCCAGCATCCCCCATATCCCATCCCTGCCTGGTGTGGGCAGGCAGGCAGCCAGCACTGGGGTGGCCAAGCACTCCTGGCTGTGCCTGGCCTGGGCTTTGTGTCCAGCTGAGCATCCAAACTCCCTGGTGCTTTCTGATGCCTGGGGGGACCCCTGTGCAGCCACAGGCAGAGGAAAAGGAGCTGAACCAGGGGTGCTGTCCTGGTACCCCATGGAGCCTCGGGCTCACCCCTGCCTGCCCTGCAGCCCCAGCCCAGGAGCAGCACTCACGGTTGAGGCCCACATCGTGGTAGGTCAGGATGGCCGGGCGGTTCCCCTTGGGAGAGCCCCGGATGACCACGTGCAGCAGCCCATAGGGGGTCTCAATGTCGTGTTCCTGGGGAAGAGGAGAGATGGGGTGATGCCCACCTGCCCTAAGACATCCTTCCATTCTCTCCTGCCCTGCCATCACACCCTTCACTGCTGCTCCCCCAAATGGCTGGGTCCCATGGGAAGACACAGGAAAGAGGAGCAGCTGTCCCAGGAAAAAGAAAAGCTCTGGGCATCCCAGAGGGGGTAAAAAGCAGGACAAATCACATACAAATGCTCGGGAAGGGGAGGGAAGGGGAGGGAAGGGAAGGAAAGACTTTGGATAGGATCATAGGATGTAGAATTGGACATGTTTATCATGGGATGGGATCACAGGATGGTATCAAGGGACGGATGCAAGAGGGCTTGAGAGAGGAGGATAATAGGATAGGACAGGTGGACCACAGGGCAGGAGAGGAGATCTTCAAGGGCTTGAGGCTGAGAAAATTTTGGCAACAGGGTAGGGGTTCACAGCATGGCCCAGTTGGTGCAGATTCAATGTATCTGGGACAAACTGGCAGAGGTCAGACCCGGGACAGCACTCCAGGAAATGCTGCAACCTAATCACAAAATTACAGCGAAAGTAACTTCAAAATCCCTGGTCTGAAATGGCAGCGCCCCCACACAGAAACAAAAACTACCCCGTGCCTCAGTTTCCCTGTCTAGGAGAGCTCCTTTCCTTCCACATCCTGGCCCTAGCACAGGAAACTGAGCCCAGGTGCTCCACAAGGACAATGGACCACAGGTCCCCTCCAGATGCCCATGCCTGCCTGCCAGCCCAGCAGCAGTGACCTCGAGGCTGGGATCTGCTGGGTGCAGGAGCATCGTGCACTGAGCAGGGCAGGGCAGGAGATGATGGCAGGGTGCCCAAGCATCACGGGCCTCGCTGCTGGCACTGGCAGCCCCATGGCTGGGCTGGTGGGAGGGGAGCAGGTACGTGGATGCTCACGCGGGTTACGCGCCACCAAGGACTCTGAAGGACATGGGCCTGGATGGGAGGAACTGCCTGGGGACAGGGTCTCCTCACTGCAGTCCCTCCCCTCCCTGAGACCTGCTGTCCCTGGGGGAGCACAGTGGCCAAAAGCAGATCCAAGGCTCTGTGGAGACATCTCTTGGCTCCCAAGGACACCCTGACCCCACCCCTCATCCACAGCTGTCCCTCCACCCCCTGCAGCTGCATCAGGCAGAAGTCCCTGAGCAGTGACATCCCTCTGCAACAACAGATTGGGACACTGAGGCAGAGCAAGGGCCTGGCCCAAGGTCACAGAGGAGGAGACATCCATGTGGTCTGATCCTGGGCACAGGGTTGCCTTCTTGCCATCATCATCCTTGTGCTCCCCATCACAGCCCCAACAGCTCAGCTTTCAATCCTACCCCAAAATCGCCCACCCAAGGGAGCGGATCCATTCTCAGCACTGCTCCTTCCTGCCTCTTGCCAAGCCAGGCACATCCTGCCCGTGGTGCAGCCTCTGCAGCACCGCTGGCTACCACAGCCCTGCCCTTTGCCGCAGGGATGCTCGCTGGGGGAAGAGGCTTGGGATGCAGGAGATGCAGGGGATGAAGGCAGCAAGGAGAGAGGGGCAAAGACAGACCACGGCCCTAACAGGGAGGGCCATGGGGGTCTCGACACCCATAGGTGTCTGACAGAGCCCATCCATGTCCAGGCTACCTGCTCACTGCTGCAGTGCTCCCACCTCCCTCACCCCCTCTGCACCAGCCTGTTGCCATCGGGTCTTGCCATCACCGCAGAGGCCAGAAAGCAACTGAGGTGTTGATTCAAAACAGACAGAGACCCTGTCCCTCTGCAGCTCGGGGGGTGGGCAAGGGGCAGTTGTGCCCCGTCAGCACACAGCCCCAGCACGGGCCACAGCTGCTCATCCCCAGCCTCGGCACAGCATCTCTGCCGGCTCGGGGAGGACGCGCTCAAGGACAATGTGTCCCCAAAACCTGCAGCACATCAGGGATGCGGCAGCAGGGCTGGGAGAAGTAAGGGCTCTCCAGCAGTGGGTCCTCCCTGCCTCAATGCCTGCCTGACCCACGCCGAGCCCTGCTGGGTGCAAAGGCCCAGCCTGAGCAAGCGGGAGAGACGCTGGGGCAAAACACCTGGGGAGGGAGGGAGGGAGGGCAGCGAGCACGGGAACGGCGGTACCTACCCCATCCCAGCACTCCGGCATGGTGAGGAACCGGGCGGACGAGGATGCTCAGGCGGTGTGGGCCAAGCTGGAGGTCCCGGTGTGGGGCACAGTGATGCAGCGGCCGGGGCGAGGCTGAGCTCTGCGCTGGCTCAGCCCCTCGCCCCGATTTATAGCGGAGCCCCAGCCCTGCGCTAAGCCCTCCCTCGCCCTTCCCCCTCGGCAGGTTTGGCCTCCATTGCAGGCGAGCGCCGCGATGGAGCCAGCACTCAGCCATTGGCTGCCGCGGGAATTATTCATGCTCCAATTGGCCCCAAATACCCTTGTTTATGAAGAAAAAACGCCTGGCACCGTGCGGTACCTTCTCCATCTTCCCTCTCTCGGCAGACGGAGGCAGGCGGGGTGTCTGGACTGGCCTCCCGTAGAGCAGCCCCAGCACGGGCAGGGCAGGGCAGGGCAGGGCTCCCTGTGCCCACCGCACACACCCGGCTCCAGCCCCACACCGACACACAGAGCCGCGGCTGAGCCCGGGCCAAGGCCCTGCAGCCGTGCCCAGGCACGGGCAGCACACACAGAGCCACAGATGGACACGGGCACACCCCAAAAACCAGGAGAAGGACACACAGTGTGCTGTGCACGTGAGCACGCGTGTGCATGCACAGGAACACGTACCAACATAGACACACAGGGGCCAGGCAAAACCGTCTGGCACTGCAAAAGCTGCAAAAATTGATACCATGCCCACATCAAAGCATAGGCACTCCATAAAATGCTCGTGGCATTCCCCCCCCCCCCCACCCAGGGCAGGCCCTGTGTGTGTCAGTGCGTGTTCCTGTACATGTGTGTCGTGGTGATGTGCACACCAGGAGCACACCTGCTGCATCCCCCTGCCCTGTGCTGGGCATGGATGCCACAGCCATCACTGCTGCTGGTGGGTGCACAGCGAGCTGCACACCTGCAGAACCTCGTACAGAGGGGCACACTCATGTCCACAGGTAAACACTGCCCAGACACCTGTGTCACCTCAGCCAGCAGCACACTCATCCCACCTGCTGTGGAATGATGGCATGCAGGGCGTGTGCAGGGTTTAGCCCCGACCTGGGCATCACCAGTGGCAGGTAAATAAAGCAAAAGGAGGGACAATCCAGCAGCTCCAAGGGGTGGATCGTGTCCCTGGACTGACACATGCTGTGTGCATACACACACACATGAGTATTCCCATGTGCACATGTGTGCAGGCAGATGATTTCTGCCCTGATTCCATCGAGGCCTCTTACCACCACAGCCCCAAACCCCTCAGCAGTCTGTGGGTGCCCTCCCCCTGCACCTTGCCTGCCCCTGCATGGCATGACCAGCACAAAGCTGGGCAATCGTGGATGGAGAAGGAGTCCCACAGTCCCTCTGATGCCTTTCAGGAACTCACTGAAAGCCATGTCTGACAAACAAGCCAGGACTGCACAGCCAGAAGGTCTGGATGTGGGAGAAAGGACAGACAGGCAGAGGGATGACATTCATGCTGCCTCCACCAGAGAGGCTTTACTCTGCACTGCTTTGTCCCATGAGGAGCTCAGACACAGGCCTGGAAAGAGGCATCTCTGTGAACAAAGGACTGTGTGTGGTGGGGAAACCCAGCTCCCAAATGGTTCCTGACACTCCAGGTGCCATTTTTCCTTTCCCCAGTCCTGTTCACTGTAGAGCTAAAGACCATGGCAGCTGCAGTCCCCAGGAAAAAAAAAAAAAAAAAAAAAAAAAAAAAAGAGATGCAGAGGGACAAAAAAAGGCAGAAAGTGGTTAATAGAAGACAGAAGGGGTGGAAGAGCCAAGGTGAATTCAAAAGGGTTTCAGGAAGATGAGAGGGCTGAGCAAGGCTGACTTTGCTTGAATAGCATCAAATGGGATGGCCACAGCCTTGGCTACTAGCCCACTTGCCTGGCAGGTGGCCCAGGCCTCCTGCAGGATCCAGGGCACCCAGATCCCAGGGCACCTGCCCCCAGCTCTCCTGCACCTTGGCTTATGTCCCAAGGGCTTTACTTTGGCTGGTGGCAGAAGTGGGGGCTTCCCAGTCCCCCCCACTGCCCCAGCCAGGCCTGAGCATCCCATCAATGACTGGCTCTAGGGAGGAGCAGACAGACAGTGAAGAGTTAAGCTGGGGGGTGGATTGGATTATCCCAAGGAAGTGAGCCTAGAAAATGGGGTAAGACCTCCCCAAAGAATGGCAGGCAGCCCCCAGCCTTTGCACAGCACCAGCTTGCAAATGTCAGAGTGGAGAAAAGGAGGAGGTTGCCCTGGCATAGCTCAGGAAACTCAGCCCATCCCTACCCTGAGGCTCTTGGAGGGGAACCAAGAGGACACAGGGTCTGGCTGGCTTGGGAAAAGCTCTCTTGATCATTGCCCAGTTCCTTTTTTAGGTCCTGAGGGCATGGAGGTGTATCCCTGTGACATTTGCTGTCCATAACTGCTCCACTTGGGCACCACCAGGGACACAGTTCAGTGCCACCACGGGCCAACCCCTGAAATACACAACAATTGTCCTGGGAAGGTCATTGCTCTTTAATATCCCCTGCGTGCCAACCAAGCCCTGCCCCAGCACAGCTGAGCGAGAGCCACACTAGTGCTCTGGTGCTACTGAGAGCTCTGGGCAGCCTGGCACTGCCACCTCCCTCCCCTCCTCACCTCCCTCTCCCTCCTCTCTCTCATTCTGTGACACCAGGAGGTTTGGTTTCCTCTCCAGTGGCCAACAAAAGCCCAGAGCAAGCAGAGCAAGGAGCAGCCCAGCCCTGCACACCCTGCTGCTCCCAGTCCCAGCACCTCACCAGATTTGGAGCTGCTGGGAAGGGCACCATTTCAATTATTTTGTGGCTTTTGAGAGGGCCATCAGATATGTTCCACTCTGTGAACCACAGCAGCCACCACTCAGCACCCTGCCAAAAGCCTTGCTCCCTTACCAGCTGCACCCTCCCACGCACGTGGGTGACAGACACTGAGTGGGCCAGCCACAAAATTCTGGGCACTGCTATAAAAGAAGGACCTGTACTCCCCTGCCCTTGTCCCAAGATGAATGAAATCCATATTTATTTTGTCCTTACGGGTGCTGTTGTTTCAGTGCCATATCTGCAAGGGCTCAGTCATCACCACCCAAGCCCATTCTCCCCATGGTCCCACTGCTGGCAAAGTGGCAGCACATAACCTGAAGTCAATCACTGGTGTCCCTTGGCAGGGGAACACTTTGGGACAGGGACAGGCATCAAGCTGGCAGCCCCACTTCCCTCCCTCCCCACCACCCTGGTCCCCACAGAGGGAGCCTGGTGCAGGATCAGCCTGGGCAGAGGTGTGAGAGTCATGCAGACCAGCATGGGAGCCAGACACGAGCTGAGCTCCCATGAGTCCCAGAACTGTTTCATGGGGCTTGTTTGGAGAGCAGAAATGAAGGTACAAAATCAGCAGGTGCCAGCCAAGAGAGCAGAGGGGCCCTGCTCTTCAAGAGAGGTGGGTGGTATAGGGGGCAATGCCCCAGCCCTCCAAAAGAAAAAGAGGCTTTCAAAGATCCTTATGTAAGCAGGGAGCTGGCATTGCCTGGGAAACCATTACCATGGTAATGATAGAGGGGCTGGAAAAGCAGCTTGGCCTTCCTGAGAAGAAATTGCCTGTTTTAAAGGTTTTGTCCCCAGCCCATGGCCAAGTGCCCATCAGCCACATCCCAGCGCCAGCACAGAGATGCCTGGCAGCATCCCCCTGTCCCCTTCTGACAAGGACCATGATGGATGTGCAACCCCAACAGACAATGACCAGGCACTGCATCCCCACGAAAAAAGGGACAGCAACACTCCTGAGCCCACTCAGAGCCCCGCAGCCTTCCCAGGCACAGGCTGCTGTTCCATGTGAAACCCAGGGGTGGGCAGCACCTCCCATGGCTGGTCCTACCTTCCAATCTGTGTCCACAGTGGAAAGGAAGACATCCGAGTTTTCCTGGGATGAGAAGAAGCCATTAGGGACAGAGACACCCCTCAGTTTTGCAGCGCCCTCCCACCCAGCTCACAAAGCCCCCCGACACCACAGGCACTCTCTGCCCGGGGCTGCAGGGGACACAGAGGACACAGAGCTCACACGTGTGCACACACACATACACCTCCACAGCAGCTGCACACAGGTGCATGTGTTACCTGCATGTGTGCACACACACAGGTGTGTGTTAGCATGATGCAGAACCTCTGCACACACATCCATCATCCCACCAAACCTGAACCTGTGCTCAGCCATGCGGGCTCATCACCACTGGCACACACACACTGGGGACCACAAATGTGCCCCCAAACCCAGCACACACACAAAGTACCACATATATGCCCAGTGCCACACACAGCCCCTCCCAAGCCCCCACGTGCTGGTGCCCCACATGCAGGAGCCAGAGCCAGCGTGGTCACCAAACTCACCAGCTCGGCATCCTGTCCCCGCAGCAGCGGCTTCTCCTCGGTGAAGCGCAGCTCGTGCAGCCCTGCCATGGTCATCTCCTGCAGCAGCAGCCCTGCCCAGGGCAAGGGACATGTCAGGGCAAATCCTGCCTCGGTTCTCTTTGCCCCAGCCCTCCAGAGCCTCATGGGTCTCCCTCCCAAAGGGATGGGACCCAAATCAGCTTCACTCCACCCATCTACTACAGGGACTTGGTGCTTCAGCTTGTCCAGGGGCTGCAGTGAGCCCCTCTGCTGGGAGCTGGCAGCAGGCACAGAGCAGACAGTGCCTAGGTGAGCTCAGCTCCCAGCCCCTACCCAGGTCCAGTTCACCCAGTTAAGGACAAAACTATCTCCAGGGCATGATCTTGGGCAAACTGAGGGGCCAACTGTCCGTGCAGGTCACCTTAGTAAGCACTCAATCCACAACAAGATCATACAAATTCCCATCACAGCTTTCAGCATCAGCCAAAGACAGAAAATCCAGGGTTTTGGCCAGTTTTAGGCTACAGATAGGTATGGATGGGACAGAGGGAAATCTCTCTGCACAGGCAGAATGAGGGGTGATGTTTCTCAGCCATGCTGGGAGGCAGAGGGATGTTCCAAGCAGAAAGAGAGCAGAGAGACAGCCTGAAGTTTGTATAGCAATGATGGGAGAAATCCAAAGGTGAAGCCTTTGCTCCCAAAGTCTTCTCCTTGTCTGTGAAACAGGTGCTGGCCAGTTGGTACCTCAGCCCCAGGACTTGCAGGGACAGACTTCTCCATGGAGGTGCCGCTCAGCAGCAGTGTGAGACTGGGTGCTGCTGACCTCAACCAACACTGGCATCTTCAAAAACACCCCCAGGCACAAGCCCAGCTCAGAGAGCAAAAGAGAGCAAGGTGATGAGCAGCTGGCTGCACACAGAAGGTGAAAGATATGGGAAAAGTCCGGGCTCCCCTGTGTTTAAATGGGATGGGTTAACTGGCAAGTCCCAGTGCCAGGGGATTATCTGCACTCAAGCAGGATCCAGACTTCAGGCATTGCCTTTGCAGCCTCTGTTTTCACCCTTTCCACAAGACCAAGCCTTTGGACAAGTTGTTGCTTCTCCAAATGGGCCAGCACTTATCCCATGTCCCCTCAGCTGTCTCCCCCCTGTGCAATCTCCCTGGACATAAGAGGGATGGTTTGGGCGGTACAAGCACCACAGCTGACATGGACCTGCTCCATCCACACAGCCTCAGCCAAGCCTGCTTCACACTTTGTCCACCTCCAAACCTAGATCAGTCCAGGCTGACGATGTGGGAAGGCCAAGAAATGCCACCAATATTGTAAGGCTACCAGGAATACAGGAACTGGTCATAAACTCCCCTCTAAAGTCGGGTTTTGCTCCTCCGACCGGGTTTTCCATTTAAAACTCAATCAGGCTGTGCCACCTGCCTGCTTTCTGCAGACACAGCACTTTGCCTTGCTCCTTGGGAGCCATCCAACAATCCAGGACTGTTTGGAGGGAGAAACACCACTGTGAAGCCCCTCGAGATTCCCAGGGCACCCAGCACCAGGAGTCTCTCTGTCACCCCCTGCCCAGAGGGTCCCACTGGGCCTGGGGATGTCCAGAGGTGCCATCAGCCCCATGGAGAGGCACAAGTGAGGGGCACACTGCACCAGGCTGGGCTGCTGCTGCTGGGGAGATGGCTCTGTGCACAGGGACGGCCCTGGCCCACAGCCCACCAGCACAGCCAAGCCAACACAGCCTGCAGAGCCACCAACCGAGCAATCCCACAACCCCAGGGGGAAAAAACAGGAGAAAAATCGGCCTCACCGATAGCTGGGTCTGGGAGAGAGCAGGAGCGTCCCACGCTGAGCACACCAACCCACCGTGTGGCCACGGCCCCAGGCTGGCTGGGAACAGCACTTAGTGTATGGTGAATGCCTTTAATAATTACAGCCTGCAGCTAATATGGGAGGGAGGGTGGCTGAGCCATGAGGAAAGGCCCCGTGACCTTGTTTGCGTGGTGGGGGAAAGCAGGCTCAGGGGGGACATGGCAGATCCCTGCCCCAACCAGCATCCCCAGCATGGGATGGGCAGTCTCCTAAAGTGGTGCTGACTGTGGGAACAGAGGAGGGATCAGTAAGCAGGGTCAGTAAGCAGGGTCTCAGCCATGTCACCACCTTTCCTGGGTGCTCTGCTTCCCATGCCACCCCACAGGAACTCTTGGCCCTGCTCCTGGCAGCGTGGCTGTGGGGCTGTGGGCAGTCTCACCCAGCCCCACTGGGCCACTGTCACTGTGAAGGACTGTTGCTGTCAGTGAAGAAGCTACATCTCCAGGTCTCCTGGCCAAAACAACTTGGTTCCCATCTTATGCCAGGATAATGTGCCCAGCAACGAGCCCGTTTCTTTGCAGCTCACCTCAATGCTCCTCGACAAGCACACATTCCCAGGGTACCACCCCAAACACTCCCCACTCTGCCTTCCCAGTGTGGTGCCACAGTTTCTGAGGCACAGCCAGGACATTCCTCTTCCCTAATTCCCAATCAGTTCCAAACCCAGCAGGACATAAGTGCCCTGTCTGGGACTGGTGCTCTGCCCCACCAGGGCCCTGGCACTGTGTATATAGATGGGGACAGGAACAGCCACATTGGCTTACCTTCCCCAGCGATCTGCAGCTCACTGCTGGCTAACTGGAGGAGAACCAGCATGTAGCACTATTATAATTATTATAATTATAATTATTATTTTTATTATTATATCATTAGTATTATATCATGATCACAACAAGGCTGTGAGCTCCCTTTCACACTTGGGAGTGTGTTTGGTCACAGGGCAGGGATCCCCCAGATGTTGCCTCAGTCTCACAGGAGTCTCCACAGTGACTACCTGTGTCTTGCCCTGGCACGGATGTGGTGCCCACAGGATGTTGGCACAGATACCTCGGGTTGACTGAGCAGCGTGCAACAAACAGGCAGACAAATCAAGAGAAGTGAGGGCTGGCTCCTGCCAGGCAGTGAAGCCAAGGCAGCCTTCAGTGAGGCTGGGAGAGGGAGGAAGGGAACTTGCAGCTCAGTCTGAGCCACGGCCGTGTGCCCACAGCATTGCCCCCTGAGCAGGACTGATGGGGGAGCGCAGTGGGGTGAAGGAAAACCCCAGTGTGACACAGTCTGGGCTACATCCTGCTCCACCGGTGCAGGAGGAACACCCACAGCTTTCTCTGGCCCCGTGAGGGACACAGGTCTGCACCCAGCAGCCCCCACGAAGCAGCCTGACAGTGTGGTCCAACTGAGGGGTGCAGGACCGGGCAGCCACCCCACGAGAGCCGCCAGGCCGGGCACACGGTGCCACTGATGGATGGCCTGGGGGTGGCGGTGGCAGCAGGGGGCTTGGTGGGGGCTCAGGCTGTCTCGCAGTGGCTGTTGCTAAGAGCAGCCTCCTTCCCAGCCCAGCGCATTCGTCGGGGCAGCGGGGAGACTCCCAGGGGAGGCTGGCTGAGGAGCGGGGAGGCACCGCAGGGATGCTCCAGCGACCCCCCGGGCACCCCCACCCCCGGCTGTCTGCTGGGCGGCCCCTTCGCCAGGAGACTGCCGGGTTTGTTCCCCCTTCCCCCAGCACCCCCAGGCCGGGCTTTCCCCGCTGCAGCCAGGCTTCACCTCCCGGAGCCCGCAAAGGAGCCGACCCCGCAGCCCGCACCTGCGGGAGCCGCGGCAGCGGCGGGGCGGGCGGGGGGCAGCTCCAGCCCCAGGCAGGGCTGGCGGCTCTCGCCACTCCGGCCCCACCGCCCCATGGCCCTCCTTGTGTGACACCCCCCGCTCCCGGCACGGGCGGCCGGGCCGTACCTGTCAGGAGCTCGATCTTGTGCCGGAGCACCTTCATGCCGGGCGGCGGGTCCGGCGGGCGGGGCGAGCGGAGCCGGTGCCGGTGCCGGTGCCGGTGTCGGAGCCGGTGCGAGGTGCGCGGGGCGGCGCAGGGGCTGGGCTGGGCACGGCCCCGCCGGCCGGATCCTCCTCCCCTCGCCGGGGCCGGAGGGGAGGGACGGGGCCGGGATCGGGAACGGGGGCACCGGGAGAACAACTGAGGGAGGCGGGAGCGAACGGGAGATGGAGACCGCGGGGGTTCCGCGGAGCGCCGGGGGCCGCGGGGGCTGCACGGGGGATGGAGCTGCCGAGGGCACACATCACCCTGCAGGGAACCGTTTAGGTCCCATAGCGGGACCGGGATGGCCGGTAGGTCCAACAGGTCCCTGTGGTCGTGGAGCCCCAGGAGCAGGGGACAGTGCGGACCCTGGGGCTGGACCGTGCACAAGGGGTCTGGGTCTCCCCGAGAGGAGGAGAAGGTGATAATCAAGGTGCTTGGGGAGGGTCTGGGACAAGAGGGGAACTGTGCACAACAGTGATACCTGGAACACTGCCAAGGGATGTAGGGAGTCCTGGAGAGTGGGGCCACGAAGGACAAAGGGCTTGGGAGTATCCAGGAACAAAACCATGGATGACAAGGGACATGAGGGTCCTCTGAGGCATGGGAATGCAGGTTCCCCTGAGCATAGGATGGTTCTAATCAAGGTTGTCAGGTAGTTCCAGGATAAGAAGAATCTGTGCAATGAGGGTCCTCACAGCAGGTCTGGGGCTGCCAGGGAGTGCAGATACTGACAGTCAAGGAGGATCACCCAGGACTAGATGGTCATGATGACCCCACACACACTGATGCTGGAGGTGTAGGGTGGCAGCTGTTTGGGGCAGAGCAGGAGGTCGTGAACTACTTGAATTCTCCTGAATTGGGAAAATTGGGACATTGAGGACAGAGGGCCCTTGTCTGCCCCAGAGCAAGGGTTGAATCTTGCTTGTCTCCAAACTGGACAAGCCCATCCTGCCACTGTTCCTTCTTCTGTACTTGTTTGTATCAGTTTAACTGATTTTTTCCCACATCTAGGGATGTAACAGCCTCCACTCCCGGGCTGCCTGAGGCAATTGCACAGGATATACCATCCCAAACTGGCCCTTATCAAAACATCCCCATGGGGAACTCCTGAGGACCCCATCACCTCCTCTCAATGGGCTTGGTTCCTCACCACCTGTGTTGAATCAGGTATCTCAGAGCTCAGTCCTGTCACGCCTCAGCCAGTGGCCAACAAACCCCTCTGCTTCAGGGCTCTTTTGCCTGCTGGGCCATGGGGTGCCTTGAGAGCAGCCACAGGCAGCTCATCCTACAAACAGCAGCTGAGGGGCTGGAGAAATATCTGCTCATAGTGACATTCATCCCTGGTACATCCATTTTAACAGCTTGTCCCAGGCTTTTTGGATGGCAACCAGATTTCAGCTGATTTCAACTTCTCCCGCTGAGTCACCACGAGTTCTGCATCCAGGCTGCATTCGCCTTTTCACCTCCAAGAGAGGAAAAGCCCATGATGTCAGGGACTCTTAAATCTCTCAACTAGGAGCCAGCCCCTCACCTAGCACTTCAATGGGATCAGATCTTCCCTGCCTTCAGCACTGCTTTTCCCCCTCTTCTGTGAGTCCAGCAGCCAAGGGGTTTTCTCTGAATTGGTCAGGGATGAGATAATGTTGGTTCTCATCTTCCTCATCTAAATCCCCTCCCCCTCCTTCAATTGCCAGGGGGTTCTATGGGAATAAATTATTTTTCATACTTGGGATTTTTCTTCTCCTCAGCAGTCAACCTTCAAGCAGAGAGGCAGAGGGGGGCAGAACTGCTGAACCCCAGAACTAGCAAGAAGGAGGTGGCAGGACTAGAGTCCCTAGGATCTTCCATTTTCCCTGTGTCTAGAAGAAACCTGGAAAGATTTCTTTTAAAAGGCAGAGACCATAAAACTCCAATCAAAATGCTCCAGCATGACCCTGTTTCTCCCCAAAGTTCCTGTTGTGATTGGGCCAGCTCGACCTGGCAGAGGCGAGCTGAGACCCCTAACCCTTTTGCAGGTGGCTCTGCACTCCTTGGCCACCCTTCCCACAGTGGCACCCAGTGCTGGCAGTGCCACAAGGACCCATCCTGCAGCTGGTGGTGGACAGAGCACACAGCTGCCATCAGCAGGGAGGGACGTAGAGGTGACTGTCATGGGAAGCAAAGGCCTGAATCCAAGCCCTGAGGCAGGGCAGGGTTTGACACAGTCCAACAGCTCCAGGCTGCATCCTGTGCCGCACACAGGGCTGATCTGGGGGCAGGAGGGGAAGCAGCCTGGGGCAGATGTGCTGGCTGCCCACGCTGGCTGTGCAGGGGAGCAGAGCGATCGATGTGCCTGTATCGAAGGGCTTCACGGGCATCAGGAACCACCCCGAGGCACAGGCAGCCCAGTGATGATGTGCAGAGGAGTCACAGCTAAATTTAGTCTCATTTGTGCGTGAGTGTGATGGTTTTATTCTTGCTCTTAAATAAAAACATTGTTTGGAGCCAGTGGCTGCTGGTTCTGCTTTGCTCAGCCCTGGACCTTGGATGGGTTGTTTCAGTCAAGCTATTCAAAAAAGGGAGAAATGAGAAATAGAAGTTGGTGAGACATATCCCAAAGACCTATTTTCAAAAATGCTCAGCAGCCATTTCCCAGAATCCAGCAGTGCACACAAAGCAGTGAGAGTGTGACTTTGGTGGCTGTGGGGGTGTGCTGGTGCTGAGGGAGAGGTGTCTTCCAGGTAAAGCTGCTCCATAGCCATGGGATCACATGCTGGAGCCTTGACCAGAGTGAGGGGTGTCTTGGGATTGATGCAGCAGCGCTGGAGTACCAGCTGTTGGATATGGGCCTCATCCTCTATCCCACCTTGGCTGGACATCCCACCGCTAGGGCAGGCACAATCTGCCCCAGCCCTACATCCACAGGGCAGCAAATGGCCCACACCTTGCTGGGTCCAAAATATCAGAGCCAGAATGACAGCAGTGAAATTAAATCTTGGGTGCCTCAAAAAAGACACCTTAAACCCTGCTCAGAAGTCCCAGATTAGTGCCAGGATGGGTTGGTGCCCCCAGAACTGCTTCATGTAGAACAAGGTGGGGCTGCACTGTGGCACTGCCTGTGCGTGAGCTCAGGGCTGGAGCTGTGGACAGGGACAGGGACAGGGACAGGGACAGGGACAGGGACAGGGACAGGCAGGAGCCAGCCCTGCTGCTCCACATCCTGACACCACGCATTCCACTGAAGCTGAATGGGAAGGTAAAATCCTGCAGGGAGCTCAGTATCCTCTCCCTGCACACAGCCCACAGGGCCAGGAGAGGAGCAGAGGCTCTGTGACCTGGCACAGAGCTGTGCTGTGCCCTGTGTGCCCCACAAAGCATGCGCTGGGGCTGGCGAGCTGCCCGTCCCCCCCGGCTGCCTCCTGCCCTCCAAACACAGGGCTACCAGTAATTTTCCATCCTGGCTGTGAGCTCTGCCCTAACGAGATGTTCTCCTATGTCCCTCTAATAGGGCTGGGCCCCATTCAAGTTTCTCTGTTCATTCAGCCCCTGAGTCCCCTCTCCACCCCGGTTTTGCTGCTTAAGATGCCTACCAGTTCTGCAGGACAGCTGCTCCTCTGAGCCCTGCTCCTCACAGTCCTCACAGCCCCTCTGCCTCAGGGCAATGGGATGATTTTGTCCAAAAGCCAGGGAAAAAAAAAAAAAAAAAAAAAAAAAAGACCAGCAACCAGCCAAGAAAAATTCCCATGGCTCAGCTGCACTGGGGCCAGGAACAAGACAGCCCTGGGGACTTCACCCTCAGCCATTTCCAAAGCTGCCTCTGCACAGGCACCTCTTCTGGAATTGAAGGTCTGGGTCCATCAGCTGCACTGGTTGGCCCAGCACATCAGAGTAAAGTTGATTTCCAGAGGAAGGTGCCAGGCCCTGAAGCGCTGTGCCTGCAGTGCCTGTGCAGCAGAGCGCTGCCTTCAACTCCTTCTCCTTGCAATGAAACTGCTCAACTCTGACCTCAATTTGGGCTTTCACTTTGTGGGCCTGGAGAGCCACCCACTACCAGGAGACACCTCTTCTGGAGGGAGAATTCTCTGCCCATGTCTCCGGAGCAGGTCCCTCCATCCCTTCCTGCCTCCTCCCAGCCACAGGAGCCAGCAGCAGCACTGCCCACTGTGCTGCTTCTGCCACGGGCTCTTTTCGGAGCCCAGCCAGGTTTTAAATAAATAAATACCTGTCAGCAGAGCCAAGCCGGGTGCTTAGTGACGGCATGTGTGTGTTTAGCAGGTTGATAGGCGTGAGACAGAGCAGAGACAGCAGGGGCTCTCTCCTCGGAGGCCAGAGACCGGCACATTCTCAAAGGCAGCATTAATCAGCATTTTCAACTGCACAGCACCTGTCACAACACTGCAACGTTGCCCACTCTTACCTTCCCTTGGAGGATGGAATAATGCCATTTCCAAGGGCTGACCTCTCTAGCTGCAAGCTGCTGTGATGCTTTAGGGGGAGGGTGATGGATTGGGAACACTCAACTTCTGTTCTCAGTGTTTCCACAGTTCCCCAGTCCCCACCAGCTGCAGCCACCTGCAGTCCCTCCTCCTTGATGGTCAAGAAAGCCCTCACAGAAGCAGCCCAGCACCCAGCTCCCCTTGCCTTGCACCCCACTAACTCTGCCCCTGACCTTTTCCTTGGCCCTCAGCTAATCAATACCTCTAACTCTGGTCCATCAATCCTAAAAATTTCAACGCACTTATCACTAATGTACTCTCTTGTTTGGCTGCATTTGGGCCATGTACCCAGCAGATGCTGGGAGAGGGGCAGAGGGCTGGCCAAAGGTGTGTCACTGCTGTCCCAGGACAGCATGTCGACTGAAACACCAGCCTCTCTCACTTCCTGAGACAGGTCTTCATCTCTTCCTCCCACAGTTCTTGGCTCACTGGACAAGCACAAACCTCCCTCCCTCAGCTAATCAGCTCCCTACACACTCATCCTCTCCTTCCCTTTTTTAACCCTGTCCCTTGCAGAAGCCTAAGACAAAACCAAGATGAAGTCCCCAAACCAGTTTGGGGAGCTCTGGACACCAGGTGCTGCCCTGGCCTGTGCATCTTCCCACCTCAGGGGCTTTAAATCCAATCACCCAGCCCTGGAAAGAGTGTTTTGCCCCAGTGGGTGCCAGATACCCACCCAAACCCACTTCTCTTGGAGTCTCCATGTGCTCCTGAGTCAGGGTGTTGCCCATCCCGGGGGTAAAATGCCCCCTGACGTGGCTGCTGGCTGTGTGACAGTGCTGCTGCCTTACAGCTGATCCTGGCAGGGCTCCTGGAGCCCCATCCCCCGTGCTGGCGTGCACCAAACCAGGGCTCTGGCCATCCTGGCACTGACCTTCGCTGCAAATCCAGTCACACGCACCCCATCAATAACTAAGTGCAAGATAACAAAATGAGCTGTCACAGCCAATTAACATGCTGAGCTTAATCGGCTTGTGGTCTTTCAGGGTGGAGGTGAGGGGCTGGCTCCAGGCTGGAAGGGCCAGAGGGAGGCAGGTGTTTCATGGATTGCAGCCACCCCTCTCTGCTGGCTCCCTGGACCAAGAGCCAGGAGTGGGAGGCCAGGGCAGTGCTTCCTGACAGCCGTGGGATTATCTCAGGAGGGTGTGGACACCCCAGCCCCAGGCACGGCCAGCAGAGAGGGACAGGCAGCCACGGGGTGACTGGTGTCAGACACCCCACACTGGGCTTTAGCCCCAGGGCAGACCTTCTTGCTAGGAGAGCAGCCAGCACAAATGCCAAACCCAAAAGGCTTCCACTTAAAGCCAGAAGGGATCTCAATAGCTGTCAGTGAGTGCCTCTCAATTAATTAGCATCCTGCTGATTCTACAATTGAGGCGATCGCTAAGGAGATTAAATCGGTCTCTGCCATAAACCAAATGCTGTTCCCAAGGTCTGATTTGCAGTGAATTTCTTTTCCTCAAGCCCTTTTCCTGCCCTGTTGACTCAGCTGAAGCCCCAGGGTGCTGGGTGCAGCCAGGACACAGCGGAACTCCAGAGATGAGGGTGGGACCACTCAGCCAAATGTCGCTGCACGCCCGGGGAGGGCTCACTTGGAGGACGCTGTGTGAATCCAGAGTAGTGCTGGGTGAACAGAGCCGGGCCACCCAGGGAGGCCGTGATCTGTTCACCCCATTCTGCCTGCATCAGCAGGGACAGACTCAGCCAGGAAGCCAGAGCTGCATTTGTGCACCTGAGAGCCCAAACTGAAAGGAAAAATAACAGCTCAGCCTCCGGGCAGAGATTAGTAAACCCACCACTACTGCAATAAACCCTGCTGATTTGGTGCAAACTTGGAGTAACCCCAAATGTATAGGGGCAGTAGAGCAGAGTACAGCCCTGCCCAGGAGGCTTGGCTCCATTCCATCAGCACTCCTTGGATCTCCACCAGCACAGCTGAGGAGAGGGAGGACTTTTCTCTGGAAGCCTTTGCAAAAAATGTGACTCCCACAGTTGATTTGCTGGAGCTGCCCAGGGCCTGTGCATGTCTTGTTCCCTCACCTCAGCAGAGAAACAGCCATTCAGCCACCCATGGACACAAAAAGCACTTAGGAAAGGGGCTGCAGGATGCCAACTAAAGAGCCAAAACCCTGCAAGTCCTGTATTTGTGACACGAAGGCAAGAAATTCATCTTAATGAATTAAGATGAATTAAATCCTTGCTGTGATGGGAGCCTGTCTTCAAAGATACACCCACCCAGCCCAGGATGATCCCACAGCAAGAGAAACAAGCACATGTGAGGGATGCTTTGATTGCACTTTGATTACTGCATCTGCTTCCCTGCTTCCTACCATGTGCATCGCTGCCAAGTCCCACAGCCACCTCCTCACTCCACATTGCTCTAATGCCTGAGAAAAAAAGAAAAAAAAAAAAAAAGCCACAGTATATCCTAACCATTTGGCAGCTTCTTGATCTGAAGTCAGGGAGAAAATTGTCTTTTATGTTCAGCAAGGGTTTGTAAGGGTTTCTCACAATCCTCCTCTGCTCTCCCTGAGGAGAACCCAGGGCCCTCGAGGGACCAACAGGACAACTAGAGACAAACCCTGTCCTACACAAGCCACACAAGCTGAAAGTCCAGTTTTCAACCTCCATTTGATTTCTGCCACCTTTTTTTTTTTTTTTTTTTGTATCACAGCATCACAACTGAAATGGAGCAGCATCATCATGACCCTCAGGAGAAATCTCCTTACCACTGCCCATTTCTAGACACAGAAATCCAAGGGTAACTCTGGGACTGTCTTTAGGTTTGCAGTTTCTCAACCTCACCTGCAGGCAAACTGGTGATTCCTTATTCTGTGTCCCTCTGTGCTCCTCACACCCCAAAACCCTGCCCAGCCCAGCTGCTGCCTGTGCCTTGCCTCCACCCAGCAGCAGAAAAGTGGCTTTTTTTCCAGCAAGAGAGGAGATTTCTGCCTTGCACAGGTCCAGCTGGGAATCCCAAAGAAGGTGCATTTCCCCCAAGGTGTGGGGGAGCACTGCAAAGAGCTGCAGCTGTAAATCCTCACAAAGGCTGAGGAAAGGCAATGGACCAGTGTGTCCTGCCAATCCAGATAGAAAGGATACTGAGGCCACTGGCACTGCTTGGCAGCCTGCCACGAGGAATAACTCTTCAAAAATAGAAGCACACTAATCTGAGGAACCTGCTGGTATTGTCAATGACATTAATGAAGTGTTTGGAAAATCAGAACAAATGCCTTGGCTTTTTGGGGCTGTGCCCCTTGTAATTTTCCACATCAGCTGAGGAGTGTTCTGGCAACAGCAACAGCGCTCCTGGTGCTGTCCTGCTCCCCAGGGCAGAGCAAGGAGTCGGCTCTGGGGGCTCCCAGCAAGCCTGGCCAGTCCTCAGGGAAGTGGCTCCCCAGAGCAATTTCCACTGGGAGACAAAGCCCATCAAACTCAGTGTGCCCAGGGGAGATGGAAGTTCACTGTCTCCTCTTCCTTCTTGTTTTTATTCCTGGTCTCAAGCCCCCTCTGGGTTCTTTTTCACCACCATGCTCAGGACCCACAGGATGGCAAATTTCTCCCTGGCAGAAGGGTTTTATGTTCTACAGTTTTCTCACCATTTTCCTCCTTCTGCAGCAGTCAGTAATCCTTCATTTTCTTTGCCAACCATGACATCCAGTCTTCGAGTATGCTCTAATCTAGGACAAGGTAGCACAAGCTACCAAACCCAGATTTCAATTAAAATTGTGAACAAAGCTTTTGTTGCAGCTGGTTACCCAAAAACTGGTAGAAAATCACTGGTTGAAGATCAGAATAGCTTGTGCTCCTAATTCAGCCAGGTGCCACTGTGTCTCTCATAAAAATAATACGTGGTGTTACAGTATGTCACCTCCCAGAACACTTCTTGTTGCTGGTCCTCCTGGTTGCTGCTCAAATGTTGCCTATTTTTTCACTTGATTGCAATGAAAATATTTGTGGCAATACTGTAAAATGTGCCTATAGATTGCTTTGTCATAAACATCAGCAGTCCTTCAGTTTAAAAGCTGAAGGACACGGGGACAAATAAAACTTAAAAGTCCTTTTCAGACCTTTCCCAGGTAGTTCTGTAATGAAGATTTATTGTACCATTCTGAAAACACACAAGTTCAAACTCCTCTAACTTAAAGTTTGCTGCAGTGCCATGGAAAAGGACTGCTGTGTTCACAAAAAGTAAAGAGCACTCTTGTACTTCTGGACAGAAAAAAACTAACCAAGATTTACTAACCAGATACTGTAATTTAAAATTACAGAGTCAGAGTTTTTAAGGGTCTTAAACTCACGGTTACAAGAAGTGGCATTGCCTTCTTACAAAAAGCCAGTGACATTGAAGACTACTTCAGAGATTTTTTTTTTTCTCCCTATTCTGAAGGCTGTTGCACAAAATGTTGGCAAGTGAGCAACCTTCTGCTTGGACTTTGCATCCAGCAGTAGAGAAGAAAAATGCTCTTACAAATGCAAGAAAATTAGCTTGGATAGTCACCAAAACCAGTCCAGAAATTGATGGAATTCATTATTTTGGTTATAAACCAGCTACATCCCAAAGCCAACATCTCAGTAAAACAGTATTTCCAGTTGAATGATGCTTCTTGTCACAGATGGACTTCAACTTGCGCCCCTTGCAGCACTGATCACAGCTCTGTCACAGTACATGAAGTGTTTGCCACAGTGCCTGGAGCAGCAGGATCTGGATAGAGACAGCCAATTCCCACCTCCCACCACCACTACAACCAAGCTTAGGTAACACAGAGTCATCTCTACCCATCTCATGTTCCCAAAAATGCAATTCATTAAAGCAATAGTTCATTGATTGGCTGGCAGGGTGTCTGCCACAACCTGTCAAGCTACTAGTCCCCACCTGAGCTAAGTCAGACAGGAACTATTTCTACACTGGCACAACTGCATGAGTTAGCTCCTGACCACATAATCTGTAAGAGCAGAGGATTATCTATCATGGCCACACTTTTGTAGAGACCTGGACTTTCCATTTGATTTTCTGCTGTGGCACAATTAACAGACTTTTCACATTACGAGCATTCCCTTACAAAACATTTATTCAGGATAAAAATGCAGAAATGGACAACTGACAAATGCATAAGCCATTATGTGCCATTAAGTCGTTAAGTGCAGCAGCATTTCATTCTGCACATACTTAAAATACTTTGTCAGGCAAGCTTCCAGCTGGTCTCCTGTGGCAGGACAGCTGGCTCTGTGCAGCTGAGGGGGAGGCACCAAGATAATTCTGAAGGCACAACACTGTCCCCTGTCACCACCTCCACAGGCTGAGCCTGAACATCTCTGGCCAGGGAATGGCCCTTTGTGCTCGAGGTCTTGTTTGAAGCATCCAATATCCAGGTGCATCTGCAAGTCCAGTAATAGCTCCTCTGAGACTTGGATCTTGCTGTCACCTCCCAGGGATTCCCACACAAGTGGAAGTGCTCAGCAGGATCAGGATCCAGCTCCTCTGCTCAGGTTCTCAAGGTCCTCCTTCTACAGAGGCACAGAAGCACCTGTGAGATGTCTAACACTGCTCCCAAAGGACAACCACCCTGATGACTGCAGGAACTAAGTCCTACAGAGATAACCATGTCTTCTTTCTCCAGTCCAATGGGACTTGAGATGATCTAGGTTTAAGGGCATCCACATGGGATGATAACCACTGTGCTGTTTAGCAAATCCCAAATCCAGTCACTCCTACTGGCAAGGATGACATTTACTAGGATCATTTTCCTAGATTCATTTGGATGGATCAGAAGGAAGGCAACTACTACTTCTACTGAACCACTGTCCCTTCTACTAACCAAATTTAGAAATCAGAAGAATTTCTCTTGGAGAAACAAAAGAGTTTCCATTAAAGTTTCTGCTTTTGATCTGGTCCAGACTTTATTCTTTGCTGCCTTGTTTCCTCCTCTGTAGAACACCCATCACAGAGACACATCCAGCACAAAGGCCACAGGCATCAAACAAGAACACTCTTTACTAAACAGCACCAAGGTCACAAGGGCCAGAACGGGAGAGGACAAAGCAGCACCAGACCTGTGCAGTCACTTGTGTGGGTTTGAGGTATTTCTCTCCAGGGCACTGGCACTGTGTACAGGAGTCAACAAAGAAAAACATTCCTGCCTCACAAAGAGCACCTGTTCCACCTCAGTGTATAAGAAATGAAAAAAAATGAATGCTGTATCACATTTTTTTCCACATCACTGGGACTCTCTAAAGAACAGGGAACCTGGAAACAGCTGTTCATAGAATCAACAGCTGTTTCCAGGAGGTTGGGAAGGACAAGATGAAGTATATTAATTACACTTCTTTCCACATCTGGTATTGTAAATATCAGTTTGGAGCAATACTTAGTATTTATTATCCTTTTAGAAAATCCTGTCACAGCCTTTCAGCCACCTAGCAAACACCTTAGCTGCAACTCCTCAGGAGTGCTAGGAGTAAGCTGTAAGGCTGTTCAGTGATGTGGTCTAGTTTTTATACTCTTGCCCTCTGCCTTTAAAATTTTCATATTATAAGACTATTCATAATAGTCTTATCCAAAGCTGTTACAGAGAAGAATTCCCATTAATGGACAAGGAGCCTGTCCTCCCCTAAATTGATTAATCTTTCTCTTCTAGGACAGGCTGTAAATCTGTGTCCCTCACTGTAACTTCACGTTCTTCAGGCTTTTAACCATCCACTTCTGTGAGCTTTCTTTTCCCGTAGTTCTGCACCAGGCTGGAAGCTGTGATTTGAGAAGCCTGTCCCTTTTCCCAGCTCTGGAAGTCATTCAGGCCTTTCTGTCCCACTTGAAAGAGAGCCCGTTCCAGCTGGTCCAGCCGAGCCACCAGCGCGGATGTGTCCTCGTTGTAGGCGTTCTGAGAGGAGTCCATGATGCGGCGGAAACGGGCAACGAACGTCTGCGGAGAACAGACGGAGTCACTGACCGGCAACACAGAGCCCCCCCAGCTCAAACAGGGAGGCCTCAGCTTTCAAAAGTGAAAAGCCAAAGGTTTAGGCTCCTGTTCACAACAAGCCAAGGGTCTGCAAACAGAACAGCACTTGTTTGGCTACAAAGACAGAACCACTTCATGCCTGAGCTGGGACACCAAATGCCTGATACCTGACAGGAAGCAAACACAGAATTGGATTTTGGCTGCTTCCTCACAACAGGCTTGAGGAGACCACAGGATACAACACAATTATCTATTCTGTCTCACCTCTCAAGCGATCATTGCTTTAGAGCAGGAGGAATGAATCTCATGCCACAGCAGCTGCTGCAGGAATGTACAAGCTGCAAGCTGTCAGTGTCCTGGAAGTTCAGTCAAACTGCTACTGTGAAGCATTTAGTACACTAGAAAAAACACTTAACCATGAAAAAAGTAAAAAAAAAAAAACAAACAATATACAACTTATAAACAGTGTAACTTTGAAACGCTAAGCAACAAGATGTATTTAAGGTATTTTATTTTCCTCTCTATCTTTGCTTTTGGGAACTGGAAAAAAAAAAGGGTCAGAACTCCTTGAAAACTATGTTTTGTTATTTCAGAAGCTGATTTTAGAATCACCAGAGCTTATAGGATAAATATATTATAAATTAGTAACTGTCATTTTGACTTTGTCAGCAAACAGTTACACTTCCCATTCATAGTTCCAGAACATTTTGGAGCAGGTTTTTAAGTCAGTACAACTCCCCTCCTGTTTGTTTTTAAAAAGAGGAATCAAACCTAGCATGCTTTGATTTTTTTGTCAATAAATAATGAGTTCTACTGTGGCTTTTTTTTTCCTAAGACATCCATTAGCAGAAAGAGAAAAGACAAGGAAAGGAGTGGGCACCTCCTCAGTGCACAAAGCACATATTCAGTGGACAACTCCAAGAAAGCAGCAGCACTTAAAAGCCTCTCTGCATCAGCCTTAATGTAAAGCACAGAGAAAGGAAAAAAAATGCAATAAAACTCATCCCAGTCCACTTAGAGACCTGGCTGAAGAGATCTCAGAGCTGTTAGTGGTTATGTTTAAAAGCCCAAGAAGACTGAAGTCTGGTAACAGACAAAGATGACATCTATCTTTCAAAAGAGAAAGGGGAGATGGAGAGGGAGAAGGGAAGAGCCAGGGAATTATAAATTCATCAGCATCAATTCCTGGAAGCATACTGGAACAAAGAAGCAATACAGAAACTTCTGCAAGACAATAAAAGAATCACAGCCATCATGGACTTGCCAAGAACAAACTCCCAGAGCCCAGGCTGGTTTCCTGCTAGGGCAGGATGCCAGGCCTTGCACAGGCAGGAAGAGCAGCAGAGGGGTGTCTGTCATGGGGCATTCTTGGAAGATTTAGCCAGACCACCCAAAGATGGTCAGGAGAGACAGCCATCATCCACAGCTCCTGTCAGGATGGAAGAACACACTGACTGGAGTTCCACTGGGGTCCCTGTGGGACCAACTGCTGTCTGAGATGTGAATTAATGAGCTTACAAAGGAATAGAAGTTATGCTTATTAAATCAGCAAGCAACATGCAGGAGAAAGGATGACTATAGGCATGTGGGGGAGCAGAACTCTTGATTTATAACAATCCTGACTGATTAGAAAGATGGTGTGAAAACAACAGGATGTCATTCACCCAAGACTAACAGTAGGTTTTACATTAAGGCAGAAATAGTGCAAAGTCAGGAAATTATTTGTTTGCAGATGCAACTTGTACCATCTCACTGTGGACTGCAAACCAAACACAGATCCATGTGCCTGCATCGTGATAAACCAGATGCTGCACCAAGATGAGCCAAGAGCATCACAGCCACACAAAACTCACAAAGAAATCCTTTTGTTTTCATCAGCTCAAGTCCTGAGCATGAGACTGCACTGCTGTTCAGGGACAGCACAGTGGATGCAGCTCCACTGGAGGGGCACCAGCAGTGCACAATGAGGGCAATCAGAGGTTAGGAAGCATGACCCATAGAGAAATATCAAATGAACTGGGACTGCTGCAGGAAGGAAGAGAATAACCTGTCCTCAGCATTTACTTTTTATGAGACAAACAGAACAGAGCTTGTATTGCTGTGAAGGAGCTTTGGTTCAGACACTGGAGCAAACCTCCTGAGGTGAGGCTGGCGAGGCACTGAAAGAGATTGCCCAGAGCAGTGTGAGGTCTCTGCTTTAGAAAGATTTAAAGACAGGTATAGTTAAAGAATCTTACATCAGTTCTAGTCCTGTTTTACAGGATTCAATGAAATACCGTATTTACAGTGTGGAAACACCGAGCTAAAATTACACTCCTGGATGCACAGTGGAGGCTTCCAGCACCAGCCTGTGCAGCTGCCAAGAGGGTCATCCATATTCAATCCAGAAGTCATTTGGACTAAACCAGGATGTTTTTCCTGAACACTGCTAAGCAGCTGGGAACAAAAGGAAGACAGAAAAATGCAGATCTAAATTTCAAGCTCTGATTCAGATACTTGCCTGCAGGATAGTCTGAGCTATCTCAGGATTCTCTGGATTCTCAAAATTCAGGAGCTGTGAGCCAAATCCATAGTAGTAGGGCCCCATTTTATGCAGATCAACCACATTGGCATCAGCACTGAACACCGTCCTCCAGGCTTCCTTGTAAATCTTTGGCAGTTCCACAGAGATGATTCTCCTCTTGCTGTCATGCAGCCCTTTAGCAAGCCACAGAGGGATTTCCAGCTTGGATCCCTGGAGGAATGAGAGAAGACAAAAGTTATCCTTGCCGTGAAAGTGAAAGTACACCTGAAGCAGCCCCAAAGACACAGAGGGAACTTTATTAATGGAGATCCAGCATTACAAAAAGTCAATTTTGTTTTCAGAACAGTCTTTTGTGACTGTAACATAAACCAGACACACTTTAGAGGCGTTATCATCGCACGACTCAGGAAGTGGACTTTTCAGTTTAATAACTGTCAGGTTGTGAAACAGCAAGAGGAGGAAAAGAAGGAAAATCCAAACAAGCAAAGCACATATAATAAAAGCAAAAATAACTTTAGAGAAAGTAGCGGAGAGCATCATTGCAGGAACACGAAGAGAGGGCGGCCGTGCCTGGGGGGCGCGACAGGGGTGGGGGCGAGAGGGTGGCCCTGGGGCAGAACCCCCGCGTCCCGTCCCCTCCTGAGAGCGACAGTCCCGTGTCCCTGTCCCATGTCCCTGTCCGCGTCCCCTCCCCCGTTACCTCCGGGATGGACTCGGCGCTGCCGGCGCCCTGCCCCAGCAACACGGCCAGGCGCGGCAGCGAGCTCTCGGCGCGCCCCGGCAGCTTCTCCTGCGACATCAGGATATCGTCCAGCGAGAGGAAATTCTCCTCCGTGCCCAGCCCGGGGCCCACGGGGAAATACGCCTCGGACATGGCCCGGCCGCGCTTCCCGCCGGCCGTGAGGGACAGCCCGCCGCCGCCACCGCGCATGCGCCGCCCCGCCCCGCCCGCCTGAGGGGAAAGGGGGTCGGGATGGGAGGTCGGGGTCGGGATCGGGATCAGGAGCGGGAATGCGGATCGGGAGCGGGATCAGAAGTGGGAGCGGGAAGGGGTATCGGCACCTTGGCTGCCCCACCGCCGGGGCTGCCCCTCAGCCGGTGCCGTCCGTTCCCCCGCAGAGCGGCCCGGGCTGCGTTACAGAGGGGTCTGGGGCCAGTATCGGGATAGGACAGGGGGATGGACTCACACCGGGATCGGGGTTTGCGGGGAAATTCCGCGCTGTGAGGAGGGTGGTGGGGCCCTGGCACAGGGTGCCCAGAGCAGCTGTGGCTGCCCCACCCCTGCAAGTGTCCAGAGCCAGGTCGGGCGGCGTTTGGAGCCCCGGGACGGTGGAAGGTGTCCCTGCCCATGGCGGGGGGTGCACCAGGATGGGCTCTGAGGTCCCTCCAACAAAGCGCTCCAGGGATCTCTCCAGGGGTCTCTCCAGGGCCGGGCACTGCCGCCCTGTCCCCCTCAGGAGGCTGCCCCAGCAGGGCTGCTCCCAAGGCAGGGGTGTTTCCCCTCCATCCGCCCCGGCGGGCTCATTCCCAGCCCGGGGAATGGGGCATGAACGCTGCCCGGTGTTTGGCCGTGCCGTGTCTCCCCTTGGAGTGAAGGGCGCGGCCCAGCCTGCGGAGCGCAGGGCCCGGCTGGGGGATGTGCCTGTGCTGGGTAGGCAGGAGGCAGTGCGGGTGAACTGTGTATGCCTTCGCTTTCAAGGGGAGGCTACAGCCCAAAGTAATTTATTTTAGTGCTGTAATACAAAGAATCAAGTCATGTTTCGATGGCAGAATCAAATACCCTGTGCTACCATTCTGGGTACCATTTTTATACCACCATTCTGGGTTTGGTGGTGTAAGGATAAAAGCAGTGGTTATCCCCAGTTTTGATCAGAATTTTACTTCATTTTAGAACCTGGCCTTGTGCACTTTTTTGCTCATTGTTTTGTTGTTTGGAAAGTAGTTCATTTTTCATCAGATTAAAATTTTCTTGCTATTCCCTGAGCTGTATATGCTGAAAGCATAGCTTTTTCTATAGACAGTGGTCTATAAAATAACATTTAAATAATCTAGTAAATATTTCAGTCTTTGTTCTGCTGAAGAAGGAAAATAATTGAGCAGTGTTGAAACACCCGACAATTTCCCTGAGAAATAATCATGGAGTTATTTATAGATAGTCTGATGATTTTTTTTAATGACATTTTTAGTCCATGACTAAGGCGTAGCCCAATGCATCTTTAATTATCTTTTAATTCTTACGACCTCAGCATTCTTCCTGCTGCTGTTTGCTCAAGCTGGATCCGCTGTTATTTGTTACTGTTTTGTCATCATTAATTAGTGGGTTGGTACTTTAACATCTTCGTCAAAGTCAGACCCATGCAAAATAATAAAATCTGAAGCAGTTTATTAAATCTTGTGCTATTTTATTTTGTACTGAGAAAAATAAAGCACAGAGAGTGTGGGCTGAGACCTCAGGATGATGTGCTTCCGTCACTTCCACGTCCCCTGGGTACCCTGGCAGTCTGTGCTATAAAAATCCAGCCACCAAAGAAATGGTGAGATTTTGTGTGCCGGGTGAGCAGAAAAAATGTACCCATGTGTGTTTGTCAGTGTGACACCCACACACTGCTGACTCCAGTGTCCCCTTTCCCAATTAGTCAGGTACATTAAATACTGACAGCAGCAGTAAGGGCAATGCATGCCCCCAAAGAGAGATTTAATGTAAAGGTCATTTCCTGTAAGATGCTGTTTTGTTGGTTTTTTTTTTTATAGCCTAGAAAACAGACATTATATTAATTTTAGCAACACCAACTATTGTCCTGTATTGTTTTTGTGGTTTGGATTTATTTTTTTTTTAATGACAGATTAAGACTCTCTGTTTGGAAAATAAATCCTTCTATCTGTGCACATTTTCCAGATGAGTTGCAGAGCAATTTCTGAAAGCTCTTTCTAAAGGACAGTTCTGATAAAATTATAAGTTGCTGAATGGGATTAGTATAATATTCCCTGCTTAATGAGGTTTAGGAAACAAATCTCTCTGCTAAATATGAAAGTGTGCACTTTGTGAGTGAGAAGAGAGAACAATGCAAATGAAAAATGCTTTTTCCAGGCTGCACAGCTAAGACATCTGGAAAAAGAAGAAAGAAAAGCACAATTTCCCTGTGTCCTGAGATGCCTCAGCCTCCAGTGTGTGATACAGAAATAAGCACCAAGGTGCAGAATGCCCAAAGTACTGGGTAAAGCTGAAAGAGAGGGAAAGGTGTTTTACACTCACTGCAAAATCAGTTGAAGAATGGTTCTTTTGTGAGAATTTTAAAGAATAATGTGGCAAAATTGGTAGACAAAATTATGTCACCCCTTTTTGTACAGTTTACCTTCTCATCCCAAGAAAAGCACCAGGTGGATTCTTATTCTTGAACTCTTGTGTGTGAATCTTAGTGTAAAAATATGCATAACAAGCCCAGCATCCTAAACAGTATTATATTTTCATAAATATGATTTCAAGGCCTTCCTCAAGGAAAAGGAATGTCCTGTGTCATAACTGATCTATGCCAAAAACCAAGTAATGACTGTAAAAAGTGTTGCAGAATTAAGGTTGAACTGTGATGAATAAAACCCAAATTACTTGAAGGCACAGTAGATAAATTAGATGATTGCAAAGTGCAGGAAAGAGTAAAATCTTAGAAATCAAGGAACAGCCTGTTACATCTGATCTATGTCTTTCTAAAATCTTGAATACCACAGAATTCACCCAATTCAATATCAGAAAAAATTAAGGGAGCAGGGTTGTTACCTGCTTCTCGACGGGCCTTTGATCAGAGCAGGCCGGTGTGTCTGTGCTGCAGTTGCTGAGCTCTGTCACGTCAGCATCTGCATGTGAGCTGGTGACAGAGGCAGCTGATAGAGCCAGCCCGGGTGATCTAAATAGCATTAAATACAAGAAGTACGTCAGCTGAAAGAGCTGCGGGATGCTGATGAGGGAAGGAAGTACCTCTCTCCCTGTGGCCTCTCCTTACCTTACTTTTTAAGGTCAAAGTGGGAGAGGAATCATCGTATTGGACTAAACCACAGCATAAATTAAGGTTAATCTTGAGTCTTTTCCCTCTCTGAGGTAGAGAGGATTACAGAATGATTTGCTTTTCTTATTTGCATGTGTTATCCAGCAATCAGAGATGCTGGCAGGGTTTATCGCTGCCTTAAACATCCCTAGATGAGACATCTGACGAGCCCGAGTGTCACTGTCTAACCCTGGCCGAAAGACCATGAGCTGAACGGGGCTGGCGCTCCTGAGAGCAGAGCTGGAGGAAGGTAACACGCACTGTACACACATCCCTCACCCACAGCCCCCGGCGGAACGTCTGAGTTGCCTTGGCTAATTATTTACTAAGTAGCTAATGCTACTTAGCTACTCCTTTCCCTCCTGGAAGTTACACTCAACAAATTTGCATTTCCTAATCAGTTAACTTGCCCGTGGCAGTGGGAGACCTCATTTGTCAGTGGCACTGTGTCTTTGCTCCCCCTTTGTTGTGCAAATACGGGTGTATAACTCCAGTAAACCAATTGGCTCCAGTGGGATTATCCTGAGGGAGTTACGTGCTGCGTCATATGAATAAATTCTGCTCTCCAAGGACAGGTTCTGCAGTCCAGCAGAGCTTCATTTTTTATTTTTTTCCCTTAAGGAAAAGGGGTAGCAGCACAAATCAGTACTTAAACTGAGGAGATAATCACTTTCCTGTTTAATTTATCTGTAGATGTGAGATGTTCAGCAGTAGTAGTAAGGACACACCATACTCATATTTACATTTCAGAGTATCATTCATTTTCATGTGGAGGAAGTGTGGAGGATTGTGTCCTCACATATCCACACGTATTGCAGATGGGAGAACAGCCACAGATGAAATTACGAGATTTAGGGTAACCAAACATCCTATGGGAAGGATCTTTCCATCTTCCAGCAAGGGTCTCTGAGCCAGAAGGCAGCAGGGAGTTTGGCCAGCTTATAAGGTGAATTTCAAAATCTTTTAAAAAGGAGTATTGAAGTCATAAGATCAACCAGATGCTATAGCTAGCATTGCCAAAAAAAAAAAAAAAAAAAAAAAAAAAAAAAAAAAAAAGAACGAAAACATTTCTAGAATTCCAAATTTTTTTTTCCAACTGTCATTCATTCTGTTATTATGCAGGAGTGGATTCAGCACTTTCCACGGCTTTTTTCAGCCATTATGTAGTTTTTCTGGTAAATGGAGAGTCACAGCATTTGAAACAAGTTTCTTGTTTTAAGGAGTGGTGCCATGTTGCTATAACTTTTGATGGTTTAGTTGGAAATGCTGCCACCACTGTTGATGTTTCTTCCATTTGGAGTTCCCTAGATGACAATTCACTATTGTTTTTGTTTAGAAGTGTGGGGAAATTGTAATTGTGATAACTGCCTTTAATAAGAAATTAAGGAAATTGCTGATGACTGTGCAGAATTGCTGATGACTGTGCAGCAAATTCTAAAGGGGTGACATTTCTCAGACTTTTAGTGTCTCAAGGTGACTGTGATGATGTGAGTAGAAAACCCGCAGTATTTTAGTTGCTTTCACATCCACTCACATGATGAGGGTGAAAGAAGTGTTCATTCTTGACAGGGAGACCCCTTCCTACTTGTAAAGCACTCAAGCTGCTGAGCAAAACAATGAATCCTTTCCACAGCATAAAACATTAAACATCAGCAATTTCTTTTTCTTGTGTCTCACCATTCATAGTAGATATCCTAGGGAGATGTTGGAAATGATGCTCTTCCAATTAAGTTGCATGAACTCCAACTCTATTCAGCTAAAGACTGTTCAATGCCCAGAGACAAAAAACATCTAATGAATCAATCATTGTGCTCAGAAAAAAAAACCTTTTTTTTTTTTTCTTTTTTTTAAAGGAAATTACATAAAAACTAGAAGCTGATGACCTCTTTAAAAGGAAGAGACAGGGGTAGGTTGCTATATAAGCTTCACTTTCTAAATTATGTGAGGGCTTTTTTTCCTGAGCTATCCAGGACATTTCCAGTAAAAACAAGCTAAAATATCCAGCTTTTACTGCTGTGAAGAAAAGATTATTCTTTGTGTTTCAGACTCAGATAAGCAATTGTAAATCTGGCTACAGATATTTTTCATGCTTTTCTCTTTATATTCTAATACTCCTTCAGTCTAGGTTTTCACTCTTATTTATATTACTCTGGAGACTTTTATTTAGTGAGTTATTGGAAAAGAAAAAAAAAACAGCAACCCTGCATTTTTCTCAAGATCCAGAATGAAGAGCCTGAATTCTGAATTGCAGGGAAAGTAGGCTCCTACCAATTCAAGTATATGTAATCAGTCAGTTACCACAACATGAACGCCAACAATTTCTTCATTCAGATTTCTTCCATCTGGCTTCTTCAGCATCACAAGCTGGAGAGGATGCAGTCATCTGCACTTCATATGTTCAGCTGCCTGTGCTCTTTGAACCATGGTTTCAGTGTTGCTCCAGCCCTTCATCTGTCAGCACTGGATAAGCAGAATGCTGATGTTCCAGGGCTTTTTCAGAGCATAAATGCTCCTTTTGGCCCATGGCTCACTGTCTTCAGCCAGCAGAATCTCTGAATTATTTAAATCTGATTGCCTCTTGGCTGCTGCTTTTCAGTCCTGGACTGTGGATATGTGGTCAGGCTGTCCCGTGGCTTTTTTTTTTTTTTTTTTTTTTTTTTTTTTTTGAGACATACTAAAACAGGAAAAGATCCAAATTGTTTCTTCTCTGATCAAATATGGGAAGGGAAATCTAACAGCACCTGGCTGAAGCACACTGCATTGTGTCAAAAAGTAAAGAATCTTAACTTGTGAGCAATCTTTTCATTCTTCAATGAAAGAAATGCTGTAGAAATGTCAGGTTACACTGAATACATAGTGAGAATTTGGCTGATATAATGGGATTGCAGTCAGGATAAGCACAGCAAAAATTCTGTGTCCCAGTGAGAAGGACTGTTAATATAATATCAACTAAGAGTTCCATGAGGAGCAGAGCAAACCCAGTTTCTTGCTGGCATTCCTGGTGTCATGGGGAGATAGAGAGGTGGCTGCTGTGGATCACTTTCTAGAGGTTGGCTGGGAGCAGCAATTTCTGAGCTGTTCAAAGGCATCAAAGGCAGAGTGGAAGATTTGGACAAGGTTTATCAGGAAGAACCTCCCACTGAGTGACAAGAAGCAGAAAGGACCCTCTTGCTTTCTAAACCCTTTCTAAGAGACAAGATGCAGCTGCTTCCAACTCTACCCCCAGACTTGGTCAATGGTTTATGTCTAAAGGATTATACAGGTGTAATTAAGCCTTTGTACTACTTTGCCCTTCAGGAGTAAGGATGGTAAATCAAATATATTTATCTGAATAAAATAACTTATTTATTTGAATTGATGGTGATTAGATTAAGAGATCTTAATCAGAATTATTTACTACACAGAATAGGTTGGTGTAACTCCCTGTGCACTATTTATTGCAGCATTATCAAAGCAATTCTATCCAAGCCAGCAAAATAATTATTAAGTAGAGGTTGATGTTACCCATAGCAAGGATCATGGGCAAAGCTCTTTTGCTCCTGTGATGTTTAACTTTAGGATTGATGACTCTGGCTGGTCTCAGCATTCTTCAACACCAAAAGCAGCTGACCCTCCTCCTCCATCCTGCACTGCTCACTTTTGCACTGTGGGTGAATTTAGAGCTGTTTCACCCCCACACAGACAGAGCACCCTGGCACAAAGGGGTACCTGGGGGCCCTGCAGGTTCCTCTACCCACTATCATTTGCCAGACCACTCAAGGGATCCCAGGTGGTGGGAGCTTGGGAAGCATGGGGAGAGAGTTTCAGAGGTTAACCATTGGAGTCCAGGGATTAAGGGGAAAATGCAGTTCATTTTGAGCATCCTATCTGGAAGAATTCCAGTGATTCACAGCGTGGGGGAATGCAAAGAAGAGACGAGACAGGCAGCTTGCATCGTCTGACAGCTGAGTGGCTCTGTAGTTCTGAGAACATCCTGTCTCGGTGTATCCTCAGATCTGACAGCTTTGCTCTGTCAGGCAGGGACTGCTCTGTGATCCTGTAAAGTTTATCTTGGTTTTCATCAAACACCCCTGTACATGCCCAGCAATATATCTCATTGCCAGTAAGTCAGCAGTGTGCAAGTGCCAACAGCTAAATATCCAGGAATGTTATATTCAGAAGTGACAAAACCCCATGAGATGTGTTAAAAGCAAACACATTTTCTCTGGACTTTGTGGCTTGTACTCAGTGGCAGCCTTTATCACACAAACACAGATGAGGATTTTTGACAGGGTTTTAACCTCTTCTAGGAGAAGCTGCATATATTTTGATTTTCTCATTTTTCTTATGATCCTGTATTTACAAGCAGAGCTTTATTTTCTGTAAAATAACAGAAAAATACATTAAGTGGGGAAGGTTTGGCAAACCCAGCATAATCCCATCGAGATGACTGATGGGTTTAGATCTTGCTTTCAAAAAAAGTTCAAAAATCTATCTTCTCACAGAATTACGGACAAAATATCTCCATGGTATAAGTAGATGTAAATCCACTGCAGAAAGTACAGCTTTCATCAAAATCACTGAGGGTGATTTTGTTGTTTTGTTGATAACATCAACTGTATCAACATGTATCTGTTGATAATTCAATATTACAGTTAGCAGCCCTTAAAGATATTGGTACCTTCTTTGATGGGTGCTTCAATGCACATGCTTTGGTTTTGTTCTCTTTTGACTAATAGCCTCCATCCTGGAGCCTCAGAGTGCATTAAATGTTGTGTCATAGACATTTTTGCCTTTCCCTTATGTCCCGTCTGAGGCTTGTATGCAGAGCAGAGTTGTTTATGTGCTCCAATTCTAAATGCCCACAATTCTATGGCTTTCTAGTAGAGATGTCAGACTGGATGGTAGTTGTTTTTTACTTCAGGTGAAACATGATAGAGTTTGTGGTTCCTAATGAGCTCGCTCCACAAACCAAGTCCCAGCTTTTCGACAGTGAAATGTGTGAGTCAGACGTTGAAGATAAAGGTCTTACGCAACTGCTTAAAATTGCAGCAGGTTGTTTACAACATCCTTTGCATTCAAGCCTACTTTGGCTTTAAGCATCAGGAATAATTCTGTGACAGAGCAGTGCACTGGATCTGTCAGGGTTGGAGTTAACTTTCTTCACAGCCGCCTGTGTGGTGCCCTGCTCTGCCTTTGTGCCTAAAGCAGTGCTGCTGCTGCTGCCCCAGAGTTTTGGCTGAGCAGTGTTTGCAGTGGCAGAGCTCCTTCTGCTCCCTCCTCCAGTCAGTGGGCTGAGGGCGAGGTGGGAGTTGGGGAAGGGACACGACCAAAGGGACATTCCATTCATTATGACATCGGCTCAGCAATAAAAGCTCAGCAAGAGGAGGTGGAGGAGGGGGATGTTTGTGGTGTTTGTGTTCTCAAGCAATGGTTGCACATGCTGAGACTCTTCTTCCCAGGCAGTGACTGGACATCTGCCTGCTGATGGGAAGTAGTGAATGAGTTCTTTTTGCTTTTGCTTTCCCTGTTGAACTTGATCCATGAGTCTTTTCACCTTCCTCTCTTTCTCCCCACAGAACGGAGTGAGCAAAAGGCTGGATGGGTGTTTGGCTGCTGGTTGAGGTCAGCTCATCAGAAACACTAGAAAACAGACACTCAGCTCCTGTTCCTAATAAACATCTCTCATCTTGTTTCCCTGCATGAGGTGACATTGTTATTGCAGAATGTTCCTCTGCTTTTACATTTTCACCTACTTTTACATTTTCCCTGGCATTCAATTTCCTTCCAAATAATTAGTTGTGGATGTAATGACATCATCCCAGTTTGCTCTGACCACCTACACCAAAAACAGCTGGCTATTTCTGCAAAGCTGATTAGGAGTGGCACCTTTAAAAACATTGAATTTAACTAAGTTCGCATTTAGTTTTCAGAGAGAATGTCTCATGGAAACCCAACCTCTGAGATGTCAGAGACTGATACTGATTTCCTTCCCTAATTCAGCAGGTTTGTACAAAAAGATTGGAAGAGACTGGGCTACACAGTTTTGAAAGGAGCTGTTTAAAACTTGATTCTTAGAGTCTCTGCCCAACTTTTTCACTGATGCCATTGCAAGGTGCCCCATCCACAGAAGGTTGCTCACAAGGGCAGTCTGATTCCCCCAGGAGGATGGCTGAGCAGCTGGCCAGGAATATGCTTTGTCTTATTTTCAGCCTCATCTTTTCACTGTGTCCATTCTACACAACTTCTGTTGAGCCCACGGACTCAGAAGCCTCTGGTCCATAAATGCAACTCCTGACTTGCAGCAGCCTGATGGGTGATCCACAAGGAATTTGTAGTTTGCCATTGCTGCCAGAAAGTTCAGCCCAGCCCAGCCTCTGGGCACACAGATCAGCCATGTCTTCACACCACTGGAGAGTACAGTTATTTCATAATTTTTATTATTTCCTTCTTTTCAGCTTTTCTTTTGCTCGTGCTTCCTGCAGTATTTATAGAAAGATATTTTTTTAAGTGGGTGAACTGGTTCATTTTTAATTGTGTTTGCTCTGGATAATGATGGGTATTTCCAGCAGAATCCATCCTTTTAATCCAATTCTTTGCCACATATACACAAAGGGAAATAAAATGCCTTTAGGACATCATATTTGTAAAGAACATTAGTAATGCAGTGAGGTAGATCAGCTTCATGCATTCATTTGAAGACTAGGGTCTAAATTTAGATTCATTCCCAAAGGAGAAGGGATTTGTGGCATTAATTTCAATAGTTGTTTCAATCCAAAACTACCACAGGAGTTAGTGCAATCAGAAGTCTTTGATTTGGAGTCTGGGAAGGAATGGTAGATTAGAAGCTGGACCTCCAGCCTTCAGTGGAAATTTGTGGCAGAAATTCCTTGGATGTCTGACTTTGCTCTCTGTCCAACCTTTCAGTGAGCTCTCAATTTCACCAAATTCCCCTTGATTTATGGCAGGTTAGCCATAAGGCCCAGGTGTCCCTGGCTGATACAACAAAGCATTCATGTCTTTCTTAGGGTTGTGGTGCTGAAAGTGTAGGTTTGCTGTTGCAGCCTCTGAAGTTGCTTTCAGTGAGACACTCCCTGCTGTGGAGTGAAAGCCATAGCCCCAGGTGAGAGATTTGGTTTGGCTTGGAAGTGTTACCCTGCTTTACCAGCAGTGCAATAGCAACATGTCCCAGAGCTGGTGTGGTTGTCACTGTAGAAGAGCTTCTGTGTTATCTACGAGCCTGAAAATGATAAAGCATTTAAAAGTACGTGGGGAAGACTCACTAAGTTAGTGTGTGGCTTATGAGCAGGTCTTATGCAGGATGCAAAGCTGGGATCAATTCTGCCATTTTGTCCTTCTATATTAAGTGTCATAATCTTTGCCCCTTGTATATGTGTAGCCTCCATCAGGGAAAATGGTAATGAGTTTTCATACCAAGGGGATATTAAATCCCCATTCCCCTTCAGTAATGTATAATGTCAACAGCAGCCTTTGATGAATTCAGCTACTTCTTAATTAGATGCTGGAGCAAGAGATTATTAATCCATTTATCTCAAATTATAATTGTACCATGAATTGCTTGCTGTTTCATGCCCAAGTTTATGATCATAGTTATCTTCTTACAACCTTTAAGGAGTCATACTCATAAGTGAATGTATTTCTGGAAACTTGAATCGTTGTGTTCTTATTTGTATTACTTTCCTCAATAGGTAGATATTCTGGGTAGATACTCTGAAAGCCCCACTCCATCAGCCAGGACTATCCTGCAGCACAACAATTCAGCAGTTACAGCTAGATGCCATTTCCATGGAGTGACATCACACCTTTAAAAAAATGAATTTCAGCACCAACTGGATGCTTCTCATGGCAAAATCTGGGGGTTTTATACCAGAATTACTGAGTGGGCTTGATTTGGTGACCGACCAGCTTTGAAATGCACATTAAAACCATAAACTTCAGTGGTGATACTAATGTATAATTACTAATGATCCTATAGATCTAAAAATCAGTCCTAGGACATTCTGGGCAAGCCAGTCCATTTGTTAAAAGAGCATGTAGTTGCCTAAGTGACACACACTTGCCTGGATACAGCCGAGGATTCTTTTGAAATTGTCCTCAGAGTAGGCAGGTTTTTTCCCTTTGAACAGGCAGAACTGGCCTAGTTTGCAATCCATGGTGAATACTGCAATGGCTCCATCTGCTGAAACAACTAAATCACTGGGAGCTTCAAAAAGTTGCAGCAAATGGGATTTTTTTTATTTTTTTTTTTTTCTCCTGGGGTCTGTACTATTCATCCCCTCTGTGTTTCTGTGTCTAGGGTGTTCAATTTCAGAATGGACTCAGGACATACTGTAGTTTCTCTGTGTGTCCCTGTGGAGCAGTGGGTCTGACAGGCACGTGGCTAATATTCAGTCAAGTGGAATAATAAATGATAGTGGGTGAAGCCACTTTCTCAGTGTTCCTGGTTTTATATGGGCTGTTGTGTATGGGTTAATGCGTGCAAATAGGGATTTAATGGCACAATCTAAATGGTACAGTGATATCTGGGAAGAGAGAAAGGTATTACAGTGTGGGTAGCAGGTTTTCCTGTTGTGTTCTCTGTTTTTAACCATCTATACTGGCTGCTATTAAAAAATACAAACAAACCCTCCCATAGTCACTTCCTATTCTAAATACTGCGGCAGATGACAGCTCTTCTGGCACTGCTGGGTTCACGTGCTGCCAAATGATTGCTTTCCAGTGGTGTTTCTGATGTCCTCACTGACAGCTTGTCCTGGTTGTCCTTTCCAGTGCAGGGCTTGTTTCTCGTTAGGGTCCCTGTGTCTCACTGCTGAACAAATTCCAGCCAGGACAAGGCTGGCTGCTCCCTTCACTTCTGGGAGGCCCCTCACAGCAGGAGCTGTGAGTGTGCTCACAAGAAGCTGGGCTGAGTTTAGTTCCAAAAATGTCTAAAATAAAACCATACCTGCACAGCTGAGTGCCACTGTATCTTGTTTTAGACAAGAGGATGGTTTTAGGTGTCTGTTTTGAGTGCATGTGGCAGACTGCATGAACAGAGATATCTGCAGTCAGATTAGCAAGCAGAGGGGAGTTTCTTGCACTGTCTGACCTCGGGAGGCTGTGGTCACTCAGTGTGTGAGCTCCTGCTTCAGTGTAATTGTTTTTCTCTCCTTCCTTGTAGTTGGAGAGCAGCTGGCCTTGTTTGTGTATCTCATCATTGCCCTGAAACTGTTCCCCCCACTACCAGGTGAATCAATGCACAGAGCCTGTAAGAGGAACTGCCAGGACACAAAGACAGCTGACCTCAAAACCCTTTGTCAGCACGGCTGGCAGCAGCCATTAAAAACTGCAATCTGTTTATGCATGGCCTGAGCTCAGAACTGGGATTTCTGCACCCTACAGTTTTCTGAACTCCTCCCAGCTCTGCCAAGGATGTACTTTGTGACTTGAGGAAAGTCAGATCTCTCCCTTTCACTTTCCAGTCAGAGAGCGTCTTTGAGCCATGGAGATATCTCTTGCCTCACCAAGACTGGAAGGATTAATTGACCTACATTTGAAGTCATAAATTGCCATGAAGGGCCAGACCCTGCACCAGTGCATAAAGAGAGGTTTTATCATTGCTTTTGAAGGGAGGAGAACTATGATCCAAGTGCCTACAAGTGGGCAAACCCCACAGTGACAGTGCAAGTTGATTCATAAATTCTTTCCCCTCAAACCTCTCTGTTGGCTTTTCTTATTCACTTAATATTCCTGCTCAGTCTTCAGGCTCAGCTTTCTCCTGAGTTTTGTTTGTTCCCACTGTTCTTTCTAGCAGCACTCTTCTGCTTGAAAAAGGCACTTTGGTTCATTCTGTGCTCTTGACTTGAAGCTAATGGGGTTCAGCTGATCTGATGAGTCAGAAAAAGTTCCTTTCCATCTCTGTGTCGTGGACTGAGTGAAGCAGAGCCTCTGTGGAAGACAGACATGGAATCATATAAGTAAAGAGTGTATACAATGTGCCTGACTCAGTCTTGCAGCTAATTCAGTGTAAAACATGCCTTTTTTGCCATGAGTGTATGGGGAATAATGGCTAAAATTATTTCAGTTACTCTCTGCCTTTGACAAATTTGAAAGCAGTGTTATGCTGATGCTAGGGGTTTGTTTTGAATACTACACTGCGTGCTACTTTTTAGTCAAAGTCTTATTTATTCTGCTTTTTAACTTCTCTGCTCTTCTCTTCTTAAAACATATGAATCTTTTTAGTGTAGTACACAATGTTTTCTGGGTATACTACTGGTATTTTGTGAAGCACACAACCTCAAAGTGGAAATTTTTCATTTACAGGGTCTCCTTTTTAAAGTAGTCCAAGAATGGCAGCGATGGATTCAGGCTTCCCATGTTGTCTGTGTGTGGCAATGAAGAAATCATTTGTACCAGAGGCACAGCTCACAGCTGAAACCTTAGAGACAAGAGGAACTGATGCTGTGGAGGAGCTCATAGTCAAGTGCCAAAACACAAAGAGACACAATGAATAATTTTTGCAGTGGTCTGGCTGTTCACTGTGCCCCATTTGTACCTTGAGGCAGCAGTGTTGGGGTAAGCAGGGGCACCAGTTAGAGACTGTGGGTGCTCTGAGTCTGGCATGGTCAAAGGCCCCAGTGAATCCCAGAAGACAGAGGAGAGGGATCCCTAACCCAGTTTGCTGGAAACTGCCCAGGGGTGAAAGCAAAAGCAGAAGGGGTGCAATATTCCTGCTGATACCATCACCTTGACGTCATGAGAAGCTGAGTAGTGCAGGATCAGCCATTCCTGGTTACGTAACTCATTTGTGGCCTCAGATTCATTTGATCCCTTTTATGCATTTTGTTGGCAGCAGAACATTCCAGCCATTGCCCCAGGAAGGATGAAAGAGGGCAGTCAGAGCAGATCACATACCCAGTGAACCTGAAAGGGAAAGGTAACTAACCACCCTTTTCCAGTGGTTACCCTCTTCTCTGTTAGCAGAGTAGGATTTTTTTTTAACAAATCCTACCCCAAGTTGCTGAAATAGGCCAGCAAGTGTGTACCTTCTTCTTTCCAAAGGAATAACTATACCTTTCATAATCCCTTAGATGTGACATTATGCCTTCAAAATCTAACCTTCGTTGGAAATTACTGGTTTTAGAAGTGACCTGAGATTGCCAGCTTCAAGCTTGGTGTTGTATATTTGACAGCACTTTGGGTATAAGAAGTTCTGCCACCTCCTCCTGCCTGGTCTGTTTTGTGTGTATGTGTCTTTCAACAGGCAGTGGAGACAGAGAAAAAAAGTTCAAATGGAAAGCATTTTTAGAAAATCACAAGTGTTGGTGGCTAGTGAATATTTCGGGGCACATGCAGGTCCTGAGAACATTTTCAAACACATTTTTGAATTATCCCTTTTTGGTGGCTGATAAAATTAATTTGCATCTTTGAAAAGTCCCTTCACTTGGACTCCTTGGGTGCTGTGAAGCTTCCTGTGTTCTGAAGGTCAGGGTGTTAGCTTAGGTTCCCAAATGGCAGTCTAACATTAGATATCTGTTTATTGAAAAGCCCCAAACTCATCATCACGAGTTCCACGTGTGATGCATGTGTCACAGGCCTGCAAGTCATCAAGCCAGGCAGCCTGTTCTGCAGAGCACTGGTGATAGTGCCTGCCCAGCAGTGCAGGAGTGCTCTTTGATCTGCTGGGCAGAGATAAGGCCCTGCTAAGAGGATGTATTTACCTTAGGAGCTCTCTTTGATGGGTCCTCTCATTTATGAGAGTAGAGCTCTGTGCCTGCTCAATTTCTCTGAACAAACATCATACCAGCTTTTCAACACAAGGCCCTGGGGTGCTGTACCCCTGCCCTGTGCAGGGGGTTCTGTGCTGGCCCTGGCAGGGCTGCGCTCAGTCCAAAGGATGAATACAGTGGATTTTACCTGCCATGAGCTGCAACTGGGGTTTAGGAGGCTCTTTCACCTTTGTCCTTAGATCAAGGCTGTGAGCCCAATGAGCTTTTTGTCATTTAGGACTTGCAAAAATGGAGAACAAATCCTTCACTGCCCCATCCTTTAACATCAAGAATATTCTTAGTGACCTCAACAAACCAGCAATCACCCTATGCCATTACAGTGCAGATAATTTCTCTGTGTCATTCAGTGTTATCCCATCAATGTTGCAGTCTTGAGCTTGGCACCATTCTGTTTAGTGCCACATTATTACTCCTGAAGGGTAGCTTAAAGTCCCTATTCTTCTTTTCACTTGAGGTCAGTTTAATGTAGGGATTTGGTGATGTGCTGGTCTTGGTTCTGTGCAGGCACATGCCCCATTCTCAGGGCTGGAATGGTCTCCAAAAGCCCAAGGCTCTGCTTAGGATTTGTATATTTACATGACTTTCAACAACATGGTGACTCCCATCTATTTCCCAGCTACAGTTAATGAAACCATGACCAGGTATACACTGATACAGCACCCAGAGCTCCACAGAACAGCTTGAATGTCAGAGCAGAACAGTTTTACACTAGATCTTTGATTTAAAAAACAATGTGATATTTCCCTTCTTTTTTCCCAAATTCGTACTACTTTCTGCTAGACCCCACACTTTGCTATTACTTGAATTTTCCAAGAATTTCACGGGGCAAACACAGCTGTATCATTAAAAGGCTCCTGGAAGTAGTGAGAAAATGAGACTGTATTTATCCCTATCCACTTCAGAGACTCAGGATGGTAACAGCTCTTGTGTTGAGCCAAGAGATTCATTCCAAATGCTCCCTGGGATACTGACATTACAACTGTGTGTCAAACACTGCCCTATCACACAGGCATATATCTTCTGCTGTCTGGCAAAAAGAGGGGAGCTATTTCTGAGATTGAAGGACTATTTTCTTAACTCTGCTGGGCCCTGAAGGAGTAAACACATGTCCTACAGACTACTAGAAATGCAGCCATCACCAGGGCTGTCTGGCACTCCTCTCCTTGTGTCCAATCATGATGCAATTTTGCTGTGAAATAATGACAATTTCAGACATTACACAGTGGTATTTTGCTTTTCGTGGCGATTTTACTCATCCTTTTCTAATCCCTCTTCCCTTTTTTAGGATATCTGAATGAAAGTTACTATTTGGTTGTCAAGGGTTAACCTTTTAAAGGGCCCTTGTAGGGTCTGATGATTTCACAGACATGATATGAAGCATGTGGGGCTTTCACCTCCTGCCAGTGAAGCAGCCTAGATTAAGCCCTCTGGTCTAGCAGCTCATCACAGGCAAGACTGAACGTGGTCCACTGCCAGTGCAGGCAACATGCATGGTGAGAGCTCTGAAACTCTGACAGTGAGAGGAGTCCTTGCCCTGAGATGTTGACATCTTATGTTAGAGTGAGTAATGTGCTGGGATGTGTGCCAGCCTCTGAGACCTTCATGGGAAGGCAAGCAGCATAAGCAATTTCAGTGTCAGTTAATTACACTTGAAGACACTGTGGTGGTTGTGGTGTCTAAACACAAAATAGACGGAGATGCAGAGCGATGCCTCAGGACATGGTGACTTTAGTGTGACAGAATCAATGAAGGGCTTTGAAGTCTTGTTTTCTTTGCAGATATTTCTCTTTGATCTCATGCTAGGTTCTTTTTGACAGGTGTTGGTTTTTTGTTTAATGTTAAAACTCATGGATCCTTTGTCACATACAACAAGAGCTGCTGGATGTAGTTCTTAACCTCTGACATTAGAGGAAAGTTAGCGCTGACCTGCATCACTGAGTTCTCCAAACCTCCTCTGCAACACCTTAGTGCTGGTGTCCTGCAGGACTTGCCCACTTTATCATGACTGTACCTATCCTCATCTCCCCAAAACACAGAGGCTGCCCCACAGGTGATCATTCCAGAGCCTACTCAGTGCAGAGAAAGGAAAGGGAGGACACTGGGATCACGGGTGCGATCTGTCTCATTTTATGGGCTACTAGATGATCTCTGGATGTTTTCTCTTCTCTGTGAAAGACTGTGGCTTTTTAAGGTACTTTTGGATCCACAGGAAAAAAAAAAAAAAAAGAAAAAAAAAAAGAAAAAAAAGAAAAAAAAGCTTTTTAGCTGCATGAATACAAATAATTCTTTTCCATGCTTCCTGTGGCACTCTTCCAGAAGCTGTCACTGGCTTTGCGCAGGATCTCTGGCAGAATTTCTCCAGAACCCTTTTTCTGCCAACAATGTGGGCAGCTGAAAATAGTAAAAAGAATATTTTTTCAAAAATTAATAGGGGACATAAAGTATATTTTTATGCCAGTATAAGTATGATATGGTTGTAATAAAGCCATTGCTGTATTGAAGCACTTAAAATAGCTTCCCCTGCAAGCTGCTCACACTGGGGGATTTGCTGTGGATGCTCTTGGCTGTTAAGCCATCCCAACAGAACTTTTTTGTGCCTTTCTATCTCAGATAGAGAAGACTGGAGGACTTTGTCCTGCTGCCCTTGGCCTGTGCTGCCTGCACAGGAGGGCTTCAGTGATGATGGCTTTACAGCCATCCTCCTCCTCTCTTTGTCAGTGCCAGCATGGACTTTGTCAGTCTGTATGGACTTTCATGCACCAGGCTCTGCAGCTGTGTTTTCTCACCAGAGCAGACACTAAATAATGAGACAGTTTGCAGGGCCTTCCAATCAAAACTGTGTGTACCTTAATTCCTCTCTGTTTTTCCTTTCAGTGCATTTTACCAAATATACATGAATCAGCAAAGCTAATAGATGTAAGCAAATAGTGCCAGTTTATTTTCTTTAAGCATATTCTACTTTGTGTCATTGCTAGAGATGACGTTCTAGTCTGTTTTATTTGTTTGTTTTTATTCTGGAAATTGAGTATTTCTTTCTTACAGGATACATCTGAAATTAGCAGTAAGGTCAATCTGCAAGGTTTTTGTTGAACAGCTGCTCTGATGTGTTTGTTACAGAGTTCACCTTGCACTGTAGAACAAAGGAGGTCAGGGAATGCAAGCACGTGAATTCTGTTCCCTTCTAAATGCTGTCAAATTCCATTCATTGCCCTTCATGGTGGTGTCACTGAAACACCTTCACACAAAATACCAATATCAAAAGCAGTAGATCTCCTGGAGCATCTGTGTAGGGTCTCTTGTGGAAATCATCATTTGGTGTAGGCTCTTTCATCAGTTTTTATGAGGCTTGAAGAAATATCTGTACTTTGCAGTAGAAAGGCTTTTTTGGAGAAGAGTTTTTTACAGTATTTTTTAAACCCTCCTGGAACTTAATCCACTACCTGGAGAGTATTTCATTTCCAGCTCTTTCCTGGCTTACTTTTGGGCTGTTGTCTCCTGGCAGTGTAACAGTTTGGTGATTTGGGGATCGAAGTGTGGGATCTGATTTAGCAGCATTTTGTGCATCCCGTTGATCCTAAGGAAGGAGGCAGTGAATGGCTGTGTGTGAGCTGGGCAATGGCAGCCTGTGCTGGCTGGAGCACATGCTCTGCTTTCACAGCCAGCTTCATACAGTGACTTGTGGTGACACAGCCAGGAACAGAGGGACACAGAGCCTGGGCTGAGAACAAGAAACAGACTTTTTAGAGCTGAAGTGAAAATCCCAGCACTATTAAGCAGCCATGTCCCTTTTCCAAACACTTGTGCAGGAAGAACCATCCCATATCTGAGGGAACCATGAGTTGTTTCATTCTGCCCACTTCAGCCATGTGACATTCCCAGGCAAACCATCTCCCCAGTTTTCCATCCACTGGCCCTGACCCACTTCAGGGGGTCTGCAACCACTACATGGGAATTTATGAGCAAAGCTGCTGCTCTGGAGGAGCAGGGAGTCTTTTGCTCCTGCACCTCAGAGCCCTGCTGACCTTTAGAGCGAGTTATTGCCCTCTCAATAATCCGTATTATTTTAAGTGGACTTGGGCCCAGACTCAACAACCAATTTAATCCCTGAACCTCCTGCTGAAATTAATGGGCTGCAACATTCATGTTGACTTTAGTGGGATTTCTGTCTTGTGATTCATTCATTGCTCTTTTACGTATCTGAACCTTTTCCATTCTATTTAAAGTGTACAGGGACTGAGCATAGCTCTGCTGTCTCTGCCTGTTGCACAGTGCTCTTTGCACACCCTTCAGGTTGTTAAATTCCGTGATATTTGAGGAAGAGTATTAATAGCTAGGATTCTGCTCAGGGACTAGCTTTGAAGGCTTCTAGGATGGCATTCAGACTGCATGGTCTGTAGAGCTGCCAGAGACTGACTTCAGAGACTCGTAAAATCTTGGAATGTTTTTTTGGAAGGTACCTTAAAGATGTTTAAGTTCCATTGCCCTGCTATGGACAGGGACACCTTTCTCTAGACCAGGTTGCTCAGAGCCCCATCCAACCCGGCCTTGAACACTTCCAGGGATAGAATGTCCACTTTTAATGTGGCAGGCTCTCTGGATAAGCCTCCATCAGCTGCTATCCCACTGCAACATAAAACACTGGGAGGACTAATTTATAGGTGGCCTGGATAAAGCCCTTGCATATTTGTCCTGACTCTTCCAGCCTTTACACCCAGATGTGAAGACACAAATAAATAGCACTGAAAGTTTGCTGTGGATAGCTGTAGATTTTCAATTAACAAGTCTTGTTAATCTTGGAGAGGCAGCTGCCAGGATGGCTTGTGTGTTTTTGCCCTCTACCTTGTCCTACTGCTGTCAAAACATGAGGATTGATTTGTGTTTCTGTGCACTAATGTGCAGACAGGATTCAAAGCTGAGATTCTCATTATACCTATGTTTTCCCAGCTTGGATTCATCTGACTCCCTTTGCTGCTGCCTCCCTTTCAGGCTGTGCACATCCAGAGAATGATAATGGCAACAAACTCCAGACCTTCCACATAGGACAGCTGAGCCAAGTGCTGCTGTGTCCTATAGTCCCTCAGGGTGTCACACAAGACATGAGAGGACCTTGTTTGACATCAGTGTTTCTCTTACAGCATCTACCTGAGTGCACATTTACTTCAACAGTGCAAAGTGCATCTTGGCCTTCCACCCTGGTGTGTTATTTTCCTTGCCCATACACAAAGTCTCAGCACTCACTGGAGTAAATTGTGATAGAAAAGATGTCTAAAACTCTCTTTTCTGAGGGCTGTGAGGAGCAGCTTTTTACATTTGTTGCTTTCTTGAACTATCAGCCTTACAGTGAGGGTATGGTGGATATTTTCTGTCTGCAATTTACCAGATTTTTCCTTAGATGTAGTTCAGTGTCTTCCTTTACTCTGGAGGGGACATTCAGCATAGGACCCTGCCTGGCCCCACAAAGTCCAACACCCTTCCAAGTGTTGCAGTCTGATTTCACTGTCACTTATTCCTTGTCTGAAAGATTTTCCTGAGCCCAAGTTTCTGCTGGAAAAACTAGCTGGTCTTTATCACTCTTCTAATCATGCCAAGTTTTCAGTATCTCTCCTTGTTTGCTTCCTTGCAGTTCCTCGGAGTTTTATCTTTTAATTGCATCTTTCACTTTGTTTGTTTGTTTGTTCCAGGATGAATGGCTGCTAAAGTAATTTTCCACATTAGTAGTTTAACATGGCATTTATGGCATTAGACTCTTGCACCTTAGAACAGGTATCTTGTGTTAGAATAATCTTTTTTGTCCCTCAGCTTTTTTTTTTCAGTGCCAAAGCCATGATCGTTCCCTGTTTAGCCCGGGAGCAGAAAATTGTGAAACCTTTCAGTGAGAAGCCATAGGAGATAACAGTGATATCAACACAGTGAGGTGCAGACAACGCCACACCTGCCCCAGCCGTGCCTGAGGCCTCCAGACACCCAGTTCCAGCTAATCCTGCATTACACAAAGCTGAGCTCAGGCTCAAGCCACCTCTTGGCTCAGACTGGCCATACCTTCAAAATTTGCCCTGCTTTGGGTAGGATGCCCAGCCCAGTGACATCCAAATTATTCTGTGATTCGTTGCCACTCTTCCCTGGCTCCACAACTCCCAGGCAGAAGGTGGCCTGTGTACAAGCTCAGGCCACTGTCTGAGCATGGGCAGGCTCTCAAAAGATTCCCAAAACTGCCCAGGCAATTCCTGTCCGATCCAGAGGTGTGTCAGGGGAATGACTGTGAATTCCTCGAAAGGCTCAACACTTCCATTTTCTGTTTCAGTGAAAGTATTCATAAAATGGAGTTTATACTATTTCTCATATTCCCCTGCTTTTATCACAATACTGAGCTATAAGTCGTGTCTTTAGTCTTGTAAGAGGCTCTTGTAAGAGCCCTCATGATTGGAGAGTAACATTGGTGTGGTTCATGATCATTAACAGGCTACAGCTGCAGTGTGCAGGCAATGTTCAGGCTGGCAACACCACTGGAAGTAACATTGTGTTTCATAAACAAGAATTTGTGAACCAAAAGTTCTGAGTAGATGTGTTTGTTGACACCCTGGTCTCTTAATGAAGGCTTTTCTTCTTAAAATAACAAATTGCACATGTTTGCCATCACCACAGGGCATCCCCTTCATCCATGCCTGGAGAAGGAGGCTGAGGAATACGAGCACAGACCAAAGCTGTCTCAGCCGTGTGTCCTTAAGGGCTGTTTTTCATGCTCTCTATTCCAAAATTATCTCATTACACAGCATAGACCCACATAGCTTTGCAGTATACTCTTAGTACCTTGCCCTCCTTTGGTCTGTGAACTTATTTATATCTGAAACATTTTTATTTGTTGTCTTTTTAATGTCGTATTTCAAAGCTTCTCATGATGCTTGACCTGCAAATGGATACTTGAAACCAAGATGAGGTATATCTCTCTATAAGAACAGCTGCCGTGGAAAGGGAACATTTATATTAGATTATATTCAAACTGTGCTGAAGGAATGGAATTGAACCAAGAGGGAAATATGATTTTTATTGCCTGTTTCTCCTGTAAACGACACATCATTTCATCTGGCTCATTTTTTTATTGGCATTTTCTCTCCTGCTTTGATTGCAGAGTTACTGTGATTTGGAGACTGGCAATTTTACTGAGACCAATGTCTTTCAGGTAAGATGTTTTTCACCTCTTGCGAAAAATGTGCTGCTGCTTCATTTGAAATCAGACTGTCAGACAACATGATTTGGGTTTGTTAAGAACTGTAAATCAGTTTTCAAACTAGAACACTGGCACAGGTCTAATTTGACAGATCTCTGGCATGACAGAATCCAACAAGTTGGGTTCAGTGCATAATACAGGTTTGATGAAAGCAAGATAAGACTTCCACGAAAAAAAAAAAAAAATCACCACCAAAACTCAAAGCCTTGGTGTATCTCACATTTAGATTGTCATTGATATTGTGGAGGACACCTTGATATCACTAACAGATGACAAGGAGTCAGCAGCTAAACAAAAATGTGTATGTCCAACTACAGATTCCTTGACTAGAGCTGAAGTCTTTCAAAAGCTGCTGTACTTCCCATTGAGACAGAACACTTCTGATCAACAGCATTTTTTTTAAATGTGAGATGAGGTTTTATCAGAAAAAACCTGCATTCTGTCTGTTTGATTTTGAAATATTTCATTTTCAAATGAAGACTTATCCTCTTTAGGGGTAGATGAATTCATTGCACTTACATACTTTAGTCAGTAAAACCCTCTAATACCTGTTAATACTAATTACCTGTATATATATAGATATGCATTATGTATTTATATTTTCATTAGATATTTATTTACTATATATATCACTAATTATTCTCTGGAAAAAATATTAAAAATTTAAATGTTGAATGCCCAGAAATTCAAATGTGGATTTCCAAAGAGAACAGCAACACGTATTTACCAAGAAGGGAAACAGGATCTGCAATGCCTTAAAGGAATGGGGCTTGATCTGATAAAGAGAGAGAGAGAGAGAGAATTTATGTAATTTATTTATCTGATGTTTAAAAATTTGATTATGATCTCTCAAGTAGTGTCATATTAGTCAAGAATATGACTTTGTTTTCAAACATCATTAGATTCTTAAAATGTGTAAAATAAATTTGTTATTTATATATATACATTATGTTATTATATATTATATAATGTATATATTATATATATACATTATTATTACATATTAAATTTATGACAAATCAAAAATTTTAATGCTTAATGTAGATATTATAGTATTCTTTTATATTAAAACCAGAAATTATTTACACATGCTACATCAGGGCAGGGTGCAGGTCAGACAAGCCCCATTCCCCAGCTGTGGTGGCAGTGGGATAGGGCAGGCAGGGATGGCAGAATCCCTGTTCCAAGGCAGCCCTGGTCAGTGGGATGCACAGCACGTTTTCGGCTGTGTCATTGCTGCTCTCTCATTTTCCAAGGTGCTGTGAGGAGCTTTGTGTCCTTGCCATATCCTCTAAGCCAAAAAGATATCAAGTGTCGTAGTGTCTGCTCTCTGGGGATGCTGGCTAATAAAGTGCTCTCCAGCCAGCTGCCAGTGCCTGCTTCTTAGAAATAATCCAAACTCAGAAGGTTACAGAATCCATTAACCCCAGGATGTGTTATTATCCCTAAGCAACAAAGACTTTTATGAGCTAAATCACAGCTTTGACAACAATATATTTTAGAAAATAATGCTATGGTCCCTAAAAGTCATGAAGCTGTCCTAAAAGTCAAAGGTTTTGGGTATTTTTCAGCAGATCTCAGATTTATTTTTTTACATTATTATGGTTATGATGTCTAATTCTTAACGGTTTTCAAGTTTTAAAAAAGTACTAGATGTTTTTCCCCTGATGAAATGTGCCTTCAGACCTTGGGCTCTGAGGAAATCAGTAAATATTGCAATACAAAAACATTCCACAGTCTTTTAAATCCTGACTGTTAATTTTAAAGGCAATATAAATTCATTGTAAGTTTCTGACACAGACACAGCATCTAAGAGAACTGCAAGATTACAGTCCCCAGAGTACAATCAGAAGATGCTTTCTTTGGATGCTTCATCCTCATTCACTGCTGAAAGCATTGAAGCAAAGATGAAACTTCAGTATTCTGGCAGAGTCAGAGACAAGGCAGCGAGTGCTGGTACCTCTCATCTAGCAGATGTTTGTCTGACTGACCAACCATTCCAGTTCTCCCTCACTGCCACAGCTTTAAAAGGGAAACTGGCACTGAAGCTGTTTGAATTACAGGCTCAGACACCTTCAGCTCCACAGCAGCAGCACTGGATGTGCTCATGGCTCAGGTGTGCATCAGCCAGGTGTGGAGCCTGCAGAGAGGTGTTTCCTTTTCTCCTCCTGGGAAATATCTACTGCTGGCAGATAATTTCCAGAATATTTTCCAGCACCTGATTTTGCCAAAATCTGAAGTTGATGTTTTTGGAAGCTTTCTCTTGGTGCCTATGACTTCAGACATGCTTTTGGAACTAAGCCTGATACACCTTCTTGTCTGTCAAGGGCAAAAATACTTATCATCCTTAAGTTAGTTGATTTACCACACAAACTCTGCAGCTGTTGTGTTCGAGGTCATGGTCTCTAAACTCTACAGCTGGAAAATACAATGGGATACTGCTATTGAAATGTAGCATGGCTCACAGCAAACAGCAAATATTGTCTGCATTCCTGGATTCAAGGGTGGCCAGGAATCCAGCTGCTCACAGGAAGGTTTCAGCTGAGCTGTAAAAACCAGCCCACATTTAATTTGTTTTTTAATGCACCTTTACCTTGCCCATGGGGAAGGATGCCCACCCAATAGGATGGGTGTGTGTTTTTTCTGGAGCTGGGTAATGAAGCCTGGTTTAACTCTTCTTCTTGCAGGAATGCAGACTCACTCTTGCAGCTGTGGTCCAGATGGAATACCCAAGCCCAGAGATGGTTAGACAGGCGCTGAATGCTCCACTTAACATGTTCTGTGTTTGAAAGAGGAAATACTGGTGCTGGGAAAACAGTAACATTAACCATTTTCATCTTTTTTGAAGGATGAACTTGCTATGGGTATGTGTGTCTGTCTCCTACATGGCTCTGAAAGTTTGGCTGGCTTGAAATTTAACTCAGAGGCATTGTAATTAAACCTTGGCATTTGAAGTAATTAAGAAGCAGTCTACATTTTAGCATATTCTCAAAGCAACAGCAGGGTGCTGATAAAAATGAAATATGTTAATTTAAAAGTGTCAAAGTTCCTGTAAGCACGTGGTTCATACTGTTGGCAACAAGATCTTCAGAAATAGCACTGTAGCCCCAGCAATCAAAAACCCAGCCCTTCTCTAAGGAGGGATCAAAGAGGGGAGTCCAACTGCAGGAAACTGAGGGCCAGAGTTAGCGTTCCCCATCAGGGAATATATCTTACATCACCATCTCTGCTCCTTCACCTCAATATCTTGGGACGGTCCAGGAAGCCAAGACTGTGAGCATCTCCAGGAGTTGCCTAGGAAGGGAGCAGAAATCAAACCACTGCTTAGTACTTCATCTGGAAACTGGATCTTTTTTACATTGATAAATAGCCAGAATATGTTTATTTCCATCAGTACCCCTAGGAGTCTACTCATCGCCATATTCAGACTCAGAAAAGTATAAAATGGTGATGTATTTTAGCCCAAAAGCCTCCAGGAGAGAGGCTCGGGCACCTGTCACCCAGCGCCAGCCAGGGAGTGGGTTCACAAGTCAGGATTGCTGCCATTTTAGTGCTTGAAGGGTGTTGAAAAGGCAACAGTGCTAATACCAAGACTTTTCAGTGAAGAGGTCAGGACTTGCAGCATCTGTGACGATGACTCAGCCCCTACAAAGTCACAAGCATTTTGTGGAGCACTCTTGTGTCAATCTCTTGGTGATAAGAGCTCTTGCCCAGTTTAAAAAATAGTTCATGAAATCAAGTTCCCAAGGCCAATAAATCAGAAGACAAATAAAGGTCCTCAGCTCTGTTCATGGCATCCAATAAGTACTGAACACTCAGGAAAAGCAGACACAAGCTGTGGTTTCAGTGTTGAGGAAACTTCCCAGTCTGCCCATTCACGAGACTCTCTGGAAGTCACACTCCCAGCACCAGACTTCCATTGCTGGCAAGAGGCCCCTTCACAGCGGGTGGATCCAGTGAGCTGAAGGGTGTCCCACTGGACTCCCTGCACAGGCAGCCAGATCGGGTTTCCTTCCCAGTTTAACCCATCTCAGAGTCTTATGTCTGGTTTCATAAAGCCATTTATTCCTCCAAGGAGGACCCTCAACAAAGGAACCTCAGCTTTTATAACCTCACACTCTACCGGCACACAAGTCTTGCTCTTCCTCCTGAGTCCCCGTCACTGTGTGCATCCACCTGGCTGGTGTCACCCCTCCTCATCTCCAAAAGCCTGGCAATTCCTGGCTCAGCTCCAGATGTGTCCCTCAACGTCCCTTCACCTGGCTGGCATCACCTGTCCTCACGCCCTTTGTTATCCCAAAAGGTGGCAATTCACAGCCTCTTGTCTCGGGCCCCTACCCAGAGTTCAAGCTGCATCTCGATCTGCAGTTTGCAAGCTGAGCTACCTGGACTAGATGTATTCCTCAATACTCAGTATAGACAGAGAGCCTAACTTAAGAAGTTCATGTTTTAAGCTCTCCTCCTACTATGTCACTAGATTTCTGATGGGTGCACAGTAAAAGATGCCAAGGAGGGGTTAAAACAGATCCTGTATCAAAGCACACAGGGCTAGGCAGTGTGTGAAGGTTTAGACTTTGTTTAAGCAGCTCAGGGTACCCTCCTACCAAGATCCATCACTCAATGCCGAGGTCTTGGAAACCAACCACATTTCCAGCAGAAGCCTTAGCTGCTGCGTGAGATGCTCCCCTCACTCAGGTGTTTGTGCACCTGGAGCAGCTCCTTGGCATTTTGGGGCTGACTCATACAAACCACATTATCCTGCCATGTGTGATTAATCCTGATATTAGTGACTAATAGTGTCTATCAAAATTTTTCCAGTTTTTCCGTGCTCTGTAAACAAACACATCTACAAGCCCTTCCTGCACCATGGTTATGGCAAATGGCAGCCCCAGCTGGCTGCATTCCTTCTCCCTGTGTTTCAGCAAAGGAGGTCACAGGAACAGCCATCCTGGTCACAGGAACAGCCATCCTGGTCACAGCCACCGCCTCTCATGCATGAAAACCCCAGTTTTATGTGCAGCAGATCAAACCATGTGCTTTGCTTTAGTTGCCTGCAGACCCCAAACTTGCCTTGAGCTGCAACCACATGTAGACCAAAGGAGTAAGGTTTGGGGGTGGGAATGAGCTAGAAAATGGTTTTAAATGCCGGTATGAGTTTTAGTGAGAGGAATCACTGCAGAATAACACTCGAACTTCCCAGATTGCACTCCAGCATGTTTGTACTGGCACTGCTGAGTGGCCAAGCCCCAATACCTTAGTAACTTGATGGCTTGCTGTTCCTGATCTTCCACCTATGCTGACAATCTGCTAACTTGGGTTCAGAGTAAATTTTGGATTAAGCTAGAAGTTTCAATGGTTAAAGGTGAGACCTTTAGCTCCTCTTCCAAGAAAATTTTTAGTTTCCCAGGACTTAGGACACAATGGCTGGGGAAAAGAGTCAGTTAAAGGTAAGTATGCCTGGAGGAAAGTGGCACACTGGCAATTTAGCAAATGTGGCTGTGCCAGGCTCTGCCTCCCACTGCAAAGGATCCAATACCTAACAGGCAGAGATGTGCCTGTCCCCTGCATTTTGGCCCTGACCAGCTTTTTGTCACAGACCATTAAGTCTGACCCTGTTCTGCTGTGGAAACCATTTCATCAATCATTGGGTGCTCCATCAGTCACTCATGTCTTCAAGCATCCTACAGCTTTGCAGATGTTAGAACAGCCAAGTTCCACAGGGATTAGGGATAGGTCACACAAAAAAATGTAGGGAACTTTCATATCCTCACACTGGTGAGTTGGGATAGCTGGATGTAGGCAGGAATAGAGGCAGAAAGTGGATGAGCCATTGAGCATGGCATCTCCTGCTTCTCTGACAGAAGAATTTGTAGCACAGATTTTACTGTCACTTATACCGAGAACATTGCTTTGTGACTTCCAGATATTGCTCTGGGGAAGCCAGTGGTGCCCCAATCCAAGGCAGGAATGGAGTGTTAAGGAGACTTTTCTTTGTATTCTCTTGATTCTCGCTGCTTAGACTAAAGTGATACAACCATCAGGAAAACAGATGAGCAAAGCTGGAAATTTTTTACTTGGGACAGCTGTGCTGGCTGGCCAGCTCAGTTTTGCTCCACTTAGTGGGAACAGTGCCATAGACTGGAGGCCTGGCAGAAGCTGTGAATCTCAAAGCTTTCTTTCCCTTTTTCAGATTAATTTTAACTTAAGTTTCCCTTCAAAATTAACTCAATGAATTCCCACTAATATTGGATCCTTCATGCTTCCTCAACTACACCTCACCTGCTATTGTACAGAGCCAATACAAGACATGATCACACAGATTTCCTCACTGTAACAATCTGTCAAACAGCAATGATTTCTGAGTGCAAAACCTGTGACCCCCTGTAATCCCTCCCATGTAGCCTCTTCCAGCCTTCAAAAATAATTCCATACTCTTTCCATACCCATGAGACCTGTAAATATGGCAGCTCTTGGCTCTGTGGGAAGGGAAAGACCCTTTCTGTGCTAGCCTGGTAAGATTTTAGCATTAATGAGGTTTTTAATTGTTTTATTATGAACTACACAGACACAATACCCTTTGGCAAGGGCACCCTGTAGAAATAAATTGAGTCATCATCCTTATAATAGAAAAGCTAATTCAGTATGGATCTGTCCTCCAGTTAAGGGCATGCACATCCCTCAGAGAATGGTTTTACCAACTGACCAGACTTCTGCTTGTAACCACTGTTTGCTTTTCCCAACAGATCCTACTGTCCTGCCTATGGAAACGGCTTATTCATGGCTGCTACAGTAATGTGTAGGATCAGCCTGGTCCTGGGACCCCTCTAACTGTCCTGCTACTTCCAGGACTGCTGCATCATCCACTGCAAGAAAGATTCAGCTTGAAGACCATTTGCCCTGCCCAGAATCTACTTAGCCTCTACTTTCTGCCTTCTCTTCTAAACAAAATGTAGCAATACAACCCCAGGTTTGAAATACTCTTCTCCTTAACATGGGAGAGCATACAGAGGCTGTAAAACTTCCATCTGGCTACAGAGAAAAATGAAGAATTTCAGGTTGTTGTCCGTCCTTAGTGAAGATGTGCTTATCCTGGATAAGCTCTTTGTACCATTGCTATGACAGTGGACAAAGGCCTCCTCAGTCACATCCTCTTCTGCCTTGGCTTTCTTAATGCCTTCTCTATTTTGATTTGATATCCTCTTCTTATTGGGAAGGAGGGATTTCATGTGGGACTGGACTAAAAGGAATTTTAATGGTCCACTGATTCCAGTGTCCAGCAAAAGGTATTGAGTCACTTCACAAAATGTCTCTTGGTGCCCTCTCCATGACCAGGATGCTCCATGCAAACTCCAGACAAATGACTGCCATGCATTGGACCACTGTGGGTCACACCAGGGAATAGCACCCTGCCACAGCTGCTGCAGGCAGCACCCTGGAGATCCTCTATATGTGCTTTGATAAAAAAGCAAGGCTCCCATCCAGAGGTGTATTCCAGGAGCTGGCTAAGTGAGCTGTACAGCAGAACTCCTGTGAAATTGCTCTGCCTGCCTGGAGTAACTCCCTGCTGGGCACACAGTCCCAGAACCTTCGCTGAGGATGGCAAACACCAGTGCCTCTGGGTGGTAGATGGGTTTGCTTGACATCTGCTGAAAGGAATTCAACCAAGACAAACACGCTGGTGGCCTCATTCTGCTGGTACCTGACCCATCCAGACTGTGCATGCCTTTGCCACGGCAGTCTCTGTTCCAGCTGCTGCCTCCAGCACAGAACCAACACCATCCATCACAGCACTGGAAGTCGTCCAGGATTACTCACAGGTGGTTCAAATTTTGTCTTGGAGTGAAAACTTGCCTTGAGATTTGTCTCCAAGGCAAGATTTGAACCATCTGTGAGTAACACTGTGAGACTTGAAGGCACCAGTGGCCAAAAGCTGTTTTCTTGCAGAGTTCCTCAGCAAAGACAAGGTGCATCATTCCTGCCAGGAACCTGGCCAGGAGGGCTGTCACCCAGAGTCAGGACCTCAGTGCTAAGGCCAGCAGCAAGGGGAGCAGCATGGGCCGGAAACACAACAGGAGAAGGACAAAATGCCAAGGAAATGACATAAGAACTTGTCTCTGCACAACAGGGAACCAGGCTTGGGGAAGGAAGCAGCCTTCAAACATCTCACTGTGTTTTGGTAACACGAGCTGTGCTCAAAGACTCCACACTGGTGAAATTGCAAGTACCACATAGCATTTGTTTTTCTGGGTGGTAAATTGAATGGACGTGTCCTGAAGGCTGTGAGGGCTGTGCTGTACAGACTGGTTTGTCTGGGTTGGTGCTTTACTGTGGTTGATAGATTTTTATCAGATGCTTTTACTTGTTAAATTCTCCTTGGTTGTGGGAACAATCCAGCAAATAGTAAAAATGATGGAGCACCAGGAGACATGCAGCCAAGGAGATCATTTGTTTGGCTGGATCCTTTCCTGCACAAGGGAGGCTTTGTGTGAGCTCACAGAAGAGCCGTGTTCATCTTGCTGTGGGCAGAACTGGCAGCAGGCTTCAGGCTTTGTCTCCATGCAGAGTCAGGCTGGCTTGGTTCTCCACAGAGCCGAAAACTCATTATTTCCAAGGTTACGGCCAGGCTGCTGGGAGGCCACAGTTCCTTGTGAGAAGTGCCTGTCTCCCAGCAGCATTGCCAAGGAGGCAGCCAGGCCTTTGGACAAAGGAAGAGGTTTGTGCTGGTCTCAGAAAGGAATCCCATGCTGCCTGTGAGAGCTGCCATGGGGGTCATGCCTCTTTGGCAGTGCTGACCTCCTCGGAGAGCCACAAAGCTGGGGGAACCCATGGCCCGTGGGTCAAGGACATGGGCTGGGCATGGTTCCACCAGCACCTGGTCTCCAAGGTGAACTGCTCTGGTGGAGGTACACATGCAGAACTGGAAACTGATCAGATGCAGTACAAACGCATCTGTGGAGGACTGGCTGCAGTGACAGGGGGTGTGATAGCAAAGGATATCCCTCCCAAGGGTCTCCTGGGGTGCACATCACTCCCACTCCTGCAGTGTCAGCTCCCAGAAGCTCCTGATTATGCGCTGCCTTCAGGCTTCCCATCACCAGCTGTGCCAGACAGAACTCAGTCCAAGAGCTGGGTAGTGAAGACTCCAGAGGGATGCAGGCAGACACTGACCCCCTGCTCACATCTGAGGTGCATTTGCACCATGATGGGGTGTCCATGACACTGCAATCTTCCTCTTACAGACTCTGCTTTGTCACAATCCGGCTGTAACTCTGGGGGAACAGTAGCACCAGTCCTGAAGGCACTGTCCCCACAGGCATGCCTAGTTTTAGGAGCTTCATGAGGATGTGGGGAATCATCTGTAAGTCTCCCTGTTGCTAGATCCAGACCATGGCACAGCAATGTGCTCAGACTTCTCCATGCTAGATGCTCAGGGCCAATGGCAGTGGGTAGCAGGTCTGTTTAAATATGCTTGTCTCCCCCAAAAGTTCATGATGCAGCCAGTGATGCTTTGCCACAGCTTTTTTGGAATGAGGGATACAAGTCAGTATAATGATATATACATGAGAAAAATCAATGCCCTGGCAAAGCCAGTCCTATTTCTGGCTAGAACATGTCAAAACTCATCTTCAAAATGCATCTTGAGTCATAACCACATCCAATTCATGGGAGGAACCTTGCTTCCTGGCCTTGTTGAGTGCAGAGATGAACATCCTTCATTGTGGGATCTTCATCACATACAGAACTCAATACCAGAAATTGAGTAAGCATGCATGGGGCCTGGAGTTCCTCTTTGTATGCAAGGTGGGATGGGGATCCCATGAAAAAGCTGAACATGAGGACACAAATTAAAAGCTGCCTTCAAAGCAGTGCTTGTATATGTTGGCTGATTAGGACTGCAAAGATAACTCCAACACCAGATCTCTGCACCAGCCCGTGGCTGTGATGCTTCAACCTGAGACAGGCCACGTTTCAGTAGGTTGGGGAGAGGCTGCTGAGTGGCTCAGCAGAGCCATGATGGGATGCAGAGCAAGAATGGCATCACTGGACAGCCAAGAGGTTTTGCAGATGCAGGAATGTGGGATGCAGATTTTTAAGAAGTTTATTAGCTCTGTCCAGCCACACAAAGCTTTTCAAAGGTCAGCAGGAGACCCAGAACATCTCTGCCAGAAGATTTGTCCCTTGCTAAACATGAGACTCCAGAGATCTTTTTTTCAGAGAAGGTGATGTTTTAATGGCTGAACAAAACTTTTTCCCTGACTTTCTTCTGTGAAACAGTTGGGCTTTTATGGCTGAATTTGAAAATAATAATAATAATAATAGTGAAAACAGCTCTCTAGCATTTCGGTGAAAGTAGGTAAAGCTTGGCAAACTTCCTGTAACTGCAAACAGGGCTTTTTGCTGTGGGCAGTGCTGGGCAGCATTAGAAGGCAGCAGGCAGCCAGGTGCCAGCTGGAGGAGCTGGCAGCACACTGGCCAGATTTCCTGCCAGGAATCAGCCTGGCAAGCCAGTTCAACAGCCTGCCTGTGTCCCACTGGAAAGCATCAAGGAAGACATCACCAATGATGAAATTGCTGACAACCCAGTGTACTCTTGCAGGAAAATTATCCATCAGAAAAAAAACCTGCCAACTCTATGCTTGAGCATCTCTGCCCCAATAGTAGCACCCTGTGGGTGGCATATTCCCTTTTAACACAGGATTTTGCTGTGGTCCCATGCAGAATTTGCAATGAGAGATGAACATCTCAGCTGTGTAGCAGGGCAGCTCCAGCCACCTCACTCTGCAAAACAGCCACCTGCAGATCATGGCGCCACTTTAACCAGTGACTCAGGCGTTGGCCTTTGCATATCTGCCATGAACTCCAGTTTATGCAGGGCCTGACTGCTTTGCTTATGCATTTGTACATCTCCTCCAGGGCCTAGGAGATGATGTTCATCTTCAGTCTGCACTCCTGGTAGGAAGGGCCAGTCAGCTGGGCTCCGAATGGGGCAGCCTTTCTGAAGGACAGCTGATCTCCCTGTTGCTTTGTTAAGACAGGTTTAGCAGGAGTGGGTGTCACGTCTGCCTTTTCTCTCCAGGCCTGAGTGCTCAGAAGAACAAGCATCATGAACACATCCTCCTTGTTTTCTAAAGATCCTGTGAAAGTCTTGCCTGGACTGCATTCAGTCAGGGCTCAAAGTATGAAATTATAAAGTCCTCTTGGGTTTTTTCATCATTCAGCCTCAGGCACATGGAAAGCCCACTGGGTTCTGCAGTGTTTGGTTCAATCCACGTGCTTATCTTTCCAGGGGTACTTTGGACTCAAGGCTGATTTCCCCCTGAGCCTAAGCTGATGTTTTGAGGACACCCATGAGCAGCCCCAGAGGACAACTAAGCAACCCATGTCCCAAGCTCTGCTCTGACACCTCAGGCTGGTGGCTGGGGATGAGGTCTGGCTGCACCCAGATCACATGGGCTTGAGGAACAGCTGGAGTTGGCAGCTCCCCTGGGACTCAGGGAGGTGAGGTGGATTGAAAACCGGCCCAGAATGTGGTGATTAGCAGCGCAAACTCTAGCTGCACCATCCCAGGGGTCAAAACCACATCCAGTTCTGGTGGGAAGTAGCTTTCCTGAAAAGGATCTGAGGGTCTTGGCAGGCACCAAACTGAACATAAGCCACAGAGAAGACTAAGGGTGTCCTGCATTGCTTTAGTTAAAACATTGCCAGGAGGTGAAGAGAGAAGATGCTCCCCCTGTGCTCGGCCATGGTGGTCACCCCACGAGCCTTGTGTCCAGTGCTGGGCTCCTCAGTGCCAGGGAGATAATGGGGACATAATGGGGAGAGGCCAGTGAAGGGACACGAAGGTGAGTGAGGGACTGGAGGGACAGTGCAAAGCAGAGGGAGCCAGGCTCTTCCCAGTGGTGCCCAGCACCAGAGGCCACAGGCACATGCTGAACACAGGGAGCTCCCTCTGAACTTCAGGAAACACTTTTTCATTGTGAGTACGACCACGAGCACCGGCACAGCCAGCCAGGGAGGTTATGGAGCCTTCATCCTTAGAGGAGTCCGGCAGCTGTCTGGACACGATCCTGGACAGCCAGCCCTGGGTGACCCTGCTGGAGCAGGGCTTGCACCAGGTGACCTCCAGAGCTGCCTCACCTCAGCCAGGAGCTCTGTGGGCTCCTCCAGAGGAACATGGAGCCTTTTGTTCACCCCAGGTCCCTCTCTGGGGCTGGAAAGAGGTGATGAGGTGACAGGAATACCGAGGGAGCACGACTAGAGGTGGCAATGGGCTGACAGTGAAGCAGGGCCGTGAGCAGGCTGAGGTGGGTGTGAGGGCGGCAGAGGTCACAGTGTCTGCCACGGCGTGAGGGGCCGGCCAGGGCGTCAGGGTGTGGCGGGCGTGTCACAGGCTGCGATGGAGCAGGCAGGAGGAGGCTGGGCGGGTGACACGGCTGCAGAGGGGTGTCAGAGCGCGGCGGGGCGGTGACACGGGACAGGTGACAGGCGGCGGGGAGGTTGGCGCGGCGGGACCCGGCGCCTGAAGGGAGCGATGGCGGGAGCGGCCACGGGGCCGGACCTCCGCGCCGCCGGGGGGCGCTGCGCGGCGCTGGGCGGGCGCGGCGGCGGCGGCGCCGTTTCCGGGTTGGCTGCGCGGCGCTCGGGGCGGCCCCGCCTGCAGCCGCCGGCACCGGGCCCGGGCCTCGGCAGCAACGCGGGCCCCGCGCCCGCCGCCCCCGGGCCGGCCCCGCCCCGCCCCGGCCCCGCTCCGGCCTGGCCCTGCCGCCCGCCGCCGCCGCCCTCCTGCGCGCCGCGCCCCGCCTCGCCGGCCTCCCGCGCCGGCCCCGCGCCCTCCTCCTCCTCCTGCTGCAGCCGCCGCCCGGCGCCGCCATGCCCGGCCCGGCCGCCGGCAGCCGGGCGCGGGTGTACGCGGAGGTGAACAGCCTGAGGAGCCGCGAGTACTGGGACTATGAGTCGCACGTCCCGAGCTGGGGGTAAAGCGCCGCGCGGGGACCCGCCCTCCCTCCCGCGGGAGGGCCTCGGCCCGTGGGGAGGGTTTCCTGATTCCCCCGCTCCCGTGCTGGGCAGTCCCCGGGGGGCTGCGGACGGGGAGAGGCCGGGAGAGCACCCCCCTCCCCCGGCCTGCCGCCCTGTTAGTTATCCACTCTTCCCCCACCACCGCCTCTCTCCTCTTGGTGCCCGCAGCAATCAGGACGACTACCAGCTGGTTCGAAAGCTCGGCCGAGGGAAGTACAGCGAGGTCTTTGAGGCCATCAACATCACCAACAACGAGAGGGTCGTCGTGAAGATCCTCAAGGTGAGTATCCCGTTGATGATGTAGAGGCTTGTGGCGGCTGGGAGCAAGAGGGAGAGGAGCTGGGTTGGTGGGGCCAGAGAACTGTTGGATCTCTTTATTCACCCCAAAGCTCCTGTTTTCTCGTTAAGGACATTGGGATGGTGTATTTGGAAATGGATTTGGTGTCTTGCGTGCTGTAGTGATGTTTTGATGTCTCCACCCCTCCTTGTCCAGCATAGCTCAGGGCTGAGAGTTCCTCCGGTGAGGGAGAGCTGTGAGTCCTGACATTTGAACAGCGTTGCGTGTTCTGCCTGTGTTTAGCAAATTGTATCTGGCAATGCCTGTCTAAAACAGCCCAGGGACTGCCATTTCAACAGGAATGTGAAGCCTGGAGGGGAGAATCCTTCTGTTAACCTCTAGACAGCCGGCATGTGGCCTTTTCAGAGCCAGGCTGTGGGATGCTTGGCTGTTAAAAAAGCAGCTATATTTTATATTCAGTCCTTTAGATGATCTGATGTGGAAAAGAACTTCATCACAGTCAGACTATAAACACTATGGAACTTGAGGGGGCTCAAGGAGACCTACCAAAGTTGGGCAGTGTTGGTGGCCTGTGTGCTGGTATGTTGACCCTGATGGGGTTGGGTTGTGGGGGTCTTTGTGCAGCAGTGGGAGGTTGCAGTTTGGGATGGCTGTGCACGGGTTATACACCGCAGGGCATGTCTTACCATGTTTGACACTGAAGCAACAGCTCACAGTGAGCTGTCCTAACTGTCCTAGCAGCACTCTGTGTTGGTGATCTCTGGGCAGGCAGGGGAGTTAAGACAGAGATGAAAGGTTAGAGTTGCAGTCTGTTTGGTTCTGGCTTGGCTGACACTTGTGGCTGTCACTTGTTGGACCAGCAACACTTGTCACTTGTTCCCCAAGAGCATGTGGGAGCCAGTGTTTGACCATGGGTGTTCTAAGAATTTGAGCACACATTCATCCACAGTGTGCAGAGGGGTCTGAGCTTAATGTGCCCCTGCAGCCACTGAGAACAGCAGCTTCCCAGGACATGCATCTCTGCAGGGCTGTAGCCTTAAGGCATTCACTAGATCCACTCAGATAGCATGTCTGGTTGTCTCTGCTGTCATTCCCACTCTCTCACTGTGCCTGCTTCCTTGGGATCTGCCTTAGCTTCTCAAAGAACTTGTCATGGTTTGTCCATCCAGCACTCCTGGGAAAGGTATGATCTTCCATCTGCTTCTGGGAGGAGGCAGACAAACCCCAGCTTTGGCTGTGGTTTTGGAGGTGGCCAGGTGAGCTATTTGGGAGAGCCTCTGTGGCTGAGCCTGACGTCAGGGCAGAGTGGTGAGGTTCACGTGTCCTTGCCAAGCCAGGTTCCTCTGGCATGCTGTTTGGCCCTCCCCCTCCTTTGGATGCTTTTTGTGGTTTGGGGTTTTGCCTTTTTTAAAGCAGATGCAGACAGGAGCTTTTGCTGTGAGACAGTAGCCACAAGTGGCAAGTACAGAGCTGGATTTTACAGCAAGATGCCTTGTGGCTGGCCTGAGGAGACTGTGCACTTGTGCGTGCTGCTCCGGAGCCCTTGATGGCCTCTTCAGGACTGCTGTGGTTTATTGAGATCCTAGGTCTTGTCCCACACAGAAAGGCACCACGAGGCCGAGAGGAGGCTGCAGGGAAAGTCATCAGAACCCCTGCTCCTTGCCTCTTCCCTGTCCAAAGAGTCTCCCCCGGAGCGATGCTGCTCTCCCTGTGGCAGCTGAACTCTGTCACGTCTAGGGAGCCTGTCAGCCCTGGACGGTGAGTCAGCTGGCAAGAGTCATCTGAGGGCAGCTGGGTGCTCCTTCTCCTTGGGGCCTGAATGTGTTGCCTTAATGCCCTGCAAGCAGGAGACTGAATTGTCCCAGATTTGAAGCGGGTGGTGTTGCCACTGGTTTCCCTGGCTCTCCCCACTTGCATTAACATGCAGACAGCATTCCTGTGAGTGAGCAAGGAAAAGCAGAAGGTCCAGATAAATAAAGATGAACTTTCTCCTCAGTGGAAACTGGGTCAGTGAAAAGGGAGTTTCAGAGCACCACGTTGTGTGTACATTATGAAAACCTGTGAAGTGTGGCAATAACATCACTCTGATCTGTGGAAAGTGCCTCTGGTTTCCTGTAACTAGACTCAAAACTTCATTGCAAGTGTAATTGCATGTATCTACAGTAGAGCCTTAGCCAAAGGGCTGGGTGCCTCTGCTCCTCCTAACTGGGGAAAAATTCGGATTCTGTGAGATGAGAGATGCAACCAAAAATCTTCAGGTTTTTGTGTCATGCAAGGATGGGTTAAAGAGAAGTACCGTGGTTGGGCAATGGATGCTGTTTAGCTTTTTGGCAGAGTTACTCCTTTCTCTAACATTTCTTGAGAGTACAGTTTATGTTAGGTGTTGGAGTGAGTTTAGCAAGAGTCACTGTTTTAATATCTCAGTTTCATGGGAAGTCACTGGCATGTCTTCCTAGCCTTTGCTCTTTGAAGCAGCTTGTCCCTACTGAGCTCAAGCTAGCACATAGCAAGTACTTCCCCTGCTTTGGTGTTGTACTACCTGAACATTTTGTACCATCCTCCACAGAGGTCAGGAAATTTTATCACTCTTTGATGCAGAACTGAGCCACAGAGATTTCCTGTGTGATTTTGGGCAAGTCCCTTAGCCTCAACAAAGCTGAGATGAGAGCATAGGTCCTGGTTTAGTGCTGCATGAGGGAGATAACTGCTCTTCCTCTGGGCAGCCACTCACTTGGTTTGTTTGTAAGTGAAGACTTTAGCTTTGGACAGGGCTAAGGGGTTGAGGGCTCTGGTTGGTACCACAGTGCCCTCGGCCTTTTGGGCTTGCATAAAGCGAGGTGTCCTGTTTCCCTGGCCAGTACCCAGCATTTCTTTCAGTTCTGCTACCCCAAGTGCAGGACCCAGCCTAATCCTGCAAGAGAATGGGATGTTGCTAGTTGTGGTCATAATGTGTATCAGCAGAGGAGGAGAATTAAGATCATGCAAATGACTATGGCATTACCATTTCCTGGATCAATTGCCTTACAAATACAATGCCCTTAATGTCACTTTTCCTGGGAAAATTCTGCAGCTTTTTCTTTAAAAAGGGCAAACAAAGCAAACAGGTTGCTTCTCACTCCACTGCAGCAGGACATCAGGATCCACTGTGTAGGATAGTGTGTACAAAGCAGTGGGGCAGGAGCCTGGATTGCCACACAGACACCCCCTGCCCAACATTCTCCAGAAGCTTTTATCTTGAGCAGTGAGGCAGAGGACAACTCCCTCCCTTTTCAATGTATTCAGGGAGCAAAGGGTGAGAAGGGTCTGAAGTGTGGGGACTCTGCACTGACCTTCCTGCCTCTCAGGTTAGTAGGACATGGATTCAGGCAGCAGCTGTGCTCCCGCAGTCCCTGGCTGGTGTTGGAGGTTCCTGTGGGCTTTTTGATCTGGCTGGACTGGGTACAGCTGTGGCCCTGCTTCCTGCCTGCCTTGGGGCAGCCCACACCAGGAAGGGGGAGTGTTCTGTACGTGCTTTCATGTCTTGCTTAAATCTGATGCTGAGGTTTAACTCCCAGGATGAGGCCTGTCATTCCTCAGCATGTACAAAGGGGGTTTAAGGCATCCTTGTTGCCAATGAGTTGTGGGTTGTCTACATCCAATGCAGGTATCTAAAGCACAGTTCTGCTCTTCCATATCTTACTGCAAAGGTGTTTTTGGTGGACCACTGAGGTCGGTCTGTGCTGGCTCTTTGATGAGCTCCTCATTTTGTTTTCCGGTAATGCAGCTCCAAAATGTCTCCCAGCATGCCTTTAAAGTGAATCCTCAGTTCTGGGGTAACAGTGTTCCTAGAGGATGTGAACAGTGTTGCAAGTTGCCACTCTAAAAGACAAAGGCTAACTTTCCACATTGCTTGTAACTGCTACAGGTGATACCTTGTACTGAGGAGGATGCTGTTATAATGAGTTACCTGCAGTTAGTGCTGGCACTGAGTGTCGGCCTTACCGCTGTGTCCTTCACCTCCCGGTCTCCTGTACAGCCTCCATCCCAGTGTGCACTAGGGGTGGAGATTACAGCATCCCTGTTGGCAGGTCTCTACAGGAATCAGGAGTCATCTTGCTTTCCTGATGCACCTGTGTGTCCATGCATGCTCTACTTGCCTGCAAAACATTAAACCCATCAGAAAGAGGGTGTTTTGTCTCCTTGTGTGGTTACTCTGCATAGGCACAACATGAGTGGAGGTAGGGGAAGAATGCAGATGCAAGAACCAGTGAGATGGAGGTCCTGCAGCAGTGATGAAATAGCCTTTTTCTCCATTGATGGCTTTTGTCCCTCTGTGCTGAGTCCATGCACTGGAAATTTCAACTATGTGCACTGTTTCACAAGTGCATTCTTGTTTGTTTGGCTTTGTTTTTCCCCTGTTCCCCCATTTGGGCTGCGTGAACCCTCCAGAACTGCTGCTCATACCAGGCACTCCTGGAAGGTCCTGCCACTGTTGAACTCCAATTATCACTCTAGTAACTAGAGAACCAAGTTGGGATGATGGCTCTGGTAAGTTTTCTTCTGTCTCTAGAAGCTTTAGAGCCCTCATGCATCAGCTTGTCCTAGAGGGGAGCTGAAATGACTCTCATGCTGGTGTGCAGAAGGGATTGCACAGGGAAATAGGATTGGATGCTGTTGGTCCCTCAGGCTGGAGCTTTTGACTGCATCGGTGACCTTCCCCCAAAGCGTTCAATGCCTGCTCCTCCTGCGTTTGCATGCACTGAATCAACTCCCCCTGGCCCACTTCCTCCTCTGGCAGTCTTGAAATGAGCCCTTTTGCAAGAGGGATGGGTACACAGCTCTTCTCTTTTAAACACCAGTTGCCCACAAAGAGCTTGGCAGAGTTGGCTGCTGGAGTCCAGCCTTGTGTGAGTTGAGACCAACTGGGACAGTAGTGGGTGCCTCAGAGGCCTGCAGATGCAGCTGGTGACTCCCGTGGTGGTGATGGTGTAACACCAAGGAACTGATGAGCTGCAAAGCTGCAGCTCCTATGTGGAGGAGGGTGAGATGGAGCATTGTGTCTGTTTGCAGGAGCCTGAAGGAATGATTCCCATCCCATGGAATGGTGGTGGTGGGGATCAGGGCTTGGTCCTCACGTGTCACCCTTTTAGTTGACTGCAGAATTCCTGATGTATCACGGGCAGTTCTGAAGCCCAGGAGGGTGTGTTGGGGTGTGCCATGTTGGAACGAAAAGGATTCTGAAGGAAAGAATGAAACTGCCTTCAGAACACATGCTGGGATATTCTACCAAACTTAACTATATTTTATTTAACTAAAAAAGCAGTAGTACTTTTATAGTTTCAAGGTATGTTTTTCCCCCCTCTTCCCTGAAGTTCAAGAGCAGCTCACAAAAGTTTAAATTCCCACAATGGAAGCAGTAAAATGCAAACAACCAACAGAATGTTAACGTAAGTGGGCTCCTTGATTTTGTAGCTCTTTGGAATACGATTATTTGGTTTCCCAGCTGATGTCTGGCAAAATAAGCAGAGCTGCTCTGAAGCCAATTTTCCTATTGAGCAATTGGCGTCGGGCTTTATAGGCTGATTATTGTGATCCTTTTGATAATACTTGCTAGAGACAAATGAGCTTCTAGTGCCAGCTTTTAAATGTTTAAAGCCTGTGATAGGGATGCTGCTCAAGCCTTTCAGTGGTCCTGGATGGTGTGTATTCAGATCCTGCTTGTTCACTGGAAGCATCGTTGTATTTCCAGGCTATTCAGGCTTGGTGAGCAAAGAATTGATTTTTTAATTTTTTATGGGGTGATGGAATACATTAGTTTCTCATGGATTTGTATCTTTTGACTGCTAAACCTTCTTTCCTGCTGTGCTAACCCCAGTTTTGTTTCAGAGCACCTGCTGGGCAAAACCCAGCACCTTCTGGGATTCCTTCAGAGCAGCACGTGTGCTCCTGAGCTGGCAGCGTGTGTGCACTGCCGGGCTGCCTGCTCTGGGCTAATGTAAAATGATTTTTATGCTTTGGACTTAACTCGTATTTCACATGCCTTCCTGGTCACTGTTTTTCTTTCACAGTGTGAAAATGCTTAGAGAACTTTGGATAACAAATCTAATTTCTTTCTTTGCTTGAATTCAAGCAGTGGGTCCCCAGGTTGCTGGGGAAGGCTGGAACTGGAGAATCTGACAGAAGAGTATACTCCCATTGCTTTAGAAACCAAGCAAAAAAGATGTTTAACCAGGCAGCCATTAATTAATTCAAGACAGGAAGTGATGGTTGCAGTCTTTATTTAAAGGTTTATTTTAGCAAACAATGTTAATTTTCCCAGCTGGTGTTTGCTGCAGCTGGACTCCTTCCCTGCTTACAAGTTTACATGATCCTGTGGAAAATGACCCCGGATCTGTTCTCTTGGTCACAAAGAGGTGTTTTCTTCTGAATCTACCTGACTGCAAAGCTTATTGTGTGACATTTTTCACCTCTGCAGAGGGATAGCTTTGCATGATGCTCCCCAGTCTTTGGACAAAGAGAGTTGGGATAGCTTTGGCCACTGTCACTGCCTCTTCTGCCCAACTTGCAAGTGGACTGAAGCATCCTTATCCATTTGGCTGGTAGGGTGGGAAACCTGCAGTCACCAAAGGATAGGTGGCTGGGATAGAGCTGCTGGGTCCAGCAGAGACCATCCTCCTGTGGCTGGAGGTGATCTTGTCCCTTTGCTCTGGGCACTCAGCGTAGTGGACAGCTGTGAGCTGTGTGTTTTGTCTCCACAATCTACAACCACCTCACTTCCAGTTTGCCTGAGGAAGGAAACAATTTTCTGGGAAACTGGAAAACTGGCTTGTGCTAGACAGTAATGTTGTTCTAAGGGTACTGATGCAGTTGAAGTAATTAAACCCCTCCCAGTGTAGACACAGTTAAACTGAGACATGTCTTTTAGCCTGGTTTCCTATGGAAACGAGTCTTATGCAATCCTGCTGTCTGTCAGCCTTTCTCCCCCTCCTCCCCCCAGTAGTTTTTGCACTGGTTGGCCAATTTCAACCAAATGCGACAGAAGTCTCCAAGCTGTCAAGTTTGTACAGATTTCATGGAAGTAGGTGTTTGCACAGAGCAGAGGGACTGTGTTGGAGCCCCTTTCAGAGGGAAAAGCTTTGACCCATACTGGTCACTGGAGAATCCCAGCATGGAGGAAAGCTTTGAAGTGCCTCTGGTGTGGGAACAGATGGAGTTGGAGGCTGTACCTGTGTAAAACATTGCCTTGCAAACACAGGCAGATCAAACTCAGGAGCAGTTAATTTTGTCGAGGTGCCTGCTCCTTTCCTCTGCTGGAAATCCCCCTCCCAGTGCAGGAGGACTGGCCTGTGTAGGAAGCACAACCTGAAATACTGCTGTTCATAGCCTGGTTTGATAAAATAGCCTTAAATGAGTGTTGTTAAAAATACTCTGGTTGCAAGGGCTGGTGTTTTAGAAGCTATCCCTGCTGGGAGAGGCAGATGGTTGGAGGCCATAATAGCTTCAGTTCACATTTAATCCATGTGTGTTTGGAGTCAACATCCTTGGAGAGACAGATCGGGTGACTCTGAGAGACAGTTGTAGCAACCCAGGCTTAATCCCGGTGTGTGGCTGATGGGCTGCTGCTGGCCTGGGGTTTCAGCAGTGCTGGTCTCTGGGACATGAGGGCAGCCAGCAGAGTTTCTCTGGTTTGAACAGTTATCCCCAGTGCAGTGCTGGGTGTTTGACTTGCCAGATGCAAGAGCTTGGGCTTGGAGTTGGTTACTGGGCAAAAATGGAGCCCCAGTGATGTGTCCTTGGATAACACATGGTGTTTGCAGCTGTGGCTGGAGCAGTGGGCTGGGACATGTGGGGAGGAGGTGGCGTTAGGCTGGGTAAGTGAAAGCTGTGCAGGATGGGGTGTAGGCCAGCAGTCACCACTGAAATGGGGAAACTGTTCCCCCACATTGCTCTCTCTGAGGACACTCCTAGGCAATAGCTTTTCCTCTAAAATGACTTCAGCCCATGGCATTTCTTTTGCATCATCGTTGTTTACCTAGTGGTGGAAAACCCCACTGAGCGCTGGCTGCGAGTGGGGAGAGCATCTGAGGATGTGCTGCTTACAGCCCTGCACTGACAGGGCTTCCCAGCCCTGCCTGGAGGCTTGTGTGGCCCTCATCCCAGCTCACAGTTGATGTGGGGATGGTGTGACCAGCCTGGCCAGAGCTCTGCAGTCCTGCAGCTTAGCAGGAAAAAGTGCAAACAGTGAGTGGCTTTTAGCTTTCCCTCTTGCTGAGACAGTGTTCACCCGAGTGTCTTCCCTTGGTGATGTCAGAGATGCTGCTGGTGGTGATTATCTGCAGGTATTTCATTAAAAAAAGACCAACTTTCTTTCCTCCTTTTTTCTAAAAGTCACTGATTTTGTCTGCTCTGGTGTTTTAGTGTGTGGTGGGTAAAGATAGATTTCTGATGGAGATAACGTAGAGCATCATTTTCCCATCCTACAAAAGGTGAAAGAAACACGTGGAAGTGACTGGAAGACAACTTCTGCCCCAGTGGGAGCAGTGGTTGCTATGAAAGGAGAAAAGGAAATCTTGGAGGGATATGCTCCCCTACCTAGCTGATGCAAAAGACCCCTGAAATAATTACAGTACAAAGGAAAAGGTGTTTCAGAGCGGGCACTGGGTCCTCTTGGCTGTTGTGTTCAGGGACTGTTTCAGCTCCCAATCAGGTGTGGGTGTTGCAGCAGAGAGGCTGTAAGGCATGTCTGTCATAGCCAGGCCATTCAGGGAGCACCTTCAGGATGTCAGTGCCTCAGTTCCCCTTTGAAGTTCCTTGGAAAACAGCTTGTGTGTGTATCTGCCTCACTGGACAAGCAGAGTAACCAAATTACATCCTCTAATTCCATCTTGGCCTTCTGGTAAGATCTGTGCATGTGGGTGACACAAGGGCGGTGTTCGTCTCCATGCTGACATAAATTAAATTAGTTCCTAATGAAGCATCCTCCTCTCAGGTTCCAAAATGTAGCCCTCTTGCTGGTTTACATGCCCCTGTTCTGGCTGATTCTCCCTTTCTATCCAAGCTCCCAGGAGCTCCAGTATTCACTGGGAATGCCCTGGGGCTGTTGGTCGCCCACTCCCCAGCAAGCCCTGCCCCGCATGGCTCCAGCTCTGACAGCTGCTGTGGCCTTGCTGCCATTTTCTACAGTGGCTTTATGAGGTGCTGACGCTCCCTGTGCTGGCATTGGTGTTATTTTTGGCACTTAGCTTCAGGCTGAGATTCTCATCTTTTGGCTTTAAAGTCTAGCTCATGCCTTTTAACTTGCAAGAGGAGAAGAGCAGGATTTGAATCTGAAGGTTTCAGCCACCTGAAGAGCCTGGGAAGACAGCATATTTTATCACTTACATAAATGCCATATTTTCCCACTATATAAAACCTTCTGTTCCTTCTCCTGTCTGCTCATGCATTTCTGCCAGGGGTCTGAAAACAGGGATTGCTTTGGATTTGCCTGTAAGGGGGAGTGTGAGTTGTCCCATCAGCACTCTGTGGCCATCATAGAAGTGGGAGGCTGTGGCAGAGGTGAGGTGGTGAGCATGAGCTGTTGAGCACCTGTGGCTCCTTGTCCTTCACACAGACATCTGCTAATGTGTGTTACTTTGGGAAGGTGCCTCATACCTTTGCCATTCCTCATCATACCCCTCCACATGCACCAGACTCAGTGCCAGATGATGAATGTTTTGGAAAGTTAAAAGTCTAGAGAGGAATGTTTTCATCAGCAGCCTCAGAGGTGGGGCTTTACCAGCAAAGGGCTTTACCAGTCCCTGCAAGATATATCTGCAGCTCTTTTTAGCGGTACTGGTGGGGCAGGAGGGGATGTTCCAGCTCTGGAATGAAGACTAGACTTGGCGACTTGCAGCTGGTGCTGCCCACACTGGTCAATAGCCAAGGCTCATTAAAAAAGTCTCACCTCTTACCTGCTCTAAACTGCCTTTCCTTTCTAGCAGGCACAGAGCTAGTGTTGTCCTGGGAGTGGATGAGTTACAGAAACGATCATTTGCATTGAAGTGAACCACTGGATCAGCAGAGTGTAAAAGCCAACCCAAGCTCTGAGCCTCTGCCTTGGGAGCAGCTGTTCTTTGTCACTCTTCACAGGGTGATGTCCAGAGAAAAGCTTACTTTTGCAAAGAGGGCTCCTGAGACTGAGCAGATTAGAGAACGAGTCAAAACTGTTTAAAATGTCTTTAGGCTTTAAAAATAATCATGGTTATGGGTGCAGTGACATGCAGTGTAGTTGGCTCTGTGCATTTGAGATGGTTACAAGTGAGGCACAGCAGTGTCTGAGCTTACGAGTCATCTTGGTGTTGGAGACTCTCAGGTTATCGTTACATGGGATTAAAGTCTCGTTGGGAAACAGGCTGAAAAGTGAAAGACTCGTTAGGGCTGGTAAACAAAAGCAGAGGTAGGTCCACCATGCTTGTCCTGTGGCTCTGAGTGCACAACATGAATCAGTATGCTGAGGTTACCACATAGCAGTCCAAGGCGCTTTTAACCACGGTTACTGGAGTCACAGTAGTGTTTGTCTGGAGTGGTTTGATTGTCCCCTGATGAGTGGGAAGGTTTCATGGAGGAGGGGGAAATCCTAGTTCATGCAAGGTGTCTGTCTCCTCTTTGGTGCTAGAAATGGTCCCATATGAGGGTGGGAGCAGAGACAAGGGGAGGTGATGTGTTCCAGTCTAAATCAGTGGCAAGAATCAATGTTAATTTCTGAAAGGACTCTCACTTCTAATTTCTTTTGTCTATTTAAGCCAGTGAAGAAAAAGAAGATAAAACGCGAGGTTAAGATTCTGGAGAATCTCCGTGGTGGCACCAACATCATTAATCTGATTGATACTGTCAAGGATCCAGTGGTAGGTGCCTGTGTTGGGGAGGTGTGCTGGGATTGCCTTCCCACCAGCTGAAAGCATGGGCTGGTTGGTTTGGATGGGTTGCTCTTCCTTTCCATATTCCCCAGACTCTTCAACCCCCATTCTGTGTCCTCTGATGGGGGAAAGTTTTGAAGTCCTAAGAATTATCTGTAAGAAAGTAGAGCCTGTAACCTTCTATCCTCTGTCTGGCATCTGGAACCTAGGTACCAGTGAGGGTACTGGATGTTAAGCACTTTAATCCTTCTGGTTGCTGTCCTACCCAGTGATCAGTGGTCATGTCATGATCTGCACTGCCACAATTACCCCGTTCCTGGGGAGTTTTCTCTGACTGGCAGCTGGCTGAGGGCTGTGACTCCTGGCCTGCTGGCAGCCCTGGAGAGGAAACACTGCTGCAGTGTTGGTAATCCTGGCTGACCTTCCTCCTGGGAGGTCTGAGCTCCTGGTGCTCTCTCTGTTCCATGGCGTGGGGGGAGCAGCGCTGGCCAAAATGCCCAGTTGGTGCCCTGTGTGTGGGGTATATGCAGGGCTGCACTTTCCATGCCCTGCTCCCACCTTGCTCTCCCTAGTGAGGGCTATGCAGGAAGCAAAGGCTTTCTCAGGTCTCTTGGAGCCAAAGAAAGGTCAAGAGCATATTCTAAACCATGACTTTCTCTCTCTTGCAGTCAAAGACCCCTGCTCTGGTGTTTGAGTACATCAATAACACAGATTTTAAGGTGAGTTCGCCTGAGTGTGGAGGAGGGAGGCTTCCTATTTCTGTAAAGTGCTGTGATTTTCAGATAATCCTCAAGAGCTGTGGGGGCAATTTATAGAGTTTTCACAATTGCCAGCTTCACTTTTCTTTCTCCATGTAAATCAGAAATCTGTTAATGGGCTCTAGATGAAAAGGCATAAAAGGTTTCTGTGCTGAACTCCCAACTCTGAGGAGTAAGGTCAACAGGTTAGATATTCTTACTCCCCTCTCAATTTAGTAATCACTGCTGTGCTATATATTCAGCTCAAGTTAATCCCTCAGCTGTAGTGCTCTGTTTACAGCAGTGCAGTTGATGGACCTGGTGACACTGAGTTGTTCTGGAATCCTTCACACCTGGGGACTCTGGGGTGCCAGAGGCTGGAGAGCTCATCTCCCACTGCCAGTGGGCCTGGTAGTGGGGGATTGAACATTCCTGAATACATCTTAAGGGCTTTTTTTTCTTGTCTGAAGCTGCAGTATATTCCTTGGTTCTTTTGATGTCTGGGGGCTCCAAGGGATATTACTCTTCCCAAAATGAGGGTCCTTCTGTCTGAATGCAGCTACAACTGCCTTTGCTTCCAAAATGCTTCCAGACAAAAGGGATCTATCATTAGCAGCCACACCTATTTTAATGGTATCTTTGCTTCCCCCATGTGAGCCTTTACCCTAAGTCACTAAGTCAGTGGTGGAGAGTTAATTGAGCAGTTGCTATTAGAAAGCCAGCAGTCATCCCTCCTGCACCATTCAGGGATCTCTTTCATTCCATGCTGTGAGATGGTGTTTTTGTCTTCCTATCTGTCCTGGATCATTATGTAGGTACAGGTTTTGTAGAAGCAGATGTACCAAACACCCAGAGAAGAATCTTGGGCTGGTGTTGGTTTTAAAGGAGGCAGCTGGCTCACAGACCAGCTCCTACAGCCCTGCATGCTGAGGGGCAGCACATGCAGTTTCTGTCCCTCTGGGGTGGGCCTGGCGAGCTGGATGCCGCTGGGTGAGATGTGTGTGTGCAGCCAGAGCTCCAGCCATGCTGCAGTGGGGGTCTGAGTGCTCTTTAATCTCATGTAGAGATACACTGCAGGAGCTACAATAACAGCAACTTGCAGCAGCATCTGCCCTGACACCTCTGGGCGGGGAGAGGAGTATTGCCTCCATCAAGTAAACAGCCATGAGAGGAATGCTCTGTGGTGACCTTTCAGGGCTAATTAAAGCAAGTTTGGTTTGCCTGGGCTTTGTTTGACATCAGCTGGGCTGTGCCAGTGCCTTGTGTGTTGGGAATGTGCCCCTGTGCTTCTCCTGTGACCCACAGCCTCCTTGTAAGACTGGTTCTAGAAGTTTTTAACTTTCTATTTAGAGATTTTTTCTAATTATTTCATTGATTTTTGTTTTTAATATATGACTTGAGATAAGCTACATTGCTCAGGCAGTGGAACACATTGCTGAGGATTGCTTTGTGTGTGTCCAAGTCCAAATGTGATTACACCACTCTGTTGTGTCCTTAGAGGAAGAAGTTATCCTGAAGGATATCCCCCAGAAACTGACATGTGTCTATGGAGTGTTCAGCAGTACCTTGAGGCTGATGGCCAGCAGGGACTCTTAACTGAAAAATGCTGGGCTCGGAGTCCATGGTTCTTTGGCCATCCTGGCCACACGGAGAGCCAGGCTAGGCACTGCTGCAGCCAGTGAGGAGCATTGGAGTGGCCACTGCAGAAGTGACAGTGCTTAGCTCTGGCTGCTGCATTAGAAACAACTACATGAGCTTGCAGCAGGCTTTTCTAAGCTCCTGGGAGAAGGCCTGGCTCCTCAGGGAAGTCCAAATTCACAGCTGTACAAGTCCAAGACAGAAAGTATTGATGCTTTTGATGCTGATTGGTACAAGGCAGGAATAACTTGTCTTGGGAATGCAAGTGTGTCCCCAGGGCATGCAGTGTGGCTTCCTGTGTTCAGAGCTTATTTGTAACCTGAATTTCCCTAGCTGTGTATGGGGTGTGTGGGTTGTTTGATGCTCCACTCCCATGAGCTGTCTGCCTGTTTGAGTAGGTTCTTGGGACTGCAACTAATTGCAGATTATAGAGCTGCTTCTACTGAGGGTGCCTGTGGGTGTCTTCTCTATAGAAACTCCCAAGATGTCTCTTCCCTTGCTCTGAAGTGCCAAGCAGAGAGTACAGAGTACGTGAGACCACTTGTGTTGGAGGTCTCAGCTTGCTCTCTACCTTTATACATGAAGCAGCTGGAGAGCACCCTGTCATTTTCCCCTCTGCTCCATAGTCCTTATCTCCCTGGGCAGCCAAGTTCTGCTGGAGTAAAGTGCCACATGAGCTAATCCAGGTGACGGGGACCTCTTCTCTTTGTTTGGATGTGGCTGCTGCTGATGTTCCCATCTGTGTTAACATCTGGATTCAGCAGCACTGATGAGAACTGGCAAATCACCTTCGGGGTGTGTGAGAGGTTCCCAGGGCAGCTTGTGTGGCTGAGGGCTGTGACTCCTGGCCTGCTGGCAGCCCTGGAGGGGAAATGCTGCTGCAGTGTTGGCAGTCCTGGCTGACCTTCCTCCTGTGAGGCCTTAGCTCCTGGTGATACATTTTGTAGGCAGTGGGTGGTTGCTGACCACTTCACAGGATTTCATTTTTCTCTGTCCTGTTTGCACTAGTTGCTCACAAGCTTGGATGTCTGCTCAGTTGTCTCCTTTCTGGAAGTTCCTTTCCTCCAGCATTATTATTTTTTGCTTTGATGCTAACACTTTGACCCCTTTGCCTGTTCAAATGGCAGAACACTGTTGATGTCAGTGCACCCATGAAAGTGGCTGCTGGGTTTCCTCAGCTCTCTGTGCCTGGGCAGAAGCTGCAGTTCTGTGAGATTTAACCTGTGACTGTGGATGATCCCAGATCAGAAGCACAAGCTTTTATTTCACTATTCTTAAATGATGGTATAAACAGGACTCTTAGGTGATACCTCCCCAGAGCTGATTACATTTTCTTAAATTACCTGTCTGGTTCCCTTCTGGAAGTGGCAGCACTGTACTTGCCGGGAGGATGAGCTGGAGCCAGACTGGATATGTACTCTGCTGTGTGAGGACAGCAGCTTATGTACAGGGTTAGTGTTTCTCTTCAGACCTGCTGCATTACTTGTCATCTGAGAACATTCAAGCTCCCCACAGTAATTTGCCTTAAATGAAAGCTGCACTGCAGAGCCACATGCAACTGAGGAACCATCAGTGAAATTAAATGTCTTTTGCTAATTGGTTTCAAACTAGAAATGAGGCGCCAGCACTTCAGCCACTGTCAGCTGTCATGTGTTTTGTAAGTGTACCTGGTACTGTGCCTTTCATTGCTCCAAAGAGGCAAATCCCTTAGGAAAGAAGGGCACAGAGACAGGTCTCAAGGAGCAATTCTGGATTGGGTTTGCTGTAGAAGGTTTGCAGCTGGAGATGGGCAAGAAAGGTGAGCAATGGAAGGTTGCTTCAGGACATTCAGCCTGCTGGACTTGTGGGTACAGTGGGCCTTTGAGTCAAGTCTTCCACTTCACCTGCACTTTTGTGAATTTTCAGGCCCAGTTACTGTGAGGGAAATATGTGCATGGGTTTTATCCTTGTACATCCAGGGTTTGTTTAAAAAATGTTTGTTGCCCTGCATAAGCAATGCAGAAGTATAAAAGATTCTCCTCCCTTGTGTGGCTGCCAAGACTGGATGCTTTGGGAAATTTTTTTGGTTACTGCTGCTGCCCTGCACCCCAAAGCAGTTTCTCTCCTCACAGCCACCCTGTTGCTCTGCAGATGCTGCTTCCTGCATGTAGCCAGCTGTGTTGCTCACTCAAGGGAGAGGAGTGAGCATTTAACTCCTGTCAGCCCCATGGTGGGGAAAGCATGTCTCTGCCTCCTCAGGCACTAACAGCATTCGTTTATGATTGGTTATGTGATGTGTGCCAAAATATCACCCAAAGCTGGAGAGAGGGGTAGTGGTTGCCTATGGGTGGGTTTGGCCTTTCCTAGTGCTCTCTATGGAGAAAGGAGACCAGCCCAGGTCTCTGGGCCCTGTGGGATTCTGAGTGCTGAGCAGATGTTTGAGCTGGGTCTGAGTGATCCCCACAGTGATGTTTCTGACAATGCTACTCAACAGAGACAGCTGTAGGAACAGAGTATGGGGCATGTCTGCAAAGGAGGTGTCTGTCTTGCCCTGCTAGGCTGGGCAAAGGGGATTTGGAGCCCACTGTCAAAGCCTGCTTGAAGCAGCTGCTGTGCAGGACCCACTTGCAGTGGAAGCCTTGGCTCTTCCTTCAAAGCTGTCTGTGTTCACTGGCTGCCTGCAGGGTTGAGCAGGCTCCTGCAGGGACTGTTCCTGTGGTGAGCAGAGCTGGGCCCTGCTGGCCACACTGCTGGCCTTGGCACTGACAGAGTTCAGAGGGGCTGGGTTTCACAGGCAGCTCTTCTAGGGGAATCTATTGAATGCTATTTGCCCAATAGTGTTTGGGCTTATCATGGCTCAGTCCTGAAGGCCATGGGCCAGAGAAGCAATAGCATTGGAGGTCTGAGAAGAAAGACATTGGTGACCTCCCTTCTATCCCCTTCCCACTTACAGGCAGCAAGAGGCAGAGAGCCAGGGAATAGGGAAAATGAGATGTAGTCTTGTAATGCCACTGCCTTTCCTGCCCTCCTCCTTTCCCCAGGTGCATTGATGTTGCCAGGTGAAGTTGAGCAGGGCAGTGAATACCAGGAAGACATGTTTTACACATTTCCCACAGTGTTTGTAACCTAGGAAGCCATTTAAACAGACTTCTGGAAGGACTCAGCTGTCCTCTGCTGGCCCTGCGTCCTGCATCAGTTGTGCACAAGTCAGGAAATCCATCCCTGCTATGGCTCTGTAGCTTGTGGCTATGTCTTTTTTGCTCCCTGCTCACTTGTCTGCTTCACTGGGTTGCTCCAAAGCGTTAGGATCATCCCAGCTCACGAGAATACAATGCAGTTGTGTCCTGGAGGCTGTTAGAGCTCTGTGTGTGTAAGTGACACTTGTATGTTGTCACATGATTTCTGATTTTGGGGCTGGGTGGGGCCTATTTGGAGATAGCCCTCAGTAAGGCAGGAACCTGAGGATCTCAGCATGGGCCTGGAGGGGATCCAGGGCCAGAGCTGCTTTTTCGGAATGTGAATTTCAATCCCTTGCTCTGGGATTTTTCATTAAGCTGCCAAGTGGTGCCTGTGATGGACAGCGGGCTCCAGTGCTGATGCAATTGGTGATTTGTCTCAGCTATGTGATGATCCTTGTTTGTAAGAAAGGGCAGAGAGGTTTGGTCCCACTGCTGCCCTGTGAGTGTCCTTCCTTGCCCTGCCCTGGCATTTTGCCTTGCTTTCCCTGGAAGAGAAAACAGCTCAACAAGGTTGGGCTGATTCCGGAGCCTGTGACAGATACAGAACAGAAGGCAAATTTGGGGCCAGCTGTGACCTGGTCTGGGAGCAGCAGGGTGATGAGTTTTCTGTGAGGGTGCTGGTGGCACAGGGCAGTTACAAGTGCCCCCTGGAGCTCTGTCACTTCCACATGAGCAGCCACAGAAGGACAGAGGAGAGTGGTGGCACTGAACATTTCCCCACAACTCAAGTTGTGCTCTGCTTGGTCCCTCAAGCATTCCTGTGCTCTTCAGTTGCATTAACCTTTACTCTGGGATAGAGGAGAGCCTGTGCAGCTCTAAGGCTGGCTCTCCTCTTTGTGCTTCCCAACCCCATGCTCCTTTAGATTGGTGTTTTCCTCTCCCTGTCACACCCTGAACACTTGGACACCTTCCCATGTGTTCCCAGCCTGCCTGCTCTGAATGCTGTTGTCATTGCTGACATACAAAGTCATCACAATGACTTGACAACAGAAAGAAAGTCACAATTGTCTGTGCCTCTTCCAGAGCTTTTGCTCTCTCCTCCTTGGACAGACAGCCTGCCCATCTCCTGCTGGAAAGTTGTGACAAGCCTGAATGATGTCAGTAGCATTTCACAGGAGCTCTTGCATCCTTTCTAGACTTCCTGGCAGGTCTGAGACCAGGAGAGCCCTCAGGAGTGGTAGCATTCATAGGGAATCTGGAATGGAGTCAATGATTGGAGGCAGGTGGGGTGCATGAAATGAAACTAAATCCAAATTTTGAGTATTTATTTTTTCTCTCTTTTTTTTCCCTCCCTCCCCAAATCTGTTTCAGCAACTGTACCAGATCCTGACAGACTTTGATATTCGGTTTTATATGTATGAGCTGCTTAAGGTGAGTGGCATTGCACATGACAGTCTGGATGGGGAGACCAGGAACAAGAGTGCCAGTAGTGGGGCTCATGGGGCACTGTTGCTAAGAGATTACTTCTCTTGTGTTCACTGCACAAACCAAGTCTTATAACCTGGGAAGGTTTGGGAAGAGATCAGGTTACCTGGCTTGTTGCTGTGAGGTATTGCAGCCAAACTGGGGGTCTTTGGCCACCTCCAAAGAGCCTGTGATTCTCTGAGGTCTGAAGTGTTTGTGACTGTGTCACCAGGTAGAGCTGTGCTTGGTCTCCCTGTGTCTCCTGCACCATTGTGCTGCTGTGAGGAAAATCAACTCCCAGGAAAACAGCCAGAGCCAGGACAAGGCCCTTGAGGCAGGGCTGGGGAACTATGATGCTAGGGACAGTGGAAGAGAGGGATTGGCAGCTCCAGGCTTTCCTCTGCTGCAGTATTCAAATGCAGCCCCAGAAGGTGAATTCTGCCCACTAGTTATGCCAGTTGTTACAGGTAATATCAGTATCTTCCTTTGACACCTCCCAGCCAAAGCTTTCCTTGCCCCTCTGATGAAAAGGTAAGGAGTGCCCTAAATACCTCCCCTTAACCAGCCTAGCTTGCACTTCCCCATGGAAATTCCCTCAAGGAGCCATGGCAGGCTGTGGGATGTGCTGTACTGGCTCTTGGGGGTCTCCAGCTGCAGGACAGGGGAGGCAGCAGGGCACAAAGTACAGCTGACAGGTTTGACTGATCCCAGGGCTGTTCTGTGCTCATCTGCTGGAGCAGCAGCTTGGCTGTGTCAGGTCCTAGCAGGGCCTTGGCGCTTCTGGGCTGGCACTTTGCAGCTCCCATGCCTCTGGAAATGAGTGGGACAGACTAGGAAAGCCCTGCTTCAGGACATGATGACTGAAAGAGACTTCCTGAAACAGATCTAGTGGCCTCAAAGGAGGCTTTCTTCTCTGCATCCCCACATTTGCCCACCTGTCTGCAAGGGAAAGACCTTCCTACTGGATGTTGGGAGTGAGCCTGAGGCAGGCTGGGATTAGGATGGGAGGAGTGATGAAGTTTAGATGATCCTTGAGCCTTGGCAACACAAGACACTAGAAGAGCTTCATCCCTGAAAGCTGTAACCTGTCACAGATCTCCTGGACTGGAGATCCAGGAGCACTGCTTGCTGTGAGGCCACTGCAGGGCTGTTCTCTGAGGCCTGGCTGTGATGGAAGCTGTTGCCTCCTTGCTTCCCACTGTGGCACTGGCCCAAGGACACCGTTGCTTCCCTGGCAGTGATGTCTTGGATATTGAATGACTACAGGCTGTACCCTCTTTCTGTGCTGCTGGAGATGTCATAGCATCTGAGAGATGTTGATGGATGGATCTCCCTCCCCTTGGAGATGAGAAAACAACATTCTCACCTCTTGCTCAAGGGAACAGCTGCGTTGGGGGGCAAGTGGTGCAAGGTCATGGAGCTGGGGAGTTTATATGTGCTCCTGCCTAGAAGCTTGAAGCAGCTTTGCTCTCCCTCATGTGCTATCACTTGCCTTTTTTAAGTGCAGTTTGACTTAAATGAGCAGGGCAGAGGTGACTTTCTAGCTTGAGTGTGTTTTGGGACCCAAGTGGAAAGCACAACTGGAAGGCCATAAAACTGCATGCATATAGGAATCATTCCCTTTCTAGGGAAGAGAGCCTGACCTAGGAAGCACAGGGCTATCCAGGTTGGAGCACTGGGCTTGTCACCAGATGGGACACTTCTGTGCATTGTGTTCTTCAACAGCTGTGCAGGGAACTCAGTTCCAGGACCTGTGACTGCAGTAGGACATGAGGTCCAGTCTTGTTGCCCGCTTGTCACGTTATCATGTGCAGCATAAGAGCTGAAACTGCTCGTTTCATGTGCCAGGGTTATGGCACTTCCTGTGAACTCTGGCTTCTGGCTGAGAACTCTATTACATTGGTAATGCTGTGCCCGTGGTTACAGCCATGTCTAATGTGTGTGTGTGTGTGTGTCTGCCAGGCCCTGGATTACTGTCACAGCATGGGAATCATGCACAGGGATGTCAAACCCCACAACGTCATGATAGACCACCAACAGAAAAAGGTACTGTGACACCAGGGCTTACAAGCAGGGGTTTTCCAGGGAAACTTGAAACTCTGCTGCCTCTGTTCCCATAGCCCTGGCAGCTGCACATACCCTTCTAACCTTTCCTTACTGGCTCCCCTCCACCTGTGCCAGCACCAGAAGATGGTCAAAATCCCACAGGGGAGCACCTCAGGAAATGGGCAGCACAGGGGCATACCCCACCCCATGATGGTACTTGTATCCCATTGAGTGCTGTGTGTGCCTGCCCCAGGGACCTGCAATTTCTGTCAAGGAGCTAGTTGCTGGTTCACAGGTCCCTCTCTGTCAATCTGCAGTGGCTGTACAGGCAAGGCAAGGTGTATAAAGAAGGGAATCTCTTACTGGAGTCCTTCTCTAGTAAGCAGGTTGTCCATCCCTGCAGCTGTGGAGATGGTCTGCCTTGGAGGATGTGCTGAGACCCTCCTGCCCCATTTTCTGCTCTCAGTCTCCAGGTAAAATCAACACTGCCTTCAGCCCAGCCCTTCTAAACAGTGGGATAAGACTTTTTCCCTGTTTCCTGGTACACAAGGACCTGGTGGTGCTGGTAAGAAGCCAGCTGCCCAGCAGTAACAATGTGCCTGGACTCAGAAGGCAGTGGAGCTTTCTAAGCTGGGCTTTGCCCCACCAGCTGATGTTAGGGAAAAGGGAAAAACCTGATCAGAGAACTGCTGAGAGCATCTGCTGTCTACAGAGGGCTTCCCTCCACCCTGGGCTCCACACTTGCATCAAGGGATTGAGGCCTGGCCAGTGTGGCTTGACCTGCCTGGCTGATGACTCTGTGTCTCTATTGCATGTTCAGCTGCGGCTCATAGACTGGGGTCTGGCTGAATTCTACCATCCAGCTCAGGAATACAATGTCCGTGTGGCCTCTAGGTACTTCAAAGGACCAGAGCTCCTTGTGGACTACCAAGTAAGAGTCTGTCTCCTCCTTGCTATCCAGTGATAACACTTGTGGCTGCACTGTAGCCACCTTTGGGTTGTCTGGTTTTGCCTGTCAGGGCATTGCCTGGGTTGGAGAGAGGCTGGCTGTGAAGTGCAAAGGCTGAGGCTGCCTGTGCTGGTGGGGAACCAGGCTGTGGTGAGTGTGCTTTTTCTGACAGCTTCTCCTTTTCTCCCTCAGATGTATGACTACAGCTTAGACATGTGGAGTTTAGGCTGTATGCTGGCAAGCATGATCTTCCGAAAGGAGCCCTTCTTCCACGGCCAGGACAATTATGACCAAGTAAAGACATTGCTACCTGGCTTACTTTGTGAAAAGTTTGTCCCGAGTTCATCTCTGTGTGTATAGTGGGGAGACTCTGGGGATGGGACTACCAGGCTGGGAGGATGCTGCTACATCTTTGGTTAAGCCATCTATGATTTTGCTGCCATGTGTAGGAAACTTGTTTTCTGCACATGTTGCAAAAGCAAGTTTCAAGGGAGAAACTCCTGTCTGGGATGTTTCCAGAAGGAGAGCTCTTAGATTTGGGCAGCTCTGCCTCTGCAAAAGAGTGGTGGGCTGCACTTCTGCTCTCTGAACACGCCTTTCGTTCCAGCTGGTTCGCATTGCAAAGGTCCTGGGCACAGATGAGCTGTATGGGTATCTCAAGAAGTACCACATAGAACTGGACCCACACTTCAACGACATCTTGGGCCAGTAAGTGGAGCAGTGAAATGCTGCCTTTTTTCCTTGTAAGCACAAAGAGGGAGATAAACTGATGTCTATACCCTTAAGGCATTCTCAGCAAAAGCCTGCTCGATCTGGATAACAATGCTGCTTGCAGGCTTCACATCTAGCTGCTCATGTCATCTCAGGAAGTCACTGAAAGGCAGGCTCTTTCCTTTTGTCTCTCCCATGATTCATGAGCCATCCCCTATTTCTTCTCTCCTGCTTCTTCACATCCTTAAAGTGCAGGGTGTAGACACTGCAGTTAAGTGTGGGCTGAGTGGCTCAGAGTCTTACAGTTGAGATTTCTGAAAAGGACAAGTGGAATGGATGGAATAGTGAGGACAGCTTCTGTGAGGCTGGCTGGCAAGCAGAGCAGTTCTAGTCCCAAGGGTATCACCCTGCCTGCTACATGCTGTTGTCGAGTTGTTGTAGACAGAAGAGAATGTGCAATGTTGTGCCTTTCCTGGCACAGGAGATCCCATACAATTGTGTACATAAACAAGAGGATTTTCCACCTTTGGCAGGTGTTTGCTGGGCAGTAGTTTGTGTAAGAAAGAGCTGTGGGCTGTTTATCACAGCCACCTATGCTCAGAAGTGGCTGGTGGCAGGTGATTACCATGGGACATGGGGGTAGTGCAGTGCAGTGACAGCTGGACCCTTTGCAGGCATTCCCGGAAGCGCTGGGAGAACTTCATCCACAGTGAGAACAGACACCTGGTCAGTCCTGAAGTCCTTGACCTCCTGGACAAGCTGCTGCGATATGACCATCAACAGAGGCTGACTGCCAAGGAGGCCATGGATCACCCCTATTTCTGTGAGTCTGTGGAGTAGCTGGGGCCAGCAGGGATGGAGTTGCAAGGGCAAATTTTGGCTCCCCACTTTGCGAAAGCCTTAGCAGCTCTTTGGGTTTTGAGGGCAGTTTTTCTGGAAGGATTTGCCTGGGTGGAGTTTCCTCTTTATTAAATACTGTTTCCTTTTCCTGCCTGGTCTGTCTCCTGCAGATCCAGTGGTGAAGGAGCAGTCCCAGCCCAGCTCAGAAAACGCTGTGCTCTCCAGTGGCATGACAACAGCACGATGAGGACTGGAAAACGACGGGTAATTCAAGATGTTTACAAATAAAAGCAAAACCTTCGGTCACACAGTGAAGGGAAAAGAACCAAGGACCCCCCCCTCCTTCCCCTCCCCTTTATACTCGGCAGAAATCTAACCTTGGGGGGGGTCTTAAACCTCAGTTCCTCTCTGGTGGTTGTGGTTAATGTAACTCTAACCCTGTGGTACCAAAGCCCTGGGCAAATGGTCTTGCAAGAGCTAAATATGTAGTGATATCCCCAGGGCTCCACACAACTGATTCTGGTTCACATCTCTGGATCCTTCTCTTCCTTCTCAGTCCAGCCTTCCCCACCACGCTGGTGGGGACAAATTGGTCGTTCCACCATCAGCCCTTAGCATGCCTCTTTCTGAACTTGCCTTTCTGACTTGTAGACTCTGAATGAACCAAATTCAGGCTGGGGGTCAGCAGGTGCAACTCTGTTTTGAGGTCCAAGTCTTTACTGCTCACTCTGGGCTTGAATTTGGCCCTTGAATTCCAGTTTCAATTGTGAATGCCGGGGTGGTTGGGGGGGAGGGAGGGGGAGTTCGACAAAAAACAACCCACAAACCCAGCAGCATCTCAGGATTGGTTTGGAGCATTAAAACAAAGGCACTGATCCGAGTTGCTGGGGAGAGGAGATCCCCCCTCCAGTGTGTTTGACAAAGGCTCGCTCTGAGAAGAAACTCAATAGACCTGCTTTGGAAACTTGTGAATGTGAGGGCTGCTCTTGTGGCAGGAGAGGGGAGGGACTATCCAGACTTTCCCACTGAGCTCAGGAAAGTCAGTGTTGCAAGATTTCTTGTGATAGGTGTGCAACCACGTACCTCATGACGTGGCTCCCATGAGAATTCGTGCCAGACGCAGACTTGTGCCAGAGCACAGCTCTGGAGCGGTTCAATCCAGCACCGCAGGATGGAGGAGTGGAGAAGAGGCCAGGGAGGAGAGCACAGGGAGGGGGGAGGATCGACAAACAGCGGCGGCAGGGCGGGGGCTGTGCAGCTACTGATCCAGGCCTTGGGATCCCACGCAGTGTTTTAACAAAGTCAGCCATTTGTTGAATTCTGGGGTGCCGATCCTGTTGGGGGGTGGGGGGTTCGTCTTATGGGTTCTTTCATCAGATCCCTCGATGGCTTTATAGCCCCACAATTCACAGTTGCCTCCTCTACTTGTTCTGTGTGTAACTTCATCAAGTGGTTCTGGTGACACTCAAACCTAGACGCTGGAGATAGTGTTTTCCCACCAGCACCTAAACACAGAATTTCCTTCTGCGGCATTGTTGAAATAGTTAATTTTTTATAAGGTTGCAATGTTTCTATTTGAAACATCTGTTTACATTCCATATTCCAATAAAGTTCTATTGGCATCGACAGCAGGTCAATCCATTTGTATAATTCACTGAAACCAATAAATATCTATACGTCTGAACGTCTGCCGTCTCAAATCTATGGGATAGCCAGAAGGCCTGAGAACTGGAGGCCTTGTCTCCTCCAGGAGGGCAGGTCAGCTCTTCCAGCTCCTCTTGTCTGTGTTTTTTTGGGATCTCTCACTCAAGTCTTTGGTTGCAGTTCTCCTGCTGCCAGCCCTGAGAGTTTTTCTGTGGCAGATTGTCTCCGCTGCCACAGGGCCACAGAGGAGGTGCGAGGGTTTGGGCACAGTGTGGGGCTCAGCTCTTGTGCTCCACTGGCCTCACACAGGCACTGCCTGAGGGACAGACCTGACTGCTGTTACCTGGTGGGTCAGACCAGGTCCCCAATGCACAGCTGGAAATCAGGGTTCTCCACTTGTACCCCCATGCTCATCTGCTTTCAGCCTGGGTGGATGGCTTTGTCTAAAGATGTGCTGAGTAGGGAGTAGCTGTTTCTTTGCATCTGGGGACATGGGGACCATCCTGGCTGCCTGGCCTAAGGGGCAGGGGAGTCTCTTGTGCTCTTACACTGTGCCACTACCAGCAGGATTGGTTTGGGGTTTTAATATGGAGTTTTGCACTGATTTTAAGTATCTATTGAATTACTCCATTGAGAAGTGGATGTTTCTCATGGCCTGTCCAGGTTGCTATGGGAGAAGCTTGTCTGTTTTCCAGCTCTTGTGTGCTGGCATTCCCAGCTTCTGGAGGGGCAAGGCAGAAGAGGTGGAGAGAAGAAAAACGGGTTGAGTGGGGGAACTTTGATTGGTGAACACTGTTGACCAAGGTGTATGAGTGTGCTGCGTATAAATGCTTGATAGTGTCTGAACCTGATAGTGAAAATTTCAAGGTGGCACTTGGGAAAGTATCTGTTCTGTAAACCTGAGTCAGGAATTCTTTCCTGGTACTCTCAAGCAGAGGAAGAGAGTTGCTTTTCCAGAGACTGAAATGGCTTTCCCTGGTTGCAGTAAGCAGAGAGGCTGGAACAACCTGCCCCTTATCTCCCCACATCCCTACCCAGCTCTAGGGTAGGATGAGCAGTGACAGATTCATCCTGAAGGGAAACAGCAGCTGAGCAAGATTAGTCTAGGTGTGAGGAAGGTGTGGAGACTCCTGATCCCCACTGGGACGTTTGATGCAGCTTGTGCCAGTTTATCCCTGCAGCCAGTGGCTCTTCCAGCACTCAGAGCAGGAAATCCTTCTCTCCTGACCTTAGCAAAGCATTCTCCTGACTTCAGGGGCAGCCAGGAGCTGGGGAAGAGTGCTTTGTCCCTAGGAAGTTAGGAGGACTGGGGAACATGCATCTTCATCTTTCTCCTGGAGAAAGTTATTAGAGTCCTAGTGCATGTTCCTGGCCTTTAAGCTGGCCTGGCTCCAGCCTTCTAGCAGGGGTTTGGCTGAGTGCCTTGTAAGAGGAAAGGCTCAAAACTGAGCCCCAGCAGCCACTGAGGGATGCAGTGGGAAATGGATGCAGCAAGCAGCTTTGCCAGCTTGTCTGTTACAAGTGTGCTGGGCATGATGGGAGCTTTCAGTGGAATTATGGGAGGTGTTTGTGGTAGTGGAGGGAAGTTCAAAACAGTAGGTCATGGAAAAAAGTCCAAACGTGTCTGGCTGTCCGTGACACTTCTGCTTTGCTGCACTGCATCTCTCTCTTGCCTTGCTCAGGCCTGTCTTCCTTTCTCACCCCTTCCAAAGCAGGCTGAGGTTTCCCTGCTGTCCCCACATCCAGAGGGCCATGGAGGGTGAGCCTGGGCCTGGCTGGGGGTGGGCTGGCAGACAGGGGCAGCGTGCCCAGCCAGGGCCTCATCACGGCGCTGGAGGAGCTCCGTGCTGAGCCGGCAGTGCCCCGTGACGCTCACTTCCCTCCTCCCGTCTCTCCTCAGGTCCGATGCTGTTGCTCCCAATTTTCCATAAGCAGAATGAGAACCAAATCAAACATCCCATCGGCGCGGTAGAGCGACGGCGGGCAGACTGCGCGGCGCGGGCAGGGCTCAGAGCGGGGCACACGCCTGGCTGGACGGCACTCGCCTCGCCATGACCGCAGCCCTTCCCTCCGAGTGTTAAAGGTTCTTCTGCCTCTGTTTCCTTGTTGAGCTCTTCCTGACCCAGAAAGCGTGGAAATGTGAAGGGTGTGCAAAGCAGTTGTTGGTTAGTTGTTCCTTCCTCTGTTCCGGCTGTTCCCCCCCAACCTCTGATGGACCATGGTTAGCCAGCTTGTGCCTGTCTCTTCCAGGACATGGGGGTTGCAGGGGATGTAGTATCGTGATGGACAGTTCTATACTATAATTAAAAGAATTCTATATTGTTGAATAAAAGTTTTAAAAGAAGCATGCAAGGAGGAGTATTCAGTGGGGAGGGAGCTGGTGAGTGCTGGTAGAGTGAGCTGTTCCCTGTGCCCGGCTAGGACAGGCTGGGTGAGGAGAGCAAGAGAAAATCATACAAAATCAGTGTGGAGAGATGTAAAGGAGCCACTTGCCACCTTTGGAGGTATTTCTCCTTTCCCTCCTTAGACCCCCACACTCTTCTGAAGGTGCCTGCCTTGGTGGTGGCCTGAGTGCTAATGCTGATACCTGCTTTTTCCAGCCTTGTGGGGGGGGCTTGGGCATGGCGCTGTCTCTGAACCATTGGAGCTCCCATCTCTTCCTCTTTCTTGGGCTCACGCTCTCCTCCTCCTCCTCAGCACCGTGACTGCAAAACTGTGAGTCAGGAGGACCTGCCCAAGGGCCACTGCATTGCAGGAATTCCTCTCAGATGTGGTCCTTAACTGGCAGTGCTCAGGAGAGTCTGGCTGCAATAATGGTTGTTGGCCAAGCTGGGCTCTGGTCTTAGGTAATAATGCACCACTTGAAATTCTGTCTGAAGGCCCTCAGCTGGACTCTGTATGTATGTGGTCATTTCTCTTGTATTGTCCCATTCCTTCATTGCCTATATGTTTTTCCCTATACAGTTTTCCCCAATACTGAAGCTTCCCAGGGGAAAGGGAACCTCTGAGACAAGGCTCTTGCCTGGGAAAGAGACCTGTTGCTGGTTCCCAGGGAAGGGAGCTCAGCTGTGGGCTCCTGCCAGCACAGAACCACTCAGCACTGCTCTCACCCAGCCCTGGGCACTGGCCAAAGTGGAATTGCAGGAGTGAGTCCTTGCACAAGGCCCATAATGGGTACAGGTGTGGGAACACACTGTCCTGGTGTGTCACACGTGGAGATTTGCTGTGGGCCCAGATGTGGACATGGGCATCAGGTAAGTTTAACCTACTGGTGCTGTAAGGCAAGGTCCATTGCCAAGGAACAGTTTCATGGCAGCACTGTTGTATCCAGGACTGTGCTGATCTCTGACATCTACATTCATCAAGACTGTTTCTGGTAGGTGCAGCTCTGGTCAGTGGTGAGAGCAGGGAAGAGCCCACGGCAGAGCCCACCTGAGGCCTACACTGGGCAGAAGCAGCACTGTGAGCATATGCTGAGCTGAGGCCCCTGCAGCACAGTGGCACATCCAAGCACTGTTGCTGCTTGGATCTATCCATCTCCTGATGCTGTTGGATCATGTTCCCCATTGTCACCTGCTGCCATGTCCTCTCCAAGTCCACAGCTTTTCTCCAGAGAGTGCTCTCAGTGACTCTTAACTGTTTGACAGAAATAAACTCTTTTTTGCCTATCCTTCTTTGTCTTCAGTTCATCTAGAGTCAAAAAAGGGCTCATTTTGGCCCCTTGCTCCATCCATTGCACAGGTGTCCCTCCAAGGCAGTGTGTCCTCCTTCCTTGATTTTCTCTGCCAACTTGCTCCAGTACATGCTGGCACTGCCTCCTTCTGCACCCACTGATGTTAACACCCTTGTTCTCTTCTGATCCCTTGCTCAGCATCAGCCCAGCTTCCTTCTCTTCCTCCTCCCTCACTGCTCAGCATTCAGCCAGTGTGAGGTCCAAAGCCTTCAGGTCGCCTCAGCACCCAAAGCCATTTTTGGGCCTTGCTTCACCTTCATGTGGTGGTTATGGATCTCCTGCCCAATTGTCTTTTTGGTTTTCCCATTACCGCTGCCTTTCATCCAGTGCTGCTCCTGTAGGAAAATCCAGGCTGGAGGAGTCAGCTGGAGTCATCTGGACAAATCCCAGGATCTCGCACTCCTTGCAGAATCATTATTTTGCTCTTGGTTTTGCAATGTAGTGAAGGCTTTTTTCTCACAAAGGAACTGACTGAATCTGGTGCTGGTTTTATTGGGCCAAGCACTGTCCTTGGAGCTGGCCCAGCCCTGGACATCTGCTCTCCAGCCTCAGTCAAGAGGGCAATGGCCTGGGTTAGGATTTCCCAGGCCATGAACCTGGGCCATGTGCTCCAAGGCAAGCACAGACTTGGTGACACTGGAGAGAGCTGCTACATTTTGGTCTCGTAATTGCACCCAGCAATGTGACACTTCAGAGGAGCAACGTTTCAGAAACTTCCTGAAAATCTCATTCCTCTGAAGGCATCAGATTGCTGGGAATTCTGAAGGGAAGGAAATGCTTTAGTGGGCAGTTATTTCTGGAGCAGGCACTCTCTGCTTACTTCTTGGACCAGATTATTTTCTTAGGATGGGCCTTTTCCTCCATCTGCTCCCCCAAATTCAATCCCTGTGCACCCTGGGAATTGGAAGCAGAGGTGAGGTAACATGCTAACATCTTCCTACTGATCTTCCAGGTGGATAACATCAGTCTGTGAGTCTCTGCAATACATCTCTCAGGCACCTCTTCCCAAATGCCAGCCTCAATTATTAATATCAAGGTGATATTAACAGGGCTCTGTCTCTGGCCTCTCCTCTAGCCCACACGTGCCCAGGGAAGGAGGGGGAGCAACGGGTACAACATTTTGTTAAAATTAATTGAGAAATAGGGACAATTTGAAACGACAACCTATTTCTGTGTGCAGCAAAACATGGCATTAAGGTGGTAAGTGGAGAGCATGTGAATGAGCCGGCTGTTCAGGAATGGCAGCTGGATATTTGTCCCAGTTGTCTCCTACCATCTGATTAAGGGAACAAGTTATTTCATCATGCCATATAAAGTGTACTCTAACCCACTGACTAAATATAGCTGATCATTTCTAACTAATGCCTTGCTTTTTGTGTGTTCTACTTGTTTGTGCAAGGAATTGTGAAGGAAAGAGAAAGTGCTGCTAACCCAGGTGCTGTGAGGGAGCATTTGTAGCCGATGGGAGAGACAAGCACACCTAGCAGACAACATTGTTAGGATTTGGATGGGGCATTAGTTAGCAACAGAGGCCTGGAGTTAACCTGAGGAACCATAAAGCTGGTACAGAATGATAATTTTTATGCTGTTTAGTGTCTGTACGTTGAAAATAGATGATGTAAGCAGGTGTTATTACAGCTGGAAGAAATGCGTGTCAGTTTAGAAATGTAATTTCTAGCCCAAGCTGCTCCTCTTAAGCCTCTTCAGCTGTGCCAAGGCCTTGTCTCTACTCAAAGACATTGTCACATCCACAAAGCCGTACATCAAACCCCCAATATTGCCAGGGTTCTGTAAGCTATCCCTGCTGGACCAGAGCAGCAAGAAGACACAGGAGGCTCTTAGGGCACCCAGGAATGAGTGGAGCTAAAGGACGCAACGAAGCAGAGCAAATACCATTCAATTGCTCCAGTCTTGTAAAACCAGCACAGGGGGAACGAGCAGAGCCCAGGCTGAGAAACACTCCACGGGAAAAAAAAGCATCCTTGGGAAAAGCAAACCACGGCGTCCCCTTCGGACTGAGGCTCGTGGAGATGTTTTAGAGGCGTCCCTGCCTCCCTCTCGGCGTTCAGGGAACGCGGTACCGCCCGCAGGGGCCGGGCAGGGCTCGCAGGGGCCGGGCAGGGCTCGCAGGGGCCGGGCAGGGCTCGGAGCGGGCCGGGCAGGGCTCGGAGCGGGCCGGGCAGGGCTCGCAGGGGCCGGGCAGGGCTCGCAGGGGCCGGGCAGGGCTCGCAGCGGGCAGGGCTCGGAGCGGGCCGGGCAGGGCTCGGAGCGGGCCGGGCAGGGCTCGGAGCGGGCCGGGCAGGGCTCGGAGCGGGCAGGGCTCGCAGGGGCCGGGCAGGGCTCGCAGGGGCCGGGCAGGGCTCGGAGCGGAGCGGGCAGGGCTCGCAGGGGCCGGGCAGGGCTCGCAGGGGCCGGGCAGGGCTCGCAGGGGCCGGGCAGGGCTCGGAGCGGGCCGGGCTCCCCGCTCGGCGGGGCGAGGCCGGGCAGGGCCGCGGTTGCCGTGGCAGCGCTCCCACAACACCGTCACCGGGAACTGCATCCGGGGCCGCCACAAGTAGTTCCTCGGTGAGGCGGCGGCGCGGAGGGATCCGCCGTGTCCTGCAGAGCGGCGGCCGCGGCCCGGCCCGGCCCGCCCGGCCCCGGCATGTTCAAGAACACCTTCCAGAGCGGCTTCCTCTCCGTGCTCTACAGCATCGGCAGCAAACCGCTCCAGATCTGGGACAAGAAGGTGAGGAGGAGGGCTCGGGCAGCGGCGCGGCCCGGGGAGCGGCGCGGTAGCTCGGGCTCAGCCTCCCGGGGCAGGCCCGGGGCCGCCGGCAACCCCCGGAGCTCTGCGGACACCCGTGGGCCGTGTTACCGGACACCCGTGGGGCCCTGTGGGGCCGCTCCCCGGACACCCTGTGGGGCCGCTCTCCGGACCCCCGTGGGGCCGCTCTCCGGCCGGGGCCGGGGCTGCAGCGGCCGTGTTACCGGGACCCCCGGGATACCGGCATCTCTCGGGTACTGGTTACCGGGACGCCCCGGGGGCCGGTGTACCGGGCCCCTCGGGGTGTTTCTGAGGAGAATTATGAGTATTTTCTGCCTTTGCCGGGCAGAGGAGCCCGCCCGCCACCAGCAGCCGCAGCCCTGTGGGAAGCCCCAGCAGTGTCCAGTGCTGGCCCCAGCAGTGTCCAGTGCTGGCAGCAGGAATGTTCAGTGCTGGCCCCAGCAGTGTCCAGTGCTGGCAGCAGGAATGTTCAGTGCTGGCCCCAGCAGTGTTCAGTGCTGGCAGCAGGAATGTTCAGTGCTGGCCCCAGCAGTGTTCAGTGCTGGCAGCAGGAATGTTCAGTGCTGGCCCCAGCAGTGTTCAGTGCTGGCCGTGGGCAGCGGGACACCCGAGGCCCCGTGGCCACATTTCTGAGGTGGGGGGGTCTCCTCTGGTGCCTGGCCCACCTTTCAAACAGGCTTCCAAAGGCACCCAAAAGTGAGCGGCATGGCGGCTTGTGGGGTGTAGGAGAAGTTGTGAATGTCTCATCACTTTGTTTCTCCCTCCTGGCAGTTTTTAGAGTGGTTCTGCTCAAGGCCCCGTGCCTTCTCCGGGCTGTCTTGCACCAAGGAGCCCTCCTCAGGATGTTGAGAGATGTTGAGCTGTGCTGCTTTCCCCCATCACAAACCATCCATGGTTTAGCGATTCTGCAAAACATTTGTTACAGCCTCTGAGACCAAGGCCACAACCTGTATTTGGTTGCTTGTACATGAGCCTTAGCTGACTTTTTTTTTTTTTTTTTTTTTTTTTTTTTTTTTTTTTTTTTTTTGTAGTTTCAGCAGGAAGGAGAGCCTTCAAGGCAGTTCAGACAGCAGTGATGTTTGACCTGAGTGGACTTATGTGAGCATTTACAGGTTGTGGATGGGGTACAAGAAGCACAGACCCATCCTGTTTCCCATCAGTGGGGTACCCACGTATCTCTATGAAGAACTGGGATGCCTCACACTGCCTGTGTGTGTGTCTGTGTTTTGCACAAATATTGATGACTTTAAAAAAGGATCAACAGCTTATTTGGATGGTGCAAGGACAGGACACATTAAAGACTCTTAGACAAAGGGATGTAGTGTGCTGCCAGACTGGATAAGCTATAAGCAGGCTGGGCTGACCCTGCTTGGAGGTGGAGGTTGGACTGGAGACCTCTGGAGGCACCTTCCCACGTGAATTGTCCTGTGCAGGGTGATACTGTTATCATTGTGTGGCCCATGAGTGGCCAGCAGGAGCTCTCTGTGCAGGGTGAATGTCACCAGTGGTCCTTTCAGTTGCAGTAGTCTCTGTTACATGAAGCATGGCCAGCTTGGGCGTGTTTGTTGTGAGGATTGCCCTGCTCTCTTCAGCAGTGCATGAAATGCTCCTGTCATTTTGGTGAGAACTGGAAACAGAATTTAACATTCTGCCCTGTCCTAGGTGCATGCCTGAGATTACCAGGTTCACAGCTGTCCTAATGTAGACTTTCATATCTTACAAAAAGAACAGCAGGCATTTCTACTTTTTTTTAGATCTTAAGGAATATCTCAAGCTTTTGTAACATGGGGAAAACCCATGTATTTCTTGGCCTTAGTAGGATGTGCAGTGCTTGCGCTGGTGGAGGGAGTGTGTGTGTGTGAGTGTGCAGGAGTGTGCCTGAGTGTGTGAATGCCCTGACTCCCCAGGGGCAGTCAGCCATGCCCAGCAGCACAGACCCAGTGCCCTTGGTGACTGCTGGCTGTCTGGTGGCTCCCCTCTATTGCTTGTCCTTGTTTTTACCCCTTATTGCACTCCAGTCTGACTCTTTTATGTTTGTTTATTTGGGCCTCTGACAAGAGGCTTGAGTCCCTTGTGTTCACTGCAGTGTATTTTGATAGATGGAAATCTTGCACTCGGTGTATGTGCGACATGCTGGGCCATAAGCTCTTGCTGGCACTCTGGGGCAGTGATCAAAGCCTTGGAAACAGTGAGGTCCAGGAGAGTAGGAGCCAAGTGAATGTAGATGGGTCCTCCTGGGGTCTTATTCCTTCTCTTAATGGGCTGCATGTGCCTCTCCTTTCCCTCTCATGTAACGTCTCCACTGTCTGCCCCACTTCTGTTCCAGGTGCGCAATGGCCACATCAAGCGAATCACGGACAATGACATTCAGTCACTGGTGCTGGAGATTGAAGGAACAAATGTCAGGTAGGAGAAGCCTCTTCTGCTTTTCTGGGGGAACAGGACTCTGCCTTGAAGTGGAGTGAAAGATGTCAGTACCCAGCAGACATCATCCTCAAACTACAGCAATGTGATGGCAATGTCTTTGTCAATAAATTGAAGAATCTAGGTCTTGCCACTGATACTCCTCGGTGCTGTGCCTTTCCCTGGATGTGCCTATAGAGCTCTCACTCTCATCCTCAGTGGGGCTAAGGGATAAAAAATAAAATCCCATTATTTTTCCATCACTTGAAGGAAAGAAAAGTGGTATTTAATACCCCGCCTCAGTCATCACTGCCAGTTACTGAAAAAGCAGCTGTCTGCTGTCTCTTCTATTGTCTTGGGCCTGTTCTCCTCACGTGACAGCTGCTCTCCCTACAGCAGAAAGATCAAAGGGAGTTGCTTATGGAGCTTCTCTTAGCAACCTCGTCTCCATCACCCCGGGAGACAGACGCCAGCTCCATGAGCGGGCTCAGAGTCTCCAAGGCTTCTCCAGGGGTGATTCAGAGCAGGGCACTCCTTATAAGGACAGTCAGTGGAGACTCCTCTCCTGCAGACAGGCTGAGCCAATTGCTTCTCTTCCTCCAAGAAGTGTTGATACAGAACTTGCCAGGCGTGACGTGTACTTCTAGGGCTCATGACCTCTGTTTTCCCAGCCGTATAGAGCACAGGGCCTCTGCCGTGATCTGGAGGGCTCTACCTCTTCAGTCAAGGGTAGGAGGAGGTTGTGTTAAGAAACACCACTGACATGGCCTTGAAACTGGGGAGGTGAAGCTGTCCAGGAAGGTGTTTCATGCCCTGGGTGAGAAAATTGCAATTTGAGATGCATTCTTTTTGCCTTTTATCTTTTTCTGCCTGCAGCTACCTCTGAAACTCTTCCTCCTGTTACAGGAAGCCCTGATTGTTGCTGAGATCTTATGATCACAGTTATCCATTTCTGCCTGTCCTCCAAGGCTGCATTGGGCCAAGGGAGAGACTTGGGTTACCTCGGGCTGTGCACTTTGTGCTGTGTGAGATCCTAAAGTGTTTTTCTCTCACCTCTCAGTACCACGTACATCACGTGCCCTGCTGACCCAAAGAAGACCCTGGGCATCAAACTACCTTTCCTAGTGATGATCATCAAGAACCTGAAAAAATACTTCACTTTTGAAGTGCAGGTGAGGAGTGTGCAGTGGGGAGGCCCCTCCAGGGACCACTGAGGAAGGCGCCAGAGAGCCTGCAGTCTTGTGTTGGAACTTGTCCCAGGCAGTGAGTGATCCCCAAAACAGTTTTGCTTTCTTGGCCATGTGGTGTGTCAGGTCTTCTGGTATGGGGGCATCAGTCAGCTCACAAACACGTTTGCTGCTATTCCTGAAAACGGGTCTGTTTCCTGTGTTAAAATGACTTCTGCTGTGGAATGGAGGGGTGGGAGTAGAGAGCCCTCTTGGAAATGGGTAGCACTGTCCTGGGGAGTCGGGGACCTGGCCCCTGGGTGAGCAGCCTGCCCTCCCTGCCCAGGTGCTGGATGACAAGAATGTCCGTCGGCGTTTCCGGGCCAGCAACTACCAGAGTACGACTCGTGTGAAGCCCTTCATCTGCACCATGCCCATGCGGCTGGACGACGGCTGGAACCAGATCCAGTTCAACCTCTCCGACTTCACGCGCCGTGCCTACGGCACCAACTACATTGAGACCCTCAGAGTGCAGGTGAGAGCAGCCAGGACCTGCCCTGGGAGATCACCAATGGCTGGGGATGTTCATGCTGGCTGGCACAGCAGGATGGGAATCTGGCTTTAGCCCTGCCTGGTTCCTTTGCCAGCCCTGCTCTTTGCAGAGCACTGTGCAACAGGAGTGAAGGCCTGACTGAGGCCTCACTTCACTTGACTAGACTGGGATGAAGGAGCCCATTTCCCTCTTGTTTCTCTGGCTGGCTGTTGGTTAGGGTGAGAGTTGCAGTTCCATGTGGCATGCCATGAAGGTGGAGCTCTTCTGGGAATTATCTTTGTGTTGCCTTACTGTCCAGATAGGCTGGACAATGATTGGCTGAATGGGAGCCTGAAAGACCCATGGTGTACAGACCATTCATACCCCTGGTCAAGCTTGTGGTAGTGGTAGTGGAGTGACCCTGCTTTCACTGAGTCCCTTGTAACAGAGCTGATGCAGTGCTTGTTCCTGCAGAGGACACGGAACTTGTTCCATATGCTAGGGAGTCATGTTCACAGTGTCCAGTGGTATGTGTTATTTTGAGGAATGTCTGTGTGTGGAGCGTGCCTGTTCCTTAGTATGAGGGGAGTGCTGCAGTTCCTTGCAGGATTGCCCTGAGGTGCAGGCAGTAAGCTGAGAGTTGTCTGCCTTCTCACATAGTCATGTGGGGGACCAGAGCAACCCCTTTGCTCCCAGCTGATAGTGGAGGCAGCACAGACTGGACAGGCTCATTCCTGACCTCAGGGAGGCCCTGAAGTGGGCGTGTTAAAAATGCAGCAGGCTGAGGCTGTGGGTGTTCTGGCAAGTGCTAATACCAGCAAAGCAGAGGTCAGTTCACAGCAGAAAATCCTCATTAGCAACTAAGACAGATTTCAGTTGGCAGAGATGCCAGAGCTTGGCCAAATCTTTTGAGCAAGTGTTCATCCCTGGAGAGAGAATCTAATGCAAAGCAGAGGGCACAGACCTACATTTCTCTGATCCCCTGTCAGATTCAAAAAAGCAAGACAGTGAGGTAGATTTCCAGCTGCTGAGCCAAAGAATCCATGTTGCAGCGTGACACCAAAGCTGGATGTGGAAAGAGCATGTGGAAAATGGACTGACTCTTTGTTTTGACTCTCAGATCCACGCCAACTGCCGTATCCGACGGGTGTATTTCTCTGACCGGCTGTACTCAGAGGATGAGCTCCCAGCTGAGTTCAAGCTGTATCTGCCTGTCCAGAACAAGGCCAAGGTGAGCTAGATGTGGGAAGGAGGGTGGGAGAACAGTGAGCCAGACTACCATTCCTCTGCCTCCTCCTGCTGCCTTTGCAACCCGGAGTTTCTTCTGGCAGCAGAGCTCTTGCCAGCTTTGGCCACCAGCCAGGGAGCACCCTCTCTGTTGCCAGGGTGAGCAGTCTGTCTGGGGTGCCTTGTTGTGTAGCTTTCCTGCCAAAACACATGGAAATTGTCATTCCCATCTAGGAGCAGGGTGAGCTGTTCAGCTGCTCCCTGTGTCCTCCCTGGTTGTGTTGAAGGACTCTGGGCAGTTGCAGCCTCCCGGCATCTCTCCAGAGCTTTCATCCATGACTCAGCTCAGCGACTTTGCTCTTCAGAGCAGCTGCAGCTCCACATTTGTCTTCCAGGAGAGATGTTGTTTGTATTCCTCTAGCCCAAAATGAGTCCCCTCTGATCTTTTCCCCGCCCAGTGCAGACGGTGGTGCCATGAGGGGGGAAGGAGACACCATGGCTGCCCTCAGGAGGAGATGCCAAGCTCTGCTCCTGCAGTGATGGGAGAGGAGTGAACATGCTGGCATATTGAAAGATCTTGAACACCATGCAGCAATTTAGTGAGGCTTGTGAGGAAGCACCTTCTTTGCCAGGGCCAGCATGTCCCAATGCAGACACTTCTTTTAGCAAAGAAGATTCCTGGGCAAAGTTTCAAGCTGCTGAGGGAGAATGTTGGGGGCTGATCATAGTGGGAGGTAGAAGGCAGTGTTAACTGTAGGTAACACCTCTGGGGAACCTGTCACTGCCTTCTGGGCTGTAGCAGCCTCACAGAGGTGTCTGGGGAGTGCTTGGAGCCCTCCCAGTACTGTTGTCTTGTGCTGCCAAGTCTTGTAAGTGTCTCCTTTCTTCTCCCTGCTCTGTCCAGCAATAACACCACGTTGGGAAGAGATGTTGGCGTGCAAATTGTACAGAGTCAGAGTTTTCCTGGCTGTTCCTAAAGTGCTGAGCCTAAACTGTGCAGGTGGCCTGGTACCCAGTCTTGTCTTGCTCAAAGTGGCCGCTGTGCCTCCAAAGAAGGGATTCAGCAGGAATTGTGGAGTTAAGTGTATCTTCTTGAAGTTAGCAATTTTATTTTTTATTTCCTTGATTTCCATCTCTTATATATGCTCTAAATATGGATGTAATACTTGTTCTTGAAAAGTTATTAAACATTTGGCTCTGTAAATCTGCTTCTGTCTTCCTCCTTTGATGGATCCTTAACTTGCACATTTTAGTGCTTCAGAAAGTGCCAGAGAATTTTATTGAGAACCCAGATACTAGAATTTGCCTCTGAACTTGACTTTGATCAGCACCCTCACTGTTTAGAGTGTAGCACAGATGCAAACAGCAGCAGTCTGGTGAGAGGAAAATTAGTGAGGTTTCCACAGAGAAGACAGAAACTGTCTTTAATCCATGAAGTTTGTGGTACTATGACAAAAACTCATGCTGTTCATTGAAATGGGTTTTTCATTCCCTTTTTCCTTGAAGCCATTTTCCCCAGCAGTGACAAATTAGGCTTACCGGCCTGTTAGGGCACACTTTTGTTGGCTGTGTAGTTACCAACTCACTCCAGCTCTCAACCAAGCCTTTAGCAGCACGAGGAGGCACACAATAGCCTTCCAGCTGCCAAATTGTCCCTTTCCCCAGGGATCAAAGGGGAGGTTTAGCAAAGCAGAATAACAGGAGCGGAAGTCTTTTCCTGTGCTGAAGCTGCCCTTCCCTGCCTCAAACCAATCTGCCTTTGTTGTAGAAAGGCTTGTGACGGAGAGGCCAGAGACTCCATCAGTAATGGGGTGTGTCTGGGAGTAGATGATGCCTTTCCTGCCCAAGGCCAAGCCCCCCATCAATACTCTGCAGGGCAGGTACCAAAGGCAGGGACTGATCCTTCCCTGGGCTGTGCAGTGAATGGGGAAGACTTCACTTCTGTTACTTCTCTGGAGAACAAAGCTGCTCTCTCCCAGGAGGAAGAGAGCCTGCTGGAGGACATCTGCCTTAGATTCTGGGTTTAATCCTGACCACTGAAATCCTGCTTGGTTTAAAGGTTTGGGATGTCTGTGCACCCTCTCTCTGCACCTCTGTGGCAAAGCTCTCCAGGCGCCTGTAACAGAGCTGCCTCACCTACACCTTTAGAGCTGCTGGGCTTTGAACTGGAGGTGCTGCCACGTGGGGCTGGATTGCACCTGCAGAAGGCTTTCTGAAGAAGACTTTTGCAATTCTTCTAGCAGCTGAACAGCTTGGTAGCTCTAAGGAGCCCAGCCAAAGAAGCCCACATGAGAAAACACCATCCATCTTGCATTGACTATGTCAAGGTTTGGCTGGACTCAGTCTGTTAAGTGGAATCACACTGGATCATGCGCCAAGGGTTGGCCTTAATGAAGTCCATGGCAAGGCTTTCTCCATGTTTGCAAAACTTTCCAGAGCTGGGGGAGCTGCTGAGTGGATCCACCAGACCCCAGCAAGGTTAAATATGCATCCTTTCCCGCAAGCCCTTGCTCAACACCATGTGTTTTTGGCAGTCTTTGGCAGCTGAAAACTCAGCAGGAGCTGCTGCTGCCTTTCCCTGCCCTGCTGGGGCCTGGAGTTGCCCCTTGTCCTTGAGGAGTTGAGCTCACCCTGAGTGACTGGCCCTAATGCATTAAGAGGAGCTGGGCTCCCCTGGGCCCCGAGCTGGCTGCCTCTGCAGAGATCAGATGGGCCCTGCTGCCAATTCCTGCCCAACCTCTAGGAGCTGTGCCAGCGGATTTGCTGGAATAAACTCCCAGCCACAAACCCTTACATCCATATGGACCTTCTGTGTATTTTTAAATACGAAACAAAATACTGAATCTTCCTGTTTACTTGTTGCACAAAGTGGAGCATCATCTGATACTGGCTCTTTCCTTTAGGGCCAGATGCTTGGTGACTTACACAGTGTTCTTCCAAAATCTTTCTCTTCTAATCCCTCTCTCCCATCAAAACTTTAACCATCTTGCTGAAGGTGGGTGAAGTTGGATTCTCTCCGTGTGGGAGAAGAGGATGCTGCTGGTAGATGGGCCAAAATGTCAGAAGCATCCTGTCAGCAGCCCTTTCCTAAATGTGCACAAGCAAAACTTCTGTGAGTAGAGCACCTAGTTTCTTACTCCTTTGGTTATGGCTTTTGACATGGCTGGGATGCATCCCCCTAACATGGAAAGTGGAGGAATGCAGGAAGGAGGTGGGGGCAGAGATAGGAGTCATGGATGGCTTCTGGGGCAGCCCCAGCTGGGTAGGAGGGGTGGGCAGAGAGGAGTCCTGGTTCAGTGCAGGCAGCCTGTGGAGAAAGGATCTTAAATATCTCTTCATTCACCTTTCTGTGGGTGGCCTACTCCTTCCTTCCTTCCTTCCTTCCTTCCTTCCTTCCTTCCTTCCTTCCTTCCTTCGAGCCCTGGTTTCAACCTGGGGCAGAGCAGGGCCCACCCAAAGATGAGTTTTCCTTCTCTGCACCAGCTTTTCACCTTTGTCTTCTATTGGCTGGGGCAAGGTTCTGCACTTGGACACTTTGATCAGGACCTCAGTGCTGGGAGCTGCTTTCTATATGAAAGGCAAACCTTCCCTTTGAAAGCTTGGGTGCTGAAATACAGTGAGTGCACAGGCTGCAGCTCCCCAGGGCTGGGCCAGCAGCAGAAGGCTTGGGCTGGAGCAGCTGGCAGTCACTGTGGTGCAAGCCAAGGCTGGGACATCCCAAGGCTCCAGTGGCTCTGCCTGGGCAGGTGGCAGCTGCTGGCAGGGCAAGCAGGCAATGGGTATTTCCTGGAAAGCTCTCTCTGTTTGCTCTGCTGCTGGGGCAGAAGAATCCTGTGTGAGTGTCCAGCTCAGCAGAGTGTTAGGACTGGTACAAGCTTCTGTCCCTGCCTGTGTTTGTCCCCTTGCACTTTGTGACCTTCCTATCAAGTGGGTCCTGATAAAGAAGCACAGAGCTGTGATAACAGAGGGATAAGCCGGAATCAAAAAAATCTGGGCCAAACTCTCCTTCTTGTCCATTCTGCATCTCCCTGAATGTCTTGGGCCAAATGTTGTCATCTTTATAAAGGGATTACACCTCCAGGGCGATGTTAATCCTTTGCAGCTGTTGTCTAATGTGGGGCAGGGAGTGCTGGAAGCAAGGGAAATATTTATTTTGAGTTTTACCACTGGCCACCGCCCAGGAAAACCAAGTGACGGTACTGGGGACTTTGGCCACTTTGCATGCAGAGAGAGCTAATGTTCCTGCCCTGCTGGCGCCTGCAGGAGAGGGGTGAGAGCTTCCCCTGGCAGGCTGCAAAATGGGATCAGCCAAACACGATTTGTTTGAATAACAGAGCAGTTGTGCACCCTGAGAGCTAACCTGGGATGCAGTGGGGAAAGCCTCAGAGCTGCTAGAGATGAGAAGATGGATGCCAAGTTGTGCTGAAGTAGACCTACAGCCCATCTGCTTCACTATCACTTCATGTGTTACCCCTGCAGCCCCAGAAATGTGAGATGAGGGGTCCCAGCACCCCCGGGAGGAGGCTGGGGGCTGCCCGGGGGTGTGAGGGGAGGAGAGAGGTGTGAGCCACACACACACGTGCCGAACTCAGTGCGATTGGTAGGAACATCCCACCCGCAGCGGGGCTGTGCTGGCACCGACCCCTCCCCGGGCAGCACCCGGAGCCTCCGCCCTGCCTGCAGCCAGCACACGCAGCAGGTTCAACCCCTCCCAGGGCCCCGCGGCCCTTCCCTCCATCCCCAGCATTGTTTCCTCCGACCTTGAGCTGGCCGGTCGCTACTTGCTGTATCCCAGCCCCAGTTCTTCCTCTGCACTCAGCCCAGCTTCCTCTGTGTTTTCCGGGTCCTTTCCTCAGTGCTGAAAAGGGGATGGTGCCCTGGCTTGCAGAGGAAGAGCAGGATTCTCTTGAGATGGTGCTAATTAGGCAGAGAGCCCCTGCCAGCCCTGGTCGCCCTGTCATGCACACCCCAGCACAGCAGGGCCTGGAGGAGGCTGAGCTCCCAGGGTCTTTTTCAGATCAGGCTTCTCCAACCTATTTTTGGGCAGCAGGGAGCTGCCTGGCAGGAGTGGATTCTGGTGGGGCAGGCCGGTCCCTGCCAGGGCCAGGCTCAGCCGGACTCGCACTCCCCCATGCTCCCAACAGCTCCCCTATAGCAGGTGCCTGCCTGCCCCTCCTGGGCTCTCACACCCACGGGTGGCCAGAGGTGAGCTGACCCCACTGTGGGTGTGCAGGGCAGTGCAGGAGCCTCTGGCAGAGCCTGGGCGCTGCCGAAATGCTGGGCTTTGTCTCCAGCGGGTCCCTTACTGCTGTCCATGAGCGTTTCCAGATGGCCCTGGGCTCCTGGCACCAATTCTGCTGCAGCATCCGGGGAAAAGCGGGAGGGGGTGGGAAGTGTTGTCCCAGCTCATCAAGTGTGGCGGCCTGGCCCTCTGCTCCCAGCATCCCTAATTCCCGCTGAGGAATTGTTCCCAGCTCCTGTCCCACCCTGAATCAGCAAGGAGGCCCCTCCCCTGCCATGGAAGGGATGGCCCTGGGCATCCTTATCCAGCTCTGGCTTTCCCTGGAAGCCAGGCATCTTTCAAGATACCAGGCTTTGGGGTCCCAGCCCTGCACCCCATCGAGCCTTCTGTATCCCCAGGAGAGAAAGGAAACACTGCTGCCGTGGGAAATCCAGCTGTTGTCGGAAATGCATCTGCCGCGGGAAGTGCATCCAGTGTGGGAAATGCATCTGCCGTGGGAAATGCATCTGCACTGGGCTCTGGAGCACTCTCTGCGGGGGTGGGGAGAGTGAATCCCAGCCGTCCTTTCCTCCTGCCTCGCCTTTTGGCCAGGTTCATGGATTGTGGTAGCTCCCAGTGCCTGTCTGGCCCCAGTTCAGGACAGGCTGGAGTGTTGCACTGCCCCATGGCAGGGCTCCTGGCTCAGCAGAGGTGTGGGTCCTTCCTCAGCACTGGGAAGACCCAAGCAAGCACAAATCTGAGCAAAATTATCAAAACCAAACTGAAAGAAGTTAAAAGCCAAGGAATGTGACCCAGCAAGGCCTGTCTGATGGAATGAATACAACAGCCCTGAGCCACTTGGAGACCTTTTTCCACCCACTCTCCTCAATTCCTCAGGGGTTTTCTGTTCCTGATTTTGACTTCTCGCTTGGCTCAGTGATGTGCTGAGTCTGAGCCAAATGCGTTTTCCAGGGAATCGGCTCATGGCTGGAAATCGCTGCCCAGTGTGGGCAGGGATGGAGGCTAGGGCAGGGGATGATGGGTGACTCAGGCCATAGGCTTCCCCCCAGCACCAGGAAGGCGGGAAAGAGCCACATCAGACCTTCCCTTTTACAGTAATTAGTGTCTGACAAGTGGCTGGGCAGCTTAGGGTAATTCAGTGCTGGGAAGTGGTTGTAGCAGTCAGGAACTGAGCCAGCAGCTATGGGCCCTGGGGAGGGGGAAGGATGGGGGAAGCACAAAGGCTTTACATCCTCATCCATGAACTGGGGGAATCCTCCCACCCACCAGCCAGGGCTGGTGGGAGGGGATGAGGGCAAAGGAGCAGCTGGAGCACCAGGGCAAGGGGAGCAGGTATGGGTAGACAGAAGTGCCTGAGGGAGAGGCAGGGCACAGGTGCTGGCACAGTGGAGGAAGCAAGGATGCTGACTGGAGTCAATTCCCACATGGGAATGCTCCCCAATTCCACAGGGTCATCCCTACAGGGATGGGTCAGGTTCACACAACCCCCTCACCCAGCACAGCCCAACCAGCCTCCCCACCAGTGCAGCAACTGTGCCAGGCCTCTGCTGCCCACCCCAAGGCTGCCCCTGCAGAGCAAACCCGGCTCTGGCTGCCACCCTGTGATCATCATATCACCAGCAGTGGCAGGGACACCACTACCTCCATCACAGCCTCTGTAGTTTGGTTTTTCTTCCCATTAATGGCTGAGCAACATTTTTCCCCAGATAAAGCCAGTTTCGTACCCTTGAAGTCTAATCTTTCCCACTCCCATGATTATTTCCTTGATCTCTGCAGCAGTCTTGACTCCTCTTGCCTTCCTCTGCCGAGACAGCAGTGGTGAGACAGGATATGGCCACCCCTTCCCCCCAGGAAACTCCACAGGGCCGTATGGGGACAGGGAGCAGAAGCACCCTGTGAAGTGGCTCTAGGAGGGTCCCCCAGCTGCTGCTGGCCCCTGCACAGGGAAGGGAGGCGGCTGCCCAGGGCTGAAGAGCAGTGCTGGCTGGGGGAGAACAAGGCACCCTGTGTTCCCAGCGAGGCCCTTGTCACTGCCATGGGAGCTGCTGAAAGGCCGCTCTGTCCACTGGTGGGGGTGGGGGGGCTGCTTTAGCTGACCCCCTAAAGTGGCAGCCCCAGGGCAGGGACTGCTGCAGGGACATCAGTGGCCATGCTGGCCCCTTCCCTGCATTCCCTAGCATGGCACCCTGTCCCCTGGGGGTGCCATGCAGGGCAACCCTCCAGATGAGCCCCTTTATCATGAAATTTGCCCAATCCCTCCCAGGGCAGCCCCACGGCAGGAAGGACAATGGCACCAAAGCTCTCCACACACCCGACCCGTTTAATGGACATACAAGGCGGCCGTGCCCACTGCCCTGCCCACAGGGCCACGTGCCCCAGGGCTTCATCCCACGGTGGCAGCAGCAGGGCCCAGACTGAGCTGAGCCCCAGTAGGGCTGCAGAGGTGGCATCTCCCAACTCACACTGTCTTTAGGCACCACATCCCTGTAATCCCCCGCAATTCAACAGGAAACACAGCCATGAGCTCAGCCCTCCCTTCCCCACCACTGCAGGTGCCAGCGGCTGAGACCTGCCAGCCTGCAGCACTTGTGAGCAGCCCCCAGCTCACTCACCACCCAAGCTGCAGTGAGCTCACTCAGGAGGAAAGGACCCTGCAGGGACCCATGGCAGATGCAGGCACGTGATGGGTGGCAGCCGGAGGGGTGGCTAGGGGGACGCACAGGCACTAGGGAGCAGGCAGGGCCTGGATGCCCTCCAGCCCCCCCATGACTATCCCCGGTCCCAGCCCGGCTGCTCTGGAGGGGCTGGGGAGGTTGGGCATCCCCCCTTTTCTGAGGCTGGAGCCATCAAGCAACAATGGGGTAGAGGGGCCAAGGCCGTGGTGAGGGTCAAGGGGAGGGGGTGTCAGGTCCATCTTAGCACCATGGTGGCAGGGGCAGTTTGGGGAGGGAGCCAGGGTCAGACCCACTCCTGCAAGGAGCGCTTGCAGTACATGAGCATTCGGGGTGCGCCCTTCCTCTGCATCTGGACGATGACATAGATGAGGCCCAGGATGCAGAGCAGCAGCACCAGCAGCACCAGCACCATGACCACGCTCATGGTGCGTGTGTACTCATCAATCTGCACCACCACGTCCACGTCCCTGCCTGGCTGGCCATCTCCCTCGCTGTAATCCTCATCTTCCTCTTCCTCCTCCTCTTCCTCACCTTCAGTCCCCCCATCCCCATCGGGGTTGAAGGGGGGTCGGTCCACATCAGGCCAGCGGGGATTGTGGTCTGGGACCAGCTCCATGTGACAGCCCATGAAGTCCCGTAGGATGGATTTGGGATAGCCTGGCTCTGTCTTGAGACGCTCATTGTCGAACTTCCAGTACTTAGTGCCTCTGTAGAAGTATGTGGAGGCTGGGGGAAAGAAGATGAAGACAAGGCATAAGTCAGTGGGCACACAACACTGTAGAACCTGAGCACCACTGCAGATGCCCAAGACAGCAGGTTAGGCTCCAGGACTGGTGAAATCCTTCAGAAAGGGTTTCACCACTGACTCCCAGATGCTCTCCCCATGTCCATCCCATATGCAGCCAGGCTATCAGAGGGATAATCTCATCCCTGAGACCCCCACCACCACCACCCACCCCGCTCCTCTACTTACAGGCATCTGGGCTGAGGAAGGCTCCCTTGGGCGAGGGAGGGATGCCCACCCAGACAGAGATGGGCTTTGGGTACCCAGGGTCCACCGAGCGTGTGTCCTCGTTAAAGCGCCAGTATCTGGGGAGAGGAAGGCAGGGAGTAGGTGAGGAGCACAGGGGTCCCCACTGCCCAACACTGTCCCCCTGACAGGGGCCAGGAGGCAGCAGAGCAGGGAGAACCCCACAGACACTCACCTGTCCCCACGGAAGAAGAAGGTGTGTCCTGTGGGTTCCCACCAGACGGCCGTGTCAATGCTGTCATAGGGGATGCCCTGCCCATAGGTGACCAAGGGCTGCGGGTACCCAGGCTCCAGGTTGGCTTCTCGGAAGAGCCAGTACCGGTCACCTAGAGGGCAAAGAGTTTGAGAAGAAGGATGAGAAGGTCCTGCCCAGCTACTGTGGCAGGTGCACAAATGGAGAGCGATAGTGGTAGATACTTGGGGCCACCCCAACCCCTTGGGATCACACAGCAGCTCTAGCTGGGGAGGTGGGTCAGGATGGCATGAAGCCAACCAGCTCTCAGCAGCTTTGTGGGAAGCACTGGAGTCTCACTTCCATCTCAGCCCTCCCATCCAGCTTCCCTGCTCACCTTTAAAGAAGACGAACTTCCCGTCATGCCTCTCGTAGGCAGCATCAATGTCCCCGGGGAGGCCCCGCCAGAAGTGTCCGATGGGCATGGGGTAGTTGTCCAGCACCCGGTTGTGCCGGACCCTCCAAAACCACCGGCCCTGGAAAGAAACAGTGTTGGCAGAGGATGGGGAAGACACAGGGACACAGTCACCTTGCTTAGAGACTCTCCCACCCACAGACCCAAGGAAGGGGCAGGACGGGGTCCTGGCAGGTACCTTGAATACAAACATCTCCCCACGCAGCACCGCCACCGTGTCAAAGTCCCCATCGCAGATGTCAGGGCCATACTGGTCAGGTCGGTCTGGGCTGCCAGGTTTGGGTGGTCGCTCTGGTTTCCCCGGAGGGGGAGGTTTAGGGGGTCTCTGGTCTGGCCTGCCAGGTCTTCGGGGTGTCACGGTGGGCAAAGGCTTGGTGGGCTGAGGGTGCCCATCTGCGGTACCTGGATTGAGCAGATGAGAGAAGGGAGGTGGTGATGCAGACCAGCAGCATCTGTACCTCAGTTTCCCCACATACATGCCCAGAATCCCACCTCTGGGATTATCCCCCAACCAGCTTCTCACCGTAGAGCTGCTGGATGCCCTTGAGGTCATCCTCAGGCAGCTGGAAGTTCTCCGTGTCCATCCACTGGTAGAAGGGGGCCATGATAGCACTGGGGTTGCTGGAGTGCTCCAAGCCCAGTGAGTGCCCCAGTTCGTGCACAGCCACCAGGAAAAGGTTGTTCCCTGCATGGAGAGGCACCATCAGCAAGAGAGGGTGGAGGACATGATGCATGAGGTGGACCCCTGGACCCAGCACCCAGCAAGAGGGGTGCTCCAGTGGAATCAGCCTGCATCACCCATGGTGGACCTGCTCTCCCTGCCGCGCCTGTCCACACCAGCACAGCCCCCTCCTCCAGCCCAGAAGGCCACCAGGCTCCTCTGGTCACCTTTATCACCTCCTTGGCCCTCAACTCACCAGACACATCTGCATTCTCCAGTGTCCAGGGCTCATCCAAGTCAAAATGCGTGTCTCCCCCCATGCCAGGGCCGGGAAAATAGGCATGAGCCAAAAATCCCCCAAGGCCATCAAAGGGAGAGCTGTCTCCATGGAATCCAGAGGCAAAGAGCACCATGATGTCAGCCTCCTTTTTCCTCTTCTGCCGGATGTCCTCGTAGGCCACCTCCCGGAAAACCAGCGGCGTGGCTTGCTCCCACACCCGGAAAGCTTGTCGGACAGCCTCGTGTGAATGGTACCGACCTAGCTTCTCCGTGTAGTTTTGGATGCTGGGGATACAGAATTCACTAGAGAAGGCCTGGAGCAGCACTCGTTCCCTAAGGGGATCCAGGGCTCTCCATGGGCTGTGGGGAGGGAATCCCTGGCAGTGTTGTACCTGAAGGTGAGGTGGTTCTGGCTCCAACGCCGCCCTGTCAGCGCGTACCGCTTCCGACGCATGTTGGACTTCATCCGCGCTCCAAACTGATCCGGGACCCCACAGCGGGGACGTTTCATCCACCTGCCAGGAGGACACCGAGCCAGGGCTCAGCACACCACAGCCAAGGTCCCTGAGGGGTTACAGCACCCACAGACAGCAGGGACGATATCCTATCTGCAGAGGTGCAGCCTCCAAAAGGGGAGATTCAGCTCCTGAGGGGGACCCACTTTTCCAGGTGCTGGCAGAGCCCTGGGGCTGTCAGAGAAAACCACAGAACCTGAGAGCGGAGATGCCATCTGCTCGAGCAAGGGGACAATGGAGAAACTCACGCCTTGGTCTCCTCGTCCAGGACGCCGGTGACGGTGATGCCATAGAACTTCTGCATCTCGGCGAGCGCAGCAGAGAAGGTCTGAGCCGAGCGCATGGTGGACATCCGGCGGCTGGGCTGCGGCAGGTACCCGTAGAGCCGCAGCCATGCCTGTGCCGGGAGAGCCACGCATCAGCCCCGGCAGGGACCTGCAGCTCCCCAACACCCAGTGGGGAAGGATCCATCCCCCTGCCTCACTGTACCCCAGCCCCGTGTCCCTTCACGGGGGTCAGTGCCAGCTGCCAGTGGCAAATGCCACCCCTGAGCAGCAGCGGTGCGGCAGCAGGGCACAGGGTCCCTGCGCTGCCCTGAAAGGTGCAGGACACGGTGATCTCGGGGGGCTGCTGCCGGATGCCCTGACTCCAGGGACAAGGCAGCTGGCAGGAGGCCAAGCTGCCTGCGGGCTGCCTGTCCCCATCCTCCTCTGGAGGCGTCCCCTGGGAGCTGCTGAGGGATGTGAAGCCTGGGACCCCCACCCCGGCCTGCAGCCACAATGGGGCTTCTGTCCTGCGGGGCTGCAGCCCCAGGGCGGGGGGCAGGAGGGTGCCGGGGCGCGCCGGGTCTCTTCCTTCCTGCCCCAGCCTCCGCCTCCTCTTGTCTGCTTTAATTGCATTTTATTTTTATCTTTATTATTACTCTTTTGTAACTTTCTTTTTTGCTCTTATTCTTCATTTTTATTTTCCAAATTAGGGGGGTTTTCCTTTTAATCTTTAAAACTTTTCTTCTAAATTCTTTCCAATTCTTTTTCCTTTTCCAAGTCTTATTCCTCTTCCAAGTCTTTTTCCTTTTCCAAATCTTATTCCTCTTCCAAGTCTTTTTCCTTTTCCAAGACTTCTCCAAGTTCTCCAATCCTTTTCCTATCTTTTTCCTTTTTTTTTTCAAAAATAGCTTAACATTTTAATTGCTAACAACATTAAATCTATTAATTTTTTCTACCCCCACTCCCCTTCCCCCGGCGGGGTGGTGGAGCAGAGCCTTTATCAAAAGCCCTTTCACCCCCTTCCCTGCCGGGCACAAAGCGCTTCCTCCCCACACCCCACACCCCGCGCCCGCTGCCCGCCACCCCCGGGGGCGACCCGGACCCCCCCCGTTCCCCGCCCCGCCTGCACCTGCAGCGGGCCCGCAGGTGGCGGAGCGGCGGTGGGTGCCCAGCCCCGGGCCCGTGGCTCACCTCGGCGTTGATGTCCTCGCCCGCCGCCGCCGCCAGCAGCGCCAGCAGCGCCAGCAGCACCACGAGCGGCGGGAGGCGCCCGCCCGCCCGCCAGGGGGCGCCGGCCCCTCCTGCCATTCCGCGCCGCCGCCGGGTCGCGGCTGCCCCCGGCCGCGCTGGGCCGGGCCGGGCCGGGCCGGGCCGAGCGCGGCGGTGTCGGAGCTACGCCGCCCTCATGGCCCGGGGCCGAGCCGCCGCGGGGGGCTGCGCACGGTGCATGGGCGGCGCTGCCAGGCGCGGCCCGTCGCCTCTCGGCCCGCCTTTTGTGCGTGAGGTCAGGACGACGGCGCGCGGCACATGGGCGGGGGGCTGTGCCCGGGGCGGCGGGGCCCGGCTCCGCTCGGCTCCGCTCGGCTGCCCTGCCGCGCTCTGCCCGCCGCCGGGAGCACCGGAGCGGGGGACGGAAGGCGGGCGCGGCAGCGGCGGCGGCGGGGAGCGGTGGGAGCGGGCGGGGCGGGGCCGCGGCGGGGGCGGGGCCGGGCAGGGCCGGGGCCGGGGCCGCCCCCCCGCACGTGTGTGCGCGGGCAGGGCACAGCCCCCCGGGCACGGCACAGCCCCCCGGGCACAGACAGCCCCGGCATGGGGCACAGCCCCCCGGGCACGGCACAGCCCCCCGCCCCGGGCACAGCCCCCCGGGCACAGACAGCCCCCTGCCCCCGGCACAGCCCCCCGGGCACGGCACAGCCCCCGCCCCGGGCACAGCCCCCGCCCCGGGCACAGCCCCCCGGGCACAGACAGCCCCCCGCCCCGGGCACAGCCCCGCACCGCGCCCCGCCCGCCCGGGCATCGCCGGCAGCCGCCACATCCCCCGGCTCTGCCCCCGCAGCCATTGTTCCCTGTCCCGAGGGTCTCTGACACCCGGTGTTACACAACTGGGTGCTGTGCCAGGCCCTGCTGGGGCTGGTGGTTGAGCATTAACCTGAGAGAAACCGGTTTCACTGAAGTCCCCAGGGGCTAAATATATCTCTACCTTTGTTTGTTTTTCCTTCCCCCAAAAGAAACTTATCTTGCAGATCCCCATCCCGGAAACTAACTGGCTAAAGACTTAATAGATTTTTTGTTAAGGGCTTCAAAAGGCTGCTGGCAGCAGCAACTGGCTGCGATGCTCCCAGGGACACAAATCCCAACTGTATGGAGATGCTCCCATAGACAAAGCCACTCTCGTGTGCCAGGACAGGCAGCACGGAGCTCACAGGAGCACTTACAGATATGGCCTCACGTGAAGCCTGCAGGAGTTGTGTGAGTCTAAAAGGAAACAGCTGAAATACACACAGACACAATTTTATGACACCAGGAGACAGACTTTTACTGCTCAGAAGTCCTGGACAGACATGGAATAAAAGATTCAGGGCATCACATCAGCACCCTGTTCCAACTACCTGAGAGGCTGCAGCTGAACAACCCGCAGGAACAAAAGGATTAAAAAGGAGCTTCTCCCAAGGGACAATGTCCAGCCTGCGATCCCCTGGGTCATCATCCACCTAGGGTGCTGATCACACAGGGAAAAAGTGTGGAGGCTGGGCAGGAGCCACCACCCCTTGACTCACCTGTGGGCACTGCCCTCCCTGCTCAGGAAAATACTGACACTGTCCATTCCAGGGCTCACCCACACCTGGCACCAAGCTCTTGTTGTTTGGCAAAAGGATCAGACACTGAAATGTCTCTGCAGAGGCAGCAGCAGTGTGAGAGGGACACAACATGACTCAGGAGCTTGTCCGAGCTGGCTTACAGTAAGAAAACACTCAGGGAAGAGGATAGAGCTCCATGCCCTTGTTTTTTGCTACTCAAAACATGTCCAAAGCCTCCCAACAATCTGGCAGTGCTACTTCCCACTGTGTGAGACACTCTCCCTTTAGTAGCAGCTTCCCACGCTACCTTCTTCCTCCTTCCCATAAGGCATCTATGGCTTTTGAAGATTTTTTTTTTTTCTTTTTTCAAAAAAATCAGCAGAATTAGCGACCGTGGGATGTCTGGAATCGCCAGTGCTGACTGCAGCACATCCAGCAGCGAGGATGAAATCTGCTACAAACACACTTTTCTTCAGCCAGCAGCTCAAACTGGAAGTGGCCTGACTCGAGGCCACAAACACCGCAGAGACGCTGAGCAGGCAAGAAGAGCGTGGAGGTGCGTGACAGCCCACACCACCCAGAGCTGTGCCACACAATGGTCTTCGAGCCTCCAAAATGCACAGCCCCACTCGCCCCTACCTCAAGGGGAAGGAGAAGTACTTGTTCCCTGACTTGCAGCGGATTTGCTCCCATTGGATACGCAGCAGGAATGCTGACTCCTCAAACCCATCCACAATGTCCTGGAAAACAGAGGCAGGAGTCAGTACCAGGAGGGTGGATCTGCCAGAGGATGGAGTCGGCAGCTCCCTCTCTGAAGCAAGTCACAGATGAAGCTCTTTGCAGCTGGAAGCCTCTGACTTCCCTCGGGAGGGTGATTTAACTCATGCTCCCCCCAAAAGCTTCTCATCTTTCAGCCCAGTGAGGTTTGTCCTCCTCAGTGAAGAGAATTTCCCATTCTCCACCCCTGGCAGGGAGATATGGCTGGACTCCAGCTGTGCCCTCCCCCTGCTCTCCACACCAGCTGGGGACACACCTGGAGCTCCCGCAGACACTGCCCTTCCAGCCTGCCAGACAGGTCCCCCACGCACCAGGCCAAGCTGATGTGGAACGATGGATCCTGAAGACAAAACAGGGATAAGAATGAGAGGGCTAAAGGAGGCTTTGCTCCATGCACAGAGCCACAGTGGGAGATCTGGCATGATGCTGCTGCCCTGTCTGGGATCACAGAGGCTGGAGGATCCCAGAGCTGGGAATCCCCTCTGCCAACTCAACAGCTGCAGAGCTGATATGGACAGTGCTGGAGGCAAGAGGAGTCCTGGGCTTCCCAGCCCTTCAGGACATCAGTGGGCAAGGCTACCTGGTTCCCAGCCTCCCTGGGCTCAACTCTACAGCTGTGGGAAAATCTCTCAGCACTGGTCCTGGAGCAGGTACATGGGTCACTTCTGAACAACCCTCATGAGCTTCCTGCTCGGCTCTGGAGACAGACAAACTGGGGCCTGGCCCTTCAAAATCCCAAACCTGTTCCCAAAGCTAGTGCTAAGCAACAAGGCTGGACTAATGCACAAGAAAGCTGCTCAAGGCAAAGACACAAGGATTGTCCTCATTCCCACAGTGCCCATTCTATCCTAGGACAACCCTGCTTCCATGCACAGCAGGGCAGCCACTGCAACTGGCTCCTGTTTATTTGAGTGAACATCTTACAGGGAACCAGCCGGCATGTCCAGACTGGCAGGGAAGTAAGCAGGAAACGCCTCACCTTGTAGAATGTGGGAAGGTCAAATTCCTCTAGAACTCCATCCACCTCTGAGACCAGCTCCAGCAACTGGAAATGCCCAGCAGAGACCTCCAAGCCAATAAAGGTCCTAAAGAAAGGCAAGGAGAGACAGCAAGCACCCTTTCATACTGCAGAAAGCACAGGTGTAAGAACAGTTAGCCCTGCATTCCTACTGGGCAAGTTCCCTACTCCCTAACACAAGAAAATCTGAGGAATGTCAGGTTTAAGCATCCAGGCATGATGACTGTATTCTGAAGAAAAGCAGATGTGGTAGCAGAGAGAAGCAGGACTGGATGATAAACCACGTAGATATACTAGATTAACTCAGTACCTTTTGGGACATGAAAATTAATTTTCCAGGCAAAAGATGCACGGGATGGGAATTTCAGCAGAGTGCCACGGTCATGCAAGGAGCTGCATTAAAAAAGTGGAAGTTGCTGGAGAGGTTTTACAGTGTGAGAGGAAGAAGGGAATGGGAAGTACCAAGCTGGAGAGACATGACAAAGAGGTCAGCACCTCCTCCAGGACTGTCGGGATGACACTTTCTAGAGTCATCTGGAGTCATCATTTCTTCCCCTTCAGGAGGGAAGCAGAAGATTTAAATGTCACCCAGGTTCCATTTCCACTTTTTCCTACCCATGACTATCTTGGGCTGCCTTTCCCACCAGACTCAGCAACTTTTTGCAATTTTAATCACCTTTTCTTTGACATTCAAAAAAACTTAATTGCATTCTGTTGGAATCAGGCTTCTGAGCTGACGCCCAGGAGAATTAGCACCATCTCAGCTATTTCTCTCCAGCTCTTGGAAGACCTGCACTACAATTTCACGACTGGCACTGCTGCCAAAAGAGGTGGTCCCACTCTGCTCGCCCCAGGCTGTGCACGCCGGCTAATGACACCAAAGGCTTGCAGAGAATCACTGCCAAAGCTAAAAACTTGTACAGATGGCTGCGGAAAGGTGTGAAATGTCTGGAGATGATCTGGAGGTGATCACATACTGTGCTGTCACACAGCCCAACTGTGGGACAGGCAGGGTGATGCTTCCCATCCACTGAGCACCTTGCTCAGACCTCTCCTGGGGCAGGCAGGCTGCTCCACTGTGCACTCACCTGGTTTTGTTCTGGTTGGTGTAAACCTTCACTTGGTCAGCCACACAGAAGAATCTGAAATAAGAAAGATCCTATTTCAGCTGCCGGGGGGAAAAAAATAAAATAAAGGGGAGGGAAGATGAGGAGGGGCCAGGATTGTTACCAAGCCATGGAAAGATACAGGGAAATGTATGCTTCAATTGCACCAAACTGGTGCAACCAGAACCTTTGGGGGCTCAAATGAATTAATTCCCCTCCCATTTCCAGCCCTCCAAAGCCTGGACAGTGATAGAAGCCCCGAAACAATTGATACTCAGCTGGTGCCTGAGCCAGATGTAAGCAACAAAACTATCCATGTTTAGGGGATGGCACAGCTCCGGTCTGATCCTGGAAAGCCAAAACCTGACACATCTGGTGCCAGATCCCGAGGCAGTAAGGAAAAATCTCCAGGGCTTTAATGTTCTGCCAGCACCAGCTGCCAGGGACACCTCAGGGCGTGGATGTTGGCAAAACACGGACCCCGAGGGCAGAGCAGGGGCGTGGGGAGCCAAACCCACCTGTGGAAGGCGGCCAGGCGCTCCCGGAGGGAGCGAACGAAGGGCTCTATCCAGTGGTAGCGCAGCACCACGCACTGCGACAGGCTCAGGTGGAACTCCTCCATGGCAGCCAGCGACGGCACGTAGGTGCGGGCCTGGGACACCAGCAGCTCTAGCAGCTCCAGGAATTCCTCCTGGGCCGTGTCTGCGGGGCAGTGCCGTCAGGGCCGCCAGAGGAGCGCTGGCCGCGCGTCCCCGGCGGGTCCGTGGGGCGCAGGGGCTGAGTTCCGTCCCGCCGTGCCCCGGTCCCGCCCCGGCCCCGGCCCGGCCCGGTACCTACAGGGCAGGTAGACGTGCGTGGCCCAGTTGCCCCGCTCGTGCGGGAAGCCGCGCACGCGGCCGCCGTGCCGGGCGCTGTCATCGCTCACGGCCTCCTCCGGGTCCGGGTCTCCGGGCAGCCCGGCGGGCGCGGGCAGGCGGGGGCGGCCGGCGCTGCGGGACCGGAGCGGGGTGAGAACGAGGAGGAGGAGGAGGAGGAGGAGCGGGAGGAAGGCCGCGCGCTCCAGCCGCCACCACCCCGCCGCACCCACCTGGCCCCGGGGGGCCCCTGCGCGCCGCCGCCTCGGCTCTCCCCTTCCTCCTCCTGCTCCTGCTCCTCCTCGGAGCTGCTGTACCCCACCAGCGCGGCGCTCATGGCCGCGCCACCGCCGGCACGGGCCAGGCCGGTCCCCGGTGGCGGCGGCCGCGCAGTTTCCGGCGCGACCCGGCAGGGGGCAGCACCCGCCGCGCCCGCCCCGCCTCCTCCGCCGCCGCCGCGGCCGCCCCGGCCCGGCCCGCTCCGCTCCGCTCCCTGCGCTGCGCTCCCGCCCGCCGCCCGCTCCCTTCCCTCCCTCCCTGCCTTCCTCCCTCCCGGCTCCCGCCTCCACGCCAGCGCGGGGCTCGGGCGCAGCGCGCAGGCCGCGGCCCTGCCGCCGGCGAGGCCTCCTCCCGCCGCAGGTGAGCGGCCCGGCCGCCGCCGCCGCCCTTTGTGTGCGCCTCGCCGGGGCGGGGGCGGCCCCGGGCGGGCAGCGACCCCTCACACCCGACCCCGGCGCGGGGCCTCCCGGCGCGGCGGCGGGGAAGGCCTCGGGGCGCCGTCCCCGCGCTGCCGGCGGGGCCGCCCGATGGGGAGCGGCGGGCGGCGGGCCGGGCCTGGCCGCGGGCTGCGGCGGCGGCGGCTGCTGGCGGCCTGCGAGCTCCCCGGCCGGCCCCGCGCCCCGCGGCCCTGAGGCGGCCCCGGCCCGGCGGGAGCGGCCGGGCCATGCCGAGCAGGCCGCCTCGCCAGTTTGAAAGTACCTCTGCGCTCCCGACCGCGCTCCCTAAATGGTTGTCGCTTCCCACCTCCCACGGAGGGATGAGTTAGGCTGGAGCTGGCGCCGACGCGGGTCCCCGCGCAGAGCCCTCGGTGAGCCAAGGTTGGTATCGCTCTTCCCTGCGAGGGGCACAGCCTTCCCTCCCCGTTAGGCCGGGATGCGTCGCCGGTGGGGTGGTTCATCCTGCCGCGGTTCGCGGTGTGTGCGGGGGAAGGCGGCGCCCGGGCTGGGCTGAAGTTTGGTGTCCCGCCGAGCCCGGGTCCAGGTGCGGGGACCGTCACTGCGAGCCCTCGCTTCGTCACGGTGAGCTCTGTAGGAGAAGGAGGGCATCCTGCCTGCCGGCAGGGCTGTGGTGGGGCCTCTGGGGGCTTTACTGCCAAAACTCTGCTGGAGCACAAAATAATGAAGTCAGAGATGGGTCCAGCACTACCTGAGCTGTGGGGCTCAACCCAGTCTGAACTGAGTGCTGGTGGGGATGCTGTTAAGTGAGATTCTCTGGTGCTCTTTATTGCTTAGTTCTAGACATAAAGAACATTCTCATGGTAGACCAAGGATTTCCTTACCCTGGGGGCAGGTGGTTTGACACAGACATGGAAGTGCTCTTATGGGGCTGAGGGCTCAAGGCCCGGGAGTGTTGGTGGCTGCTGCTCGCCAGGGCTTGCACCTTCTTCCCTCTTGAGGTGTGTTGACACTGCTGCTGTCTGCTGCTCACTGGTGGGTCTTACTCTTCTTGAAGTTGGTGCTGGGTTTTATTGGACATCTCTAGAAAGACTGGAACTTTTCAGTGAGCACAAGCCTGTTGGTGCTCTGTAGCAAGGCCAGGCTACAGCTCTGGCATAGGTTGTTTGGCTTCAGTGTACTTCTATTCTGTGGTTTGGTAGGAGGTTCAGCTAAGCCACTGCTTTAACTCCTCTTTTATCTTCACAGAGTGATCCCTGTGGGTTCTGTGTTTTGTCTGAGGATAGACAGCACTGAGGGCAAATCTTCTCCTGAGCTCTCTGGCTCTTCCAGTCTACAAGCGCTGCCCAGAGAGGGGGAAATGCTTTGCATACATCCCTTAACGTAATGGGCTCAATATCCAAGCTGCAGGTGGAGCAGAACCATTTCACAGAGCTGTTTCAGCTGGGGTGGGATCAGGTTAGGATCTGCATTGACACCTGTAAAATCTAACCCAGTAGCTTCTTGACTGCACGGTGTTTGGGGCACAGCCTGTGCCCCAGTGTTCTGGGACAGTGCCACAGCAGTGCTGGAGATCCAGTGACCCACTCGAGGCTAAGCTGAGTGGGCCCTGGATATTGTGCTGCCTCTCGTGAGGGCACAACACCCAAACATGTGCCTAGCTGTGAGCAGAGCCCAGCCCTTTCCAGGCTGAGAACACCCTGTCCTAGGCCCTTTGCACAGCAGCAACTGGCTTCCTGGTAGCTGTGCAGGGATGCAGGAGAGTTTTCAAAGAGAGCCATGGGGAAAGTTGATAGAGAATTGCCCACATTTCTTCTGAGATCTGACATGAGCTGTGTTCTTTCTTGCAGAGAGAGCTGCTCCCTGGGTTGCTTCCTGCGCCCTTCCCAAGTGTGATCACATTGCAGCCAGCACGGAGAAGGGCCTCCTCTTGTCTTCAAGGCACTTGCCTCTGCCTCCTGTTCTTTTGTCCAAGAGAAGGAAAAGCCAGACTAAATCAGTCCATAAAGAACTTGTGCTGGTCTAAGGAGGAGGCTCTGGAGTCTCTTCATCTCTTTTCCTCCCAGGATCCTGGCTGTGGGCTGGATTTTCTGGTCTCAGCTTCAGGGGATCAATTACAGGGAATCAGGATCTCAGAATCTTTTGGTTTTGCTTTTACTTGAACCCTTTCAACCGGGAAGCTGAAGCTATCACTGCTGAAATCCCATTTTTTTTTCCCAAGCATGTCAGAAAGCTGGCAGCAGCAACAGCAGCAACCACAGCAGCCGCCGCCACCGCAGCAGCACCACGCTGGGGCAGCCGCCCTCCCAGAGCACTCCATCCCTCCCAGCACTGCTGACAACCCCTTGGGCTGTGCCGTGTACGGCATCCTGCTCCAGCCGGACCCCGGACTGCAGCACCACCAGCACGCCCCCATCCAGGCTGGAGAGCCATCCCACAAGTGCGGCGTGTGTGGCCATGACCTCGCTCACCTCTCCAACCCCCACGAGCACCAGTGCTTGCCAGGCCATGACCGCTCTTTCCAGTGTACCCAGTGCCTGAAGATCTTCCACCAGGCCACCGACCTCCTCGAACACCAGTGTATCCAGGTGGAGCAGAAGCCCTTTGTGTGCGGGGTTTGCAAGATGGGCTTCTCCCTCCTGACCTCGCTGGCGCAGCACCACAACGTCCACAACGGCAATGCCATGAAGTGCTCTATCTGTGAGAAGACCTACAAGCCTCCCGAGGTAGAGCATTCGCAGCCTCTCGACCCCTCAGAGAAGCCCTACAGCTGCTCCATCTGCCAGAAAACCTTCAAGCACCTCTCGGAGCTGTCCCGGCACGAGCGCATCCACACGGGTGAGAAGCCGTACAAGTGCACGCTGTGCGACAAGAGCTTCAGCCAGTCCTCCCACCTGGTGCACCACAAACGGACGCACAGCTCGGAGCGGCCCTACAAGTGCACGGTGTGCGAGAAGACCTTCAAGCACCGCTCCCACCTGGTGCGCCACATGTACGCGCACTCGGGGGAGCACCTCTTCAAGTGCAACGTCTGCGAGCTGCACTTCAAGGAGTCCTCGGAGCTGCTGCAGCACCCCTGCACGCCCAGCGGGGAGCGGCCCTTCCGCTGCGGGGAGTGTCAGAAGGCCTTCAAGCGCCCGTCGGACCTGCGGCAGCACGAGCGCACGCACAGCGAGGAGCGGCCCTTCAAGTGCGACCTGTGCCAGATGAGCTTCAAGCAGCAGTACGCGCTCATGCGCCACCGCCGCACGCACAAGGCCGAGGAGCGCTTCAAGTGCAACCTGTGCGAGAAGGGCTTCGTGCAGCCCTCGCACTTGGTGTACCACCAGCACGTGCACGGCATAGAGAACCTCTTCAAGTGCAACGTGTGCCAGAAAGGCTTCAACCAGTCCTCGGAGCTGCTGCGGCACAAGTGTGTGCAGAACGCGGAGCGGCCCTTCAAGTGCGCGGTGTGCAACAAGTCCTACAAGCGGGCCTCGGCCCTGCAGAAGCACCAGCTGGCCCACTGCGCCGAGAAGCCGCTCAAGTGCACGCTCTGCGAGAGACGTTTCTTCTCCTCCTCAGAGTTCGTGCAGCACCGCTGCGACCCGGCCCGTGAGAAGCCCCTCAAGTGCCCCGACTGTGAAAAGCGGTTCAAGTACGCCTCAGACCTGCAGCGCCACCGGCGCGTGCACACGGGCGAGAAGCCCTACAAGTGCTCCTCCTGCGAGAAGGCCTTCAAGCAGCGCGAGCACCTCAACAAGCACCACAGCGTGCACGCCCGGGAGCAGCAGTACAAGTGCATGTGGTGCGGGGAACGGTTCCTGGACTTGGGCCTGCTGCAGGAGCACAGCGTGCAGCACACGGCTGAGGGTGCCTACCAGGTGGCTGCCTGCTTGCCGTGAGCCTCCCGCCCCGTGGTGGCTTTCAAGCTTGCATGGGACACTCCTGAGCCTCGGCCTTCCCTTCCCTCTCCTCGCTCGTTGGCAACCTCCAGGGAGTGTGGGGAAAAGGGGGGTACAGTGTGTGGGCAGGTGAACTTTCCTCTGGCCTCAGTGGTTGATATGCCACCTGTATCAAAGTAGCAACAGACGACGTGAACATCTCAAAGGGGTGGAAAGGAAGGAGGGAGGTGCAGAGAGGAAACTATGCCTGTAGATGCCTGGTGTTCCCTGGACTGTAGTTCATGCTGTACCTGCAGTTCCAGTCCTGGGAGCTCAGCTGTCTGTTGCAGGCACCAGCTCTTTGCGTGTAGCCTTTTTCCCCTGCCCTGCCTGGCAGGGTTGGTGGGGAGGGTTGGGTGTCTCTCCTCCTGGAGAGGGTTTAGGAGCAAGGCAGAGCCAGCCCTCCCTTCTCCCAGGGTGTGCTGCTTGGCATGGAAAAAGCAGGTTTCTGCTGCTGGGGTCTCCCAGCTTGGTCCAGGCTCACTTGAGGGCACCATTTCAGATCATTAGTGTTGATTGAGTGCCCCAACCTCCCTTGCTCTCCCTCCTTCTAGAGTGTTGAAAGGGAAAAGCCATGGGGCTTCAGAGCTCCAAAAAGCACTTTGGCATTGCTGCTTTTGCAGTTGCTGGCTGTCACACTCTGCAAGGGTTCTGAGTGAGCCTGCCTGCCCCTTGTCCCTGCCAGCTGCACAGGGAACTGTAGGAAGCACTGTGCTGCTCCCAGAAAGCATGGCAAGGAGCACTGGGACAGTCTGCCCAGGAGGAGTTCATGGATTCTCCCTCTCTGGAGACATTCGAAACCCACCTGGACATATTTCTGTGTAACCTGCTTTAGGTGACCCTAACTTAGCAGAGGGTTTGGACTAGGTGATCTCCAAAGGTCCTTCCAGCCCTAACAGTTCCATGATTCTGTTACAGCATTCATACCCTGCTCCCGACCAAAAGCCTGCCATTCAAGAGCTGGTTCCCAAGGGACCCAGCCCTCCTGCTGAGCCTTGCCTCCAGCGCCTTGAGCACCCCTTGGGCTGATAGTGGTACCTCCAGCAGGGTCAGGCAAAGGGCTGTCACAGCTCCAACACTAACGGGTGAGATGAGCACTACAATAACCTACAACTGCAGAGGTGTTGCCATGGCCAGCAGTAACCCACGGCACATGCCAGGGGCTTGGTGCCTGATTTGCTGGAGGAACCAGAGCAAGCCAGGAGAATCCTTTCTGGACTGCAGGTTTGGCTCCATGGGGAGGGCACAGTTAGCAGTGGGTAAAGGAGAAGTCTATTTTTTCCCCTCTTGCAGAAGTCCTGTTTTACCCCTTTGCCCTTTCTTTACCTCGTCTGTATTTTTTCAGGTTTTGCACACTTGTAAACATCACTTAAAAATAAATCTCCCCTAGCAAGGTTGATGCAGCCTCAGGTGTTTTCCTCTGCAGAAATTTGCTGGCTTCTCATGGCCAAGAGATCCATTATATGTCAGTTAGATGCCTTGAAGGTTGAAGATGTGCCTACTAGGTTGTCTGTCCCCCAGTCTTTCCCTCTCTCTCTGTGGAGATACTAAGATGTAAAGTATCCATTTATGGAGATGTTTGGTCCCTGACTGGATGTGGTCCTGCTGTAGCTAACCCTGTGCAAGCAAGGAGTTGGACCTGATGGTCTTCAGAGATCCCTGCCAGCCTCAGCTCTTCTGTGGTGTTGGCTGGTGCTCTTGTGAGGTTGTAGTCAGCAGCAGCCAGTAAGTTGCCCATGTGCTGCACAAGTGATTAGGACAAGGTTAGTAACTGTTGTCCATGGCAAGTGTAGACAGATTAACCTTGCAGAGGATTGGACTGGGCCTGCATCTCTGTTGGGGGACGCTTGTCTGAAAGGTGGAGAAAGGCTGTAGTTTTCCATTTCCAGCATGGTCAGGGAGAACAGAGTTCATTTTCGGGGGCTGGGATGGTGCAGTGACAGGGTAGACCCTGGGCCTGAGCCTTCTTCATCTGGAACTTAAAGGAGATTAAAGCAGACTGTGCTCTCTGCTGCCCAAGAAAGAGGGACCCATGATGGTTATCTTACTTTGTGCTGCCTCAAAGATGTAGAACTTCCTACCAAGTTTTCCATCTGTTTCTTTTTCCTCTTTTTTTTTTTTTTTGTTTTGTTTTGTTTTACCTTTTTTTAAAGCAGTTTGTTAAAATTCATTAAAAATACTGTATAGTTTAACTTGATGTCATACTGGATCTTAAAAAAAAAAAGATGTGGTAACTTGAATTTTTAAAGAGCTATTTAGTTCTAGGTAGCTGTTTTTTGCTGTTTAATATGTAGTAAGTTCAGTGTATGCTTTACTGTAGGAGTAAAAGAGAGTCCAAACAAAGGCTAATCCTGTCTTTACAGAAGGGCTTGGTGGTGATGGAGGCTGCGAGTGTGGGACCAGATGGGGACTGTGGCACCCACCTGAACTTGCTCTATTCCTGCCTTGGGCCATGGTTCCTCTGTTCTTGCCCAGCACAGCTGCCAGGGGTTCAGTGGTCACCCTGAGCACTTGGGCACAGCACTGGCAGCCAGGATCAGTGCCCAGGGCTCAGAGCCTGCAGAGAGGCTCATCTTTGCTAGGAGGAGGGTGTGAGACAGAGTCAGCTGCACCTCCATGGGCTTTTGTGGCTCTGTTGTTTCTTTTTGGGGCAGCTGCTGGCTAGAGGAGGGTTTGGAAGAGTCATCAGCTGGCTGTGCCCTGTTCTCTTCCCAGGAGCCCAGAGGAGCTGCCTGGATGACTTCCCGATGCTTGGAGCAGAGGAGGAGGGTGGTGAGCCTCCACACAGCTCCACACTATGAGGGGCCATGGAGCTGCCAGATCCCGTCCCCTTGGTACAGCTGGATATAGGGACTGCTGGGGGTGTTTCTCTTCTGCTGAGCAGCTGGGAAAGCCCTGTATATCTCAATGAGGAGCTATAGCTCTGCCCAGGATGTGGCAATAGCCAAGCAGTGCCCTGGGCAGAAAGACTCATCAGGGCTATGTGCATGGGACTCCATGCCAGGGAGAGAGGGGATGCAGTGGGGAGCTTGGCAGGGTTGAGCCCAGGTCCAGGCCATCAGCTGGTGAATAGGTGCCTCCAGGTTCAAAAACATCGTGATGCAGGATTAGGACATGGTTATTAGGACTTGTTATGAGTCCATGGTGACTCAGTCTCTTGTGTCATTTGCTGCCCTGCAACAGCCCAAATCCAGTAGAAGCCCATGGAGAACATGCAGCTGGAGCTTGGGGGTAAAGGACCTGTGTAGGATGAGCACTGAGTGACCACAGAGAGCTTTGGGCATATTTTTATAGGAGCATTTTCTAGTTGGAAGCAGCAGTGTTGCCTGCAGGGGTAGGGGAAGCAGGTCCATCTCCGTTGCTGTGCCTTTAGGTCATGTTTTGTCCAGTGAGGTGGGACGTGGTGGAAGCAGCAGAGGCACAGGAGTGTCAGGAGTGCTGTGCTGCATGAGGAGGCAGGGGCTGGCCTGAGAGCTGATATTCCTGGGGCATCTCACTGCAGGGCTCTTCCGACTGCTGGTGTTTCCCTTTCAAACCAAAGAGCAGTTGGGGCCAAAGCCCTTTGGGGAGTAAGCCAGGTCTCTACTCTGTACCTGTTGCACTTCACTTCTGGTGTTTATTTCAAGCAACTTTCAGGCTCCTGCCTCTGCTTGGCCTCTTGCATTCCTCACTGCCCTGCAGCACCTAAAAGAGTTGCTGTACTGGAGCTGGTGTGCCATCAGCCCCGTGGCAAGTGCTTGAGCCAGTCCAAGACCTGGTTGCCAGACCAGCTGAGGATGCTGTGTGGGGCTGGGTGGTCCCTCCCAAAGGGTGGTTCTCCTTGGCAGGCAATCTGAGCATAGGATGCTGCTGAGTAGGCAGACAGGAGGGTTTGGTCGGGCAGAGGTTGTGTAGGTGTTGTCCAGGACATAAGTCCTGCCCTTTAGGGCTGCTGTTCCTCTGGTTTCCTGGGTCCAGGTAAAGATAGTTTGTGGCCTGGGGTTTTACTGACCTTCACTTCTCCTGACCCTACCTACAGGATGCCTTTAGCTGTCTCAGCCCCTTCCCTTCCACAGCTTATACTTTTAAAAGACATTCTCAGCTTCTTTTCTCTTTGTTGAGTTCTTTATTTGTAAGCAGAGGTTTGTTTTTTATTCCTTCCTCCATACTGATTGTGAAGTCTCTTCCTTCATTCCCACCTCCCTCTGCTCCCCCCAGCCCCAAATTCCTTTCCCAGGCTGAGGCTGGATCCAGGTGATACCAAACCACTGGTGGTGAGATCAAGTGTTTAAGACCTAAATCTTGCTGGAATGCAGTGGATGTTTCTGGTCCTCCTCCACAGCAGGCCATCCATTTCAGTGGGCAAGGGCAATGCCTGTGACCTGGCAGCTTGGCTTGGCCAGATGCTGCCCATGCTCCAACAAGTGAATCCAAGCCAGGACCAAGAGGCAGAACAGAGCTAGAGGAAATGGGGACTGGGGTGGGAGCAGCCATTTCCATCTCCAAGGCTGGGGATTAAGTCAGTGGAGGACTGTCAGACATTCCTGAGGAGGCGTCATGGCACTGGGGTGGGCTCAGACAGCACAGTCAGATCCCATGGGAGGGCTGTGGAGCAGCTGTGAGCATCAAGCAGGCAGCTGAGCTGAGTTAGCTGTGGCATGGACACCCCTGGGACCATAGGGATGCTCAGGTGGCCATGCCAGCTCTCTGGTGAGCAGATGCTATCTCTGCAATCTGCGTGGGAAGAGGTGCATGCTCTGGTCTTGGGGCCCATGTGCTGGACTGGGAGACATAAGGGAAAGCATCCTCTGGCAGAGTTTTGGGACCATCTCTGGGCACTCAAGCCTGCCCTTGCAGGGAGAAGAGGAGGGAGGAGAACGCTTTCAACATTTCCCTTGGGTATTTACCATCAATTCCAGGCTGCAGCTAAAGCCTGACCATTAAAAAATAGGCAAAACCCTCATGTTATATGTCAGAGTTTGACTCTTTCTCCATTGGGTGGTGAGTTTACCTGTGGGAAGGTTCCTGTGCATGCAGGTGAAATGCTGAGATTCAACAAGGGCAGGCCAGTGAGTTTTGGGGCTGGCAGCTGCCCCCAGGCCTGGTGAGCACCCAGCTTCTCCCCAGCTTCCTCTGCAGCATCTCCTGGCAGCTGCCTCTGACACTTTCTGGATGTGAAGATGCTGCTCTTGCAGCGTGTCTGGGATGCTCAGTGGGGAGAGCAGGACCACAGGTGAGAGCTGGACCATGGGCTTGTTTCTGAGTGCCTCCACGCTGTGGATCTGAAGGACTTCATGGTCAGTGAGATTTTTGGGTGCCTCTTAACCTGTGGTCATGACTCTGGTAGAGTTCCCAGGGCTGTCAGAAGTCGCAGCCAAGGTTGCTGAGGTTTGTGTGGCTTGCAGTGCCTTTAACACTGCTCTCCATGTGTTTCTAAGATGATACTCCATGTATGTGTGTATATATATTGTAATAACACATCCCGCTCTTCTGTGTGAGTGTCAAATGGTTTTGCTTTACTAATAAATTTATAGTTATTTATACCTTCCTGTGGGTGTGTAAGATTTCTGGAGTGGAGGCCATGTGCCAAGCACTGCCTTCTCATCTGTCTTTGTGCTCTGTCTGGCTGTGCTTGGGGTTTTTTTCATGTTTTCTTTCTTGCCCCTGAACTTTTTTGAAGTGGAATTGATGGTTCATCTTCCTGGTGACCAGAAGATGCAGGGTACAAGCAGGCTCCCAGGGGCCAAAAGCAAACACAAGCAGAGTATGCTGAGTGGTTTTGCCCCTTGCTAGAATTGGAATGATCTCTCCCCAGGGCAAAATTCCTCCCTGGGAGCTTCAGGGCAGGAGCAGGCAGGAGTCTCTTCCTGCCAGAAAGGAGCAGCTGTTTAGGGGGCAGAAGCTGCTGCACATTGTGCTCTGAGGATCCCAGCCCCACATACAACTCTTCAGGCTTTTCCTGAGGGTTTGTTTTGCATCCCCCATCCTGTGATAGCAAGAGAGGAGCCTGCTACAGAGGTGCTGTGGCCAGGCAGGATGGGTACGTTTTGCCTACCAGGATGGCGATACCTATGGAGCCAGGAAAGGAGGAATCGGGTCAGAGAGGTCCAGTGCTGCTCCAGGGAGCTCTAGACATACAGAAACAGGCTGGACATGGAGCAGAGAAGCTGTGCAGGTACCTGGATTCCACGGTGTCAGTGTGGCCAGGATTAGGGGCAGTGGGAAAGGCTGGCAGTCGTGCAGAGCTGGAGGTAAACGGATCAAGCAGCAATTGGCAGGCTCAGCAAGGGGAGGCTTAGCTCAGCCCAGCAGAGATTTGCTCTCATTGCTCTGGAGAGGGGCAGAGCTGTGGGTGGAGCACCCTCGGCACATCACCTTGTGTCACCCTACGGGGTTTCAGCAGCTCCTGCACTGCTGCTGCTCTGCACATCTCTGCCCCCGTCTGTGCATGGGTGAGACAACTGCCTTCTCCACAGCGCTGCCGGTGAGTGCCTGGGGTTCCTTTGGTGCTCCAGGGATTTTGAGGATGCTCAAACCTACTTGATTTTGGGTTTTGTTGGGGTTTTTTGCAGCACCCTGCTCCAAAGCCAGACTGGCTGCTGGAAGCCTGGGCACTCAGGACAGCTGAGTACCAGTAATCCCATTTGCAGGCAGCACAGGGCTAATCCTCGCAGAGCCCTGAGCGGATTGAGGTGGGTTTGGGGGAGTCAGTGGCGAGCTGCAGTGGCCAGGGGAGCTCATGCATGCCAGGGGTGGCTTCCCAGGGAGGCAGTGGGGAGCCTGCAGGGGTAAGTGGCCGCAATGGAGGCAAGGGATGCAGCTGGGATTTTTGCAGGGCCACCTCTGCACACCCCAGGGGGGTTTGGTGATCTTAAAGAGTCAGAGGATGAGCTGTGCCCATCCATGGGGAGTGATGCTTTGAGGGCTGGGTAATGTGGAGATTTGATCAGCTGCTGGGGGAGAAGGAATGGCCATGGTGCTCCCTGCTCCAAATGAGGCTGTGGGTCTGTGCTCTTCTTGCTCTTAGAAATGAGACTAAGGCTCTTTGCTGGCTGGCAAAAGGAGCTGCCACAACAGGTGGTGGCACTGCTGGGTGCCTGCAATGCATCAGGATGTATAAGACTGCCAAATCTTTCATGTCCTTGAAGAGCAGAGTTGTTTTGTAGGGGCAGAAAAAGGGGAAATGTGTGTTGGGACATGAACTTTCTCATTTAAAAAAATTCTGTTCAAATTACTGTTCAAATTCCCTCAAGTGAAAAATGATGGGGAGAGCAGAGGATCCTGAGCAGAGCATTATAACTTCTGTGATCTATCTAAAGTGGCTTCCTAGTCACTTCCTAGTTCACCAGGACAGGTTGTGAAAATAAAACATCTGAATGAAGAGCTACCTGTAGGAAAAGCAAGTTTCACTGAGATGGTGAGAATAAAATAGAGCTCACAATAGTGGCGAAGGATGAGGAGTTGAGCCAGGTTTGCTCTGGCTGTGCTGCAGTGCCCTGTTTCCTAAGCAGGACGTGGAAACGGAAGGACACCAAGGACCTTTTGGGGCACCTCAGGAGACAGCGTGAACAGCTGGTACAGCTGGTACTCCCTGGGCACTGTGTACCCCTGCTCCTGGGCTTTTGCCAGCTGGAGAGCCCTCGGCACTGCCCGCAGCCCGCGGGATGATGGGCTGGATTGACCGGGTGGTCCCCCAGCCCCCGGTGCCCCATGTGACAGAGGAGACCCCTGTGCAGGAGCTGGAGCCAGCTAAGGTCAGCAGGGCGCCAGCCTGGGGGGTGATGGGGACACCATGGGCATGATGAGAGGTGCCTGGTGCCTCTGCATCCACCCCCAGCACTGTGGCACCCGGGGATGCTCCACGGCATCCCCAGGAGGAATGGGGGCCAGGATGCATTCCTACTCTGAGCTGCTGGGAAGCAGCAGGAGGGTGGGGAGTCCCTGGGGTTTGCAGCCACCTTTGAACAGGGACAGTGTCCCCTGTGCCTCATTCTTTGACACCTTCTGCCTTTTGCCCTGAAGGCATCAACAGGAAAGGCTGGTGGCCTCAAAGATGCTGCTGACCAGGCACGCACTGAGGGTAAGGCCCACACTGGCTCTGGCTGCACATCACTGTTCCTATACCCACCTGTCTCACTCCTGCCTGGCCTCCTGGGGGCTGCCAGAGTGGTGATAGCTTGCCTTATTTTTCCCTGCTGCCACTGAAGAAAAGGAAAAGAAAGTGACCTTTGTGGTCTCTGAGGACTCAAGTTCTGTATTTGACAGGTATGGTTCCTACACCTTTGTGCAACATGATTTGCCTGGGATTTTGCCTTTTGTTGGGGGCTGGATGCCTTGGATGGCATTCCCAGCTTGACTCACACCCTTCCCTGGCAGTGTGGGGAGTAGTGTGCTCTCCTGGCTCTCCTATGGGCTGGAGAAGGTGATTCCCCAGCCAGCCCCAGCCCCAGGGCTGCAGGCACTCGGGAGGAGCTTCGAGACAAGCGTCGACATTGCTGATGAGGTAGGAGACAGGTCTGGGAAATGGTTTGGTGTATTTGAGCTTCTACCTCTTTTTACCTTTTCTGCTCTTTTCCATCTTACCGCTCTCCCAGTGCTAACTGGGAGCACTAAACCCGCCCTGCATGGGTTTCTACCTTCATCCATCCCTGGGGAAAGGGCAGGTTTCCCTACCCACTCAGAGGGATGATCCCTCCCTTGGGCTCTCTGGTTTTCAGAAAATCTGTTTGGCTTTTCAGACAGAGGTCCAGGTCCTTGGCGATGAGGATGACGATGGTCTGGGTAAGGAGAGCTGGGAGTTTGTAGTTTGCAGCATCCTGGGACTCCCACATCCCACCTCCCCGACTGCTGATGCCGTCCCCTGGCTGATGGGGGGACCTGAAGCTCCCCGCAGTGCCGATTCCCCATGCCCACAGCAGTGCTCTCCTTGCAGAGATAACTCCCTTCGATCCCGAGGAGGACGCCTCCGATGGGGAAGCGGAGCCCTCCCCGCAGCAGTGGTGGGTGCCCAGCGGGGCTGGGGAGGTGCAGGAGGGCAGGAGGGCACAGGATGAGCTCCCCGAGCACGGCACTCTCCCCGCAGGGCAGGAAACGGGGTGCTCAGCTGGCTGTCACAGGGCTTCGAGAGGATTTTGCCGCAGCCAGAGGGGATGAAAAAGCCGGAGGTGAGCGCTGCCCAGCTCGGGAAGACTGGGGGTTAACGGGTAGAGATGAGAGTGGGGTGAGCTCCCTGTATTCCTGCACACCGCAGCTGGGACCTTGGGGAGGAAAACCCCAGGGGAATTCAGCAGAGCAAAAAGAGACCCCTGGGTCCTGTCCCCACGTTCCTCAACCCTAATGCAGGAAGGACCCTTCATTTGGGACTGACCTGCTGGTGTCTGGGTTAAAAGGGTGTCACGGCAGTGGGGCTGAAAGCACAGCGGGTGGTGTGCGGGGCTGAGCATGTGGGTCCTCTTGCGGTGGGGGCATGTCCACCTGGGGTGGCCTGGGGCCGCAGGCAGTGCTTTGCCACGTCCATCCGTCCCTGTGTCCCTCTGCAGACGGAGCCGAAGGAGAAGAGCGAAGGCGCGGTGGAAGGTGAGCGATCCGACCCCCGTCCCGCTGGGAGCCCGGCGGGGGCACCGCTGGCACTGCCCTCCACTCCCTGCCCACCATTCCCACTGCGCCGCGAGGGGTGGGGACACGGTCACAGCGGTGGGGACACGGTCACAGCGGTGGGGACACGGTCACAGGGGTGGGGACAAGATCCCAGGGGTCACGGCACAGCCCGTACCCAGCTCCTGTCCCCAAGCTGCCCATGTCCCCGTCCCAGCCGGCTGCCAGGGAAGCCCCCGGGGCCTGTCCCTCTGCGGGAGCTGACCCTTCCTGGCTTGCTCCACTTGCCAACAAATGATGACTGCTCCATTGTCTATCCTTCTTCTTCCGAATAAACCTGAGCAGGCACTAAAGGGACTAAAACCCAGACGAAGTCGAAATCCAGCCCTTCAGAGAGCACCCCGGCGGCAGAGAAGGCAGCAGCAGCAGCCAAGGGGCAGCCGGAGCCGGTGACCGCCCTCAGCCCTCAGTCCGTGGCTGTGGATGGTGGCAGGTAACCCCAGCGGCACCTTCTGCCGGGCTCTGGCGGCCAGAGGGGCGGCTGATGAGGGAGCAAAGGCTCCGGCTGCCAGTTCTGACTGTGGTCGCTTGTCTCCAGGATATTCAGCTGGTTTGTGCAGGGGCTGGAGAAGGTGATGCCACAGCCGGTGAGCAGGGAGAAGCAGGACACACAGGTATGCTGTCTGATGGATGGGGAAAGAGCATGGGAACTCCATACCCCTGATGAGCAGGGTGTCCCAGACGCCACTAGAACAGTGCTGGGACCTGCCTGGTTTGGGCTGTCACCAAGTTCTGTCAAGAGAACAAGTCCCCATGACCTGCTTAGCTGATGAAAGACAGTGTTTGGCTTTTAAGCAGCAAGAGATCCCATAGCCTGTGCTTTCTTTACTGTTTCCTTGCCTTTCTGTGCAGTGCTGGCTGGTGCCCAGGCTCTGGCAACTCATGCAGGTGTGGTCCCAGCTCTAAGGAGAAGCAGCAGCAGCTTTACACAGCTCTCCTTTCCTTCCCTGGCCCCCAGCCAACCCACTTATGTGCTCCTGCCCTGTACTGTTGGGTGTGGGGATGCTTGTGCCCATGGCCAAGCCATCCAACCTGCCACAAAAATGAGGTTTTTAGGGTAAAAGGGCCACCTTTACTGAAAATGGAGTGTTGAGGGTAAAAATTAAGGGTTACTGAAAATGAGCAATATCTCATGGTTCACTTCTCCTCTTGCCAGGGTGTGGCCACAGCAACCTCGAATCCTGTGGAACAAAGTAAGTGATGGCTCCATTTCTTCATGATGGTTTGACTGCCAAGGTCTTTATTGGCTTGGGTTACTGGGAAGAGGGGTCACTGGCACCTTTTATTCCCTGGTCTGCCCTGAGTGCCAGCTTGGAAGTCCCTGGAATCCCCCAGGGCAGCCATGGGAGGTTGTTAACACTTGAGAAGAGGGAGCTGTTGTGGAGCTGTGGCATGGGCTTGGTAAAACTCCAGCTGAGGGAGTCTCCAAGTGCAGCATCCCACATCCTCTGGCCCTGGGTTTTGAGGTTAGTGCTGATATCAAGGTCTGTCCTGAGCTGTGCTGGAGCTGCAGGGATTTGATTGAAGAATTACAAGATAATTCAAACCTGCTGCTTTCTTTCCCTCCTTTGGTGTTTGCCAAGCCTGGTGTGAGGTGTCTAGGAAGGTACCCCAGGAAAACAAAATGCTGGGATCAGATGTCTTAGAATGGAATCTGCATGGCTGTGGGAAAACCTGCAGGGTTCACACTGCTGGGTGCCTGTGGAAGGGATCAAGCACCAGCTCTGCAGGCAGGGGGCTTGGCTCCCCACTGCAGCCACTTTGGAGGATGCTGGACAAAATGCAGAGCCACAGATGCCTCTGTGGATGGTCTGGGCAGGGTTACACACCCCTGTGCAAGTGCTGTCCCTTGAGTGGCTGGTTGGGCTGTGGGAGCTCCTGATGGGAGCAGGGATCTGTTGAGGCACATGGAAAATGCACACCCCCAGGGATATGCTGGGAAGTTTTTCCCACAGGCCAACAGCCCCTTGGCAGACCCTCAGAGAGGGAAATCCTGGGGGAAGGCATTTCTCCATGTGTTTGTACAAACTGGAGGCCTGTGTGCTGCCATGGACCTCAGAAAGAGGCAAAGCCAGGGATGCTGCTGCATGTGCTGGATGAGCACAGCCTTGGGGCCCAGCTGGCTTTGGTGCCTTGAGGCATCTCCAGGTCACTTCACCTGCCCAAGGAAGGGAATGATTGGATCAAGCAAGAGACCTGCCCTGGCACCAAGCTGCCAGCACACTCATTAATGTTTTCCTTCTCCTTTTGTTTCAGGGGGCAAAGGGGCTTAGCGCCTCTGAAACAAACGGAAAACGAAGACCGTGACAAACCCACCCTTCCCACACCCAAATGAGGCCAGCCTGAGGAGAAAGCACAGCTGGGGAGGAAAAGCAAAGGGGAATCTGCAAATGGTCCTCTAGGTCCTTCCCAGCTGGGGCAGTGGGGACCCAAGGCTGGCACAGGGCCCCAGTCCCAGGGCTGTCCCACTTGGCTTCCTCTTTGCTCTGGGAATTAGAGCTACTGGTTTTGCAGGATGAGGTCTATGAGATGGGAGCTGTAATTTACAAAATGGTAGAAGAGCATCACTGAGGACACCTCGGTGGCAGAAAGCCTCTTGCTGCAGTCTCCCAGCACTCCTGGCCCTCTCAATGCCCCCACAACATCTGACTATTCGCCCCAGCTGAAATCTCCAGGCTTCTTTGAGTCAACTTCTGCCTCTGAGGTGTAATGTTATAAACCTCTTGAAGCTCTTGTCAGCTCCTTGTTGCTTTTCTTCCATGACTGAGTGTTTCCTCCCGGCAAGTGGAAAGGGCTCTGACTTGCAGAAACAAATCAGGTTAATCTCTAGGTGAATAGGTAAGAGTTAATGGTTAAACATATTTGCCCAGGCTCTTCTTCTAAGAGAATTTACCCTAAACTCTCCTTACCTGAAGCTCACAGCTCCATGGATGCAGCACTAACTGCAGCAGCAGGAATGTCCCAGCAGGGAGGGGATTCCAGGGGCTGTCTCCAGCCCAGAGGTTGCAGGCAGGCATGGCCAGTGCAGGCACACTGGGCTCAGGAGGCTGGGAGCCCCTACACCCCACGTTTTAGGTACAGACCTGGGAACGGCAGACTGGTTTGGGTTGTGAGGGACCTTTGAAAATGATCTGGTCCAACTTCCCTGTCCTGGGCAGGGACACCATCCATTAGAGGAGGTATCTCCAGGCCTTGTCCAACCTGGCCTTGAACACTTCTAGGGATGGGGCAACCACAGTACACTATTCCTTCCTAATGTCCAATATGAATGTCCTCTCTTTCAGTTTAAAACTGTTGCCTCTTTTCCTTACAGACCTTGGTAAAAAGCCTTTTTCCATATTTTGGATAAGCCCCCTGATGTACTGACAGGCCAGGTTAAGATCTCCCACTGTTGCATCTCCTTAGGACCATCCAGGCAACTGTAACAATGAGTTGTGAGCCAAGAGACTGTCCTGAGATCCATCCCCTGTGTTTATAATGAATCTTGTTTGTACCAGGACACAGTTTTAGCATTTACCTCATGTTCATATAATGTATCCAAAAGTCATGATATGTTTTAAAAGCCATTTCCCTGATTGCTGTCCCATGTTTAAATTAATGGAGATCCAGAGGGAATGGGCTAAAGGCATTGTGGACACCATGGGGTGGGTAAATGAGCCACAGATATGACTCTGCATGGGTTTCCTGCCTTTCTGTAGTTCAGTTTGCACATTTCCTATTGGCTTTGCTGTGGACATGTAAGTTTTGCTGTCAGGCAGACCTCAAAATAAACTGGTTTTACAGTAAGCGGATGTGCTTCCTCCTCCTGTTTCTCTGGTGTGAGCCTGACGTGGTAGGATGAGAACCCCTGGGACATGGAGAGGGCTCAGCATGGGTCAGACTCCTCACTCTGCAGCTGGCCTACAGCCCCTGGTAACCTGCCCTGGGCTTTGCCCCAGTGATGCTGGGCAGTGACAAGGGCTGTGGGGTGTTCCTTGCCTGGGAGAGTGCTCGGAGTGAAGACAGTGCTCGAGTGTTGGGATGTGGGCTCTGGGTTGGGTCTTGCAGACCCAGGGCCCTTGGGCTGTGCTAGGACAGCAATTCACTGGGGGTTCACAAGGGGAAAGGCTTTGGGTTCTTCCAGATTGCAAGGAGAAAACATGGCCTGGAGGTGGGCCAGGTCACTACATGTGCTGGGAAGCCAGCACTCATCTGTGTGGAGAGGATTATAACCTTCACAGAATCACAGAATGGTTTGGGTTGGAAGGGCCCTTAAAGCAAAACCAGTTCCAAGCCCCCTGCTGTGGGTAGGGACATTTTCCACTAGACCAGGTTGCTCAAGGCCTTCATGGGGTTTTGGCTTGGAGCAAAATGGTGAATTTTCTTCTTTCTTCTGGTAAAGAAGCCCAAGGCATCTGCTCAGCACAGCTCAGGAGCAGCCCTGTGCAGGCTGAGAGCTGCTTCAGCACTGCCCCATCAATCAGAGGAAACCTGGGATCTGCCCTGGCCCTGCCCCTGGCCTCTTTCAATGTGCTTCTGCCACTTCATCACCTCTCTTTCCCCATTCCTGTTTCAGTTTGTGTAGCCCCCGGGGAACAGGAGGAAACACATCTCATCCTGAAAGAGATCGATGATGACCAGATAAATGAAGAGATGACAGTCTGCACTCACAAGGCTGAGCTGGAGGCAGATGCTCACCCCCTTCCCACCATACAGGAGGAACCTCAGGAAGAAGAAAACAGGTAGGGGAAGGGAGATGCTGTTGATGGGCACGTCTGTGTGTTCTTCAGTCCCCAGTGGGGTGGCCATGGGAGGGGACAAGCCTGTCCCTGGGCATCCATCCTAGTGAGTGCTGGCAGCCAAGGTGCCTGTTTCCAAAATAGGGGCATCCCCCAGTAGGGCCCAAAAGGTGCTTGATCAAATGTCTTCTTCTTCTGGTGTCTGGATCTTGGTTAGGGCAGGCAGTGGCAGAGCCATGGGAGCAGTGCTTACAGTGCCCTGCACAGGACAGTGAGGGAGGCTCTGCTTAGGCTCCTGTAAGTAGATTTTGGCCCCAAGGCAAGAGGCCTTGGACCTTGTTCCCAGCAGTGGTGGATGCAGTTGGAATGACATTCAGAAATGGAAGTTGTCTCTGTATAATTCAACCTTAGTTCTGCCAAAAGAAGCCCCTGCTGAGGTTTTCTTCAAGGCTGGGCAGTGTGTTCAGTGCTCAGGAGTGAGCAGAGGGATGAGAGGGGTCCATGCATGCTCACAGGGGGTTGCTGAGCCCCCCAAAATGCTCCCTGAGCCCAGCACAGCTGGATGAGCACAGCAGCTCCCCCCTCCCACACAGGCAGTGCTCAGCTTCGCTCAGACAAGGGATGCCCTGAGCCTCACTGGCCCAGCAGAGCTCTCCCCTGCTCGGCCAGAAAACACAGGACACGCAGAGCTCCTGGTGTGAGGCTCACACGAACTCAGTGGATTTTAGCTAATGAGTTTCTCCTTTCCAGACTATGTTTGTGCTCCCCAAACACTGCCAAGGGGGAAGAGGAAAAAGAGGAGGAGAATGAGGAGGAAGAGAGGAAGGAAGAGGAGATGAAGCAAGAGGAGGACAGGAAAAAGGAGGAAAAGGAGGGGAAGCAAGAGGAGGAGGACAGTAAAAAAGAGGAAGAGGGCAGGAAAAAAGAGGAGGAAGAGGAGAGGAAGCAAGAGGAGGAGGAGGAGGAGGAAAGGAAAAAGGAGGAAGAGGAGAGGAAGCAAGAGGAGGAGGAGGAGGAGGAAAGGAAAAAGGAGGAAGAGGAGAGGAAGCAAGAGGAGGAGGAGGACAGGAAAAAAGAGGAGGAAGAGGAGAGAAAGCAAGAGGAGGAGGAGGAGGAAAGGAAAAAGGAGGAAGAGGAGGAGGAAAGGAAAAAAGAGGAAGAGGAGAGGAAAAAAGAGGAGGAAGAGGAGAAGAAGCAAGAGGAGGAGGAAAGGAAAAAAGAGGAAGAGGAGAGGAAGATAGAGGAGGACAGGAAGAAGGACAAAGAGGAGAGGGAGGAGGACAGGAAGAAAGAGGAAGAGGCGAGGAAGAAGGAGAAGAGGAAGAAGGAAGAGAAGAGGAAGAAAGAGAAGGAGAGGAAAAAAGAGAAGGAGAAGAAAAAAGAAGAAAAGAGGAAAGAGGACAAAGAGAAAAAGGAGGAGCGGGAGGAGAGTGCAGAGTGAGTGGCTCCCGTCGCCTTTATGGCTTTGTTAGAAATGAGAGTGATCGCAGCTTTTGTTTCCATCGCGTTCTCCAGCTGGAGAGGCTGAAACACCCAGGGCAGAGCAGAGCTCCCAGCCTGGCGGGCGGCTGGGGAAGGATGGCTGTGCTGGGGAGGGGTGGGATGAGGGAGGGATGCTGGGGCAAAGCGGCTCAGCCCAGGGCTCGCTGCTGACGCGGCTCCTGGTGACAGGCGAGTGTCTCCTGGTGACACGGGCTCCATCCCCGCCGCCCGTAGCAACCGCAGCTCCTCTTGTGCCTTCACGGGAGACTGGAGAGCCAGCCTCGGGAGATGGGCTGGGATATTTAAACCGTGTCCATTAATTCAGGGCACTCGGGATTGTTTTGAGTGTTACAGAGCTGAATGTAGAGACAGGATTATGTGTTATGTCTGCAAATGCTGCTTCATACAAGTAGGTACAATTTTACATTTTTTTCCTGTTGTAGAAAATAGCTGAATTCTTGTCAGCTGTGGAAGGTAGTGACTTTGGTCTAGATGATAGTGGGAAACATCTTTCTGCTCAGATTAGTAGTTTGCTCTGATTTCACATGAGATAAACATTTAGGGATTTATTACCTACTACCACAATATTGTTCTGTGTTAATTCCTCTAAACTAGCTAGATTTTCAGGAAGAAGCTGAAAACACATGATTACTCAGTGTCAAACCCATATGTTTGTATTTCATCAAAATCTGTTCCTGGAGCTTCACTATAGAAACTCGAGCTTCAGTTGTGGGGCAAATGAGGTGCTACTCCATCCTTCAATGTGTTTGTTTCCTGGGAAAAGAGAGAGAGACCAACAGGTTTTCTAGCTTAGGATGGAAATATTTGTGATCACATTTGAAGAGAGCGTAATTTTAAATATTAAGAGGGGAAATTATTAAAAATAACAAAACAAATATTTTAATGCATTTAGCTGTCTTAAAATTCTTCTCATTATCCCAAATCCCTGTTTTGTGGTTTTTTTGCCAGGAAAGAGCAAATCAAGAGATAAATGCACAGAGCAAACATTTGAGGTGTTTTTATTTCAGTTATGAAGTTATATTAAAGCAATAAAATCAATCTTGAGAGCCACTTTGTCAGAATGGGGGAGCTGAGGTCTGTGCTTGCTGCTGAAGGAAAATGAGAATTATGTGTCCTGGTGGCGTCTTCCACAGGCAAATGTGGGATTTGAATAGTGCTTGTGGGAAAGCCTTGCCTGGAAATTAGGTTTCAGCTTTTTATTTGGCCCATTTTAATTATATGAGGAATGATTATGCACAGGAGGAGAAGCACTCTGCCTGGTTCTTTCTCCCTCTGCAGTTTTTGCTTATGCACACGCAATGCCCTGTTTTATTTATGTGCCTCTCACCTGGTGTCCCAGGCAGTGTTTTTTCCTCTCCCTTCCAGACCCTTGCTGCAGCCACCTTGTGTCCCTGCTGATGAGGGTGTGGATGAAGCTTGCCTTGCTGAGGAGGCCCTCAGGGTTGAGCAGCTGGAAGAAGTTGAGATAAGAGATCTGGAAGGTGCCCCTGTGCAGGTACGGCATCACTCTTGTCCTGGGCTCCGGTCTGCAGTGAGCTCCTGCTGCCCTGCAAGTGTTGGGGGCTCAGAGCTTCTCCAAGGGGATGGATGCAGTGCCCTGGGAGGAGCAGACTGGGCTGGGCACTGGACATGTTCCTCACCAAGACGTCCCCATCCCTGAAGCTGGGGCAGCAGAAGTAGCTGTGGATGGAGGGAGGGCTCCTTTCACCCTACAAAGTGGGCACTGAACAACAAGCTGAGAGTCTGGTGGGTAGGAGGGATATGGGGCATGCAGTCAAGCGTCAAAGTCTGATCTTTTACTGACAGGAGAACAAGCTTTTTTCTTCTTAAAATGTTGGGTTTGTTTTGTTGTTTTGTTTTGTTTTGTTTTGTTTTTTCATTTTGAAGGTAGAAGAGGAGACAGCTGAAGCTGCTGAAACCGATGGTGAAGGTACAACCTGTAGCAGTATGATGCCAAACTGGGATGAAGTGAAGCAGGGGATGCAGTGCCTGGTGGGGGGACAATCAAGCTTCTCCTTTCCTGCTCTCAGGGAACAGGCAGCTGATTTCTCTGCAGCCTGCAGGGGCAGTCAGGGCAGTCAGGGCTTTTCACTGGGGTAAAACATCCTGTGGGCACAGCACAATGGCAATATTGGCATTGTCTGGAGCTGGATCTGAATGTACAATGCTTAGTCCTGTTGATTAAGCAATTCCGATGTGAAATAAGAGTTTCTCCTTCAGCTGGAGAATGCACAGGGATAAAAAGTATTTTCTCTACCACTTTTCTCCATTTGGGAAATAACCAGTGGCATAAAACACATTTTAATATAACGTTTTAGGAAGCAATGGCTGGTAATGAAAATTAGGTGGTGAGTTTCCATTGCAGCCTGACTGAGCAAAGGCACATCCTGGCAGAACTCCACGGACATCAGGAAGCTGCACAGGGAATGGCTTGCCCTCACCCCTGAGATTCTCTGCATGCAGCCCTTGCAGAGGGGCAATGATGCTAGAAAATGGTGATTTGTCAGGAACTGTAGTGATAGGACAAGGAATAATGGGTACAAATTGAAAGAGGGGGAATTTACGTTAGATTATTAGGAAGAAATTCTTCACAGTGAGGGTGGGGAGGTACTGGAACATATTGCCCAGGGACGTTGTGGATGCCCCAACCCAGGCAGTGCTTAAAGCCAGGTTGGATAAGGCCTTGAGCAACCTGGAGTAGTGGGAGATGTCCCTGCCCGTGGGACATGATCTTTAAGATCCCTTCCAACCCTTAACCATCTGTGATTCCATGGAAACCCCGTGGTAGGATGCCCACCACTGCAGCTGTGTGCTGCCATTGTAGGACACGAAAGAAAGATGAGAGACTCCAAATATTTCAGAAGGCAAAGAGCATAGAAAAAAGGCTTTATTGTCTAATTCTTACTACCTTTTATAAGGTGTTTCAATATAGACTTAACATGGTTGGTGAGTAGGAACGACACCTCTCTGATCCCATTGGTTTAACTAGAGAAACAGCAAAACACCCCCTGGAGAAAGATTGTTTTGAGAAAGGATAGCTGTTTGCCAAGATTGTTTGGAGAAGAAGCTTTCTTGAGAAATTTTTCCTTGGGAAAAAGTCAGCAGCTGCCAGCAGGCTGAAATCTCTCAGACCCAGAAATACCAGGCCCACAATGTGCCACCAACACCCGCCAGCAGCCCCAGCCTCCGGCGCATTTCTGCCACGTCTCGTCTCAAACCACTCTGTGTTTTGTTGCAGCTGCAGATGCCTTGTCCTTTGCTTGAAGCACCTAGCAGGCTCCTAGCAGCATGGCCAGGCGGGCCCGGGACGTCGAGCTAGACCGGCTGGTGCACCACAAGGCGCCGGCTGCCTCCCCTCCCGGGGCTCTAGAGCAGCTGCCCAATGTCCCCAGCTACCGAGCCGCCGCCCGCTCCCCCGTCCTTGTCGCGCCAAAGGCTGGAGTTGTCAACCCCAATTTTTGCACTGAGGAGCAATCCCCACTAGGTATTAGAGATGTTGGCTTTGACCACGGCCTTGTGTAGATAGAGCGGCGCAGGGCTGGGGGGGAGGCCTGGAGTAGTTGCTTTTTTTGTTGCTTTCTTGTGGTGGGGGGAGAGTATTAAAAAAAAATAAAAGCACGCTTCATGTTGCAGCACAGAGGCTGGGGAACAAAGTCCACGTGTTTGTCTGCTTCTGCCTCATCACTATGTGCCTTTTTAGCTGAGCCTAGAGAGCGTTTGCAAATGCTGTGTTTAGAGCTGCTCAGAAAAGCTCTCCTGAAAGATCTGCAGGCAGAGGGTGCCATATCACCGCACAGTTTTCTCTCCAGCATTTGCACAGCCTGCTCATAATAAAAGGAGAGGAAGGTGGAGGTTTGCTGTTCATGGCTTTCTGCCTTTTCTGCAGCTTTGCTTTGCTTTGTTTTGAACCAGCAAGCCGAATTCTGCTGCTTTTCCTTACAATGCAACAGGATTTTAACTTTGCAACCCAAACAGGCCTTTTCTCAGACATTTAGACAAGTCACTGCCTTCACATCAGTGTGCAGCAGGAGGAGGTGCATGGGGTCTTTCAGCTGTGTGAAAACCTCCCACAGAAGAAATCCTGCAGGAATTCATTGTATTTTGTTAAATAGCTAAGAAAAGACATCACACTTCACAGCCAGGTTTCTGTGGGATCTGGCCAAGGTAGCCCTCAGTGCCATTTCTCCTTTGCACAACTGGCATCTTTCTTTACCCACTATGAGCATTCAACCTTCCTGCTTCTCACCTTGCCTGTGGCAGGGAGCAGTTATTACCTCTGCAGAAGAAAGAAGCCATAAATGCTCATTTAAACAGTGCCTTATTCTGCATGAAAAGCAAACACTGTGTGGTTCAGAGCTGTCACAATCCATATGTTTGCATTCAGAAGAACCAGGAGAACCTCTACACCCTGGAAATCCTGGGTTCCTGCATAGCACCTGCATCTGGGAATCCAAATCTCCATTGTTTCCCAAACCACAGGAACCCAACACTCAGATGGAGTAGCTGCAGTCACTGCAAGCTGGGCAAGCAGAAGGGGAGCAGATGGCAGTACTTAGAGTGTCAAAAACTAGGAAAAAAAGATATATATGAAGTGCTCCAAATGCTTAGGAGAAAGGAGAGCCAGGCAAGAAGGGAACGGAGGGAGAAGGAGAGTCCTTCCCACACACTGCAGGGCCTGGGGCAGCTCTGCGGCAGCCGCGGGGTCCGGGGAGCTGCAGGCGGGGCCCCGCGCCCCCCTCACCCGCGATTATTGTCCTTCCCCACGGAGCAGGTAACTGCCCCACCGTGGAGATCAAGGCCGTGGACAGCCCGGGCCGTGCTGTGGAGATCCACGGTTCCCACGGAGCGCTGCCCGCTCCCAACCTGCTGGCGGTGCCCGGCGCAGCATCCCCCAGGTATGGATGGCCCTGCCCGGGCGCGGTCCCTGCCTCCCCCGAGCCCGCCAGGGCGGGAACGTGTGTGCAGCCCTGTGGAGACACTCCTTCCCTGCAGATCTGCGATGGGTGTGCAGCCGCTGTCACCCCGGTGCACAGAGAGGAGATGGCCAAAGCCCTGCCTCTTGTCTGCGTTTTTTAACTAAATTTTTACATTTTGTTTAAAGCTTTTGTGGCCAGGGGCAGCCCTGTCTGTGTGTCCTCCTGGAGATGGGCTGGATCCCCAAGCCATGGTCAAATCCAGCTTGTCTGTTGTCCACCTGTCTCTGTTCCCAAATTTAGAGCACAGAGGGTCTATGTGCTGGATAGAGCCTTCATCTTAAAAATAAACAATTTTTTTAATTATATTTTTTGCTACAAGGGTTTGCAGCATGTCCCCCCTGACTTGCTGCTTTCCGAGCAGAGCTGGAAGCCCCATCCCTCAAAGTGTTCAAGGCCAGGCTGGATGGGGCTTGGAGCTGCCTGGTCTATTGGAAGGTGTCCCTGGCCATGGCAGGGAGATGGACTAAATGGTCTTTCAAAGGTCCCTTCCAACAGATCATTCAGTGATTCTTTGCTTAGAGAGAGGGAGGACTAAAACGGAGCTTTAAAATTTAGGCTGGAGGCAGCTGATGGATTTTTTTTTCTGTTGTGGCACTAGGGTTTTTTTTGAGGCTCACTCTTGCAAAGGATTCAAAATGAAAGCTAAAGTGGGAATTTTTTCTGTGCTGAAAACCAGGTGCTGCAGTCATTCTCACTTAATAGTTTGGATCTTTTAATAAACAAGCTCCTGGAGGAGCAAATAAAATGGCAAAAATGCCCACAATCCAGTCTGTTGAACAGCTATTTAAACTGGGACAGCAGCCTTCATGTAAAATACCTGCAGTGAAAAAACGGACAGCATTAGACATATTTGCAGTTACACGTGTGAGCACATAAACCCTTCTGTTGGGTCTCCAGGGAGTGTCTCAAAACAACACTAGGTATTTTTAAAAGCAAGGAACTTCTGTTCTCCTACATAAAGAAATAAAAATTAATTATTGTGGACCAGAAAGAAAATGCTCATGTCCTGCTGGTGTTTCCAGAGGAAGAAGACAAAACTCTGCATTGAGTTATCTCTAAATCCCTTCTACTGGCCACAGTCTTGAGTTATTTCCTACATGGCTCTGTGAAGGGTTTGAGTGAACATGGTTTAGACGGAGTCATAAAAGGCTCATTGCAAATGAGCCACACACCTAACTGGAGCCTGGACAGAAGCTCCTGCAGACAATGCCAGGACACTCTGGCTGATGCCATATGGGAGGGACCCTGTGCACCCCACATGTTCCAGTGCCTCTGGCCTCTGGCTGCAGCATTCCAAGGGCACTGGAGTCACAGCAAGGTCATGGCTGTGGCAGGGCCTTCCATCCCAGCTGGCTGTTCACTGGAGCCTGTGTGTGCATCTGACAGCCTGAGGTGATCTGGCCTTGCTCAGGGGTGAGGAGGGGCTGAGGACAGGCCAGTGGGGCAGCCTGGTGCCCTGAGGAGACAGAGGCAGGGGAAGGGCAGCTGGAGACCAGTGAGGGCCAATGGATGTTGTCCTAACATCAATACAGACCTTAGCACAGACTATTTCTCCAAACCAATGTTTTGGGAACCCCTCCATCCACATTTGAGTGTACATTAAAAGGGGTTTGTGGTTTTCCTCCACCTCTGCACTGGGCACTTGGGAAATGAAGGTTCATCAGTCTTGTTCACCTGCTCCACCTCCCAGCAGGTCACACCTGAGAGCCAGTGGGACTGAGGGTGGTGGGTTCACACCATTTGGCTTTCTTTAGGAGGTTTGTGATGTCAGGATGACCTCCCTCAGCATCCTGCTTTCCCCTGCTCCACACACAGTACTGAGACATTTTGTGCCATGGCCAGTGAGATCAGCAGTTGTGGTGCCAGGAGACAATTTCTTCATCTCAGCTAAAGTTCTGGACTTGGCTGCAGGTTTGCAAACCAGTCTAGATTTTTGCTGGGACAGCTATCTCCATATTCAGCTTCCCTTCTGACACCTTTCTTGCCCACATGTAAGGAAGTCATCTGAGAAACCCACCTGTGCCAAAGGGAGCCCCCAGCTATGTTAGGATACCACGTGTAGGTATTGTTGGCATTGCACTTTCCTTGTGTGCCTCTCAAAGTGCAGTGATGTGAACCTGTTTCATTGGGGGCAAGCACAGGATGATGCCTGCCCCCGTGCATCTTGCAGGTACCCAAACTGAATTGCAAAATGGGCCAGGTGGCTGCATGTCCATGGAGCCAAGGGCTTGTTGGTGCTCAGGGAGAAACAGGGCTTTAGTAGGAAAGGAGCAGGGGGGTTCATTCCCATCTACTCCAGGAAATGTCAAAAATTAGGGGAAAGTGACCCTAGTAGGAGAAGGAGGAAAGGAAAACAGGTCACATCTGGGGGAAGGAGGAGGAGGGAGAGGAGCCAAGCTGATCCTTGGTTGCTGTGTTTGTGTCTGCAGGAGGAAGCAACTGCTCCCACAGGATGGTCTGGACAAGGGGCTGGTGAGCCAATCCCCCAGCCGAGTGCTGGGCTGGGACGAGGAGCAGAGGGAAAGGTGAGTAATGGGCCCAGGGCTCCAGATCAGCCAGGGGTTCACATCCTGGGGCTTGGGTGGAAACAGCAAAGATCTCAGAAGTGGTGGGATACCAAAGAGAGAGGGAGCCACGCCCCTTTGTGTTCTTCTCACCACACAATACCCAAACAAATCCAAGTAAATCCTAGTTCAGATGCTGTAGGTTAAAGAATGGGTCATGACTGGGTCATGATTCAAGGCCAGGTTGGATGGGGCTTGGAGCAACCTGGTCTGGTGGAAGGTGTCCCTGCCAATGGCAGAGAGGTTGGAACGAGAGAAGCTTTAAGGTCCCTTCTAACCCAAACCATGTATGGTGCTGTGAACCTGCCCTGGGCTCTCCCACCTCCATGGAGTGCCCATGGTCTCCCCACAGGCTGCCTGAGCGCATCGGCTCAGCCTCGAGCCTGAGCAGTGCTGTCATCAACACCCGGCTCCAGGAGCTGGTCAGGCTCTTCAAAGAGAGGACTGAGAAGGTGAAGGAGAAGCTGATTGACCCCGATGTCACCTCAGATGATGAGAGCCCTGTGGCATGTGAGTTCAAGTGGGGCTGGGAGTGTTTCCCTGCTGGGTCCCCATACACAGTGTGTTTTCTGGGAGGCAGTTGTTTTATTAACAGTTTAAAGACCTTTTAAAAAACTGCAGTAAGACAATTTTTCTGCCCTTTGAAATAACTGTGTGGCCTCTCCCAGCTCCCAGCAAGCCAGCACCTGCAGCAGCACCAGTGCCTGCCCCAGGAGGGGAGCTGGAGGGGGACAAACCTTTGGGGGATGACCACTACTGTGAGATGCTGTGCTGCACATTCAAGCACCGGCCCTGGCTGGCCCGCCTGAAAAGCTACCAGTTCCCCAGCAGCATCGACCCCCTCACCAGTGAGTGATGGAGCACAGCCTGGGCTGGGGGCAAGCTGGTGGGACTGGGGAGAGAGGATGAGGAGGGGAGGAGAACCAAGCAAGAAGGGACTTAGTTTTCACTAACGCACAGATTTTTAAATTCCTCTGCGAGGCACAGGCTTTCCTAAATACTTCCAGCAGTAACTGGGAATTCTGCTTTCCCTGTGGTGTAGACACCCCCCCAAAAAAAAATTAAAATCACAAAAGAAGATTCCACTGCCTTGTGGCCACCCCACAGAAGCCCAGCTCTTTCCTTAGTCTTTCATATTCCTGAGTCCTTTGGCAGCCTCTGGGCTCAGGCAGCCAGCCACCAGTTCAGCATGGCTGGAGGGGAAAAAGAAAAACAGGAAAGGTGGAATTGTGGGAGCAGAGCAAAAGCAAACATATCTGAATGAGCAAAGTTAGAAGAAGCTTTCTGATAAAGCATGGTGTGTTCTGTGACCGGGGGTGTTCACTCTGTGCTAGAGCCCAGCTGCAATTAAACACTGTCTCCAAGAGACTTCCCGCAGGTTTTCCTGTTGTGCTGAGGGCAGGTCAGGGGATAGAAACTCCTCTGTGTAGTGGATTCACACAGAGGGGGGATGTCTGCCCAGCTGACAGTGGTGCTGTTCCCTGTGTGCAGATCTTATGTATGTGCTGTGGCTGTTCTTCGTTGTCATGGCCTGGAACTGGAATTGCTGGCTGATCCCTGTCCGCTGGGCTTTCCCCTACCAGACTCCAGCAAACATCCACTACTGGCTGCTGGTGGACTACCTCTGTGACCTCATTTATCTTCTGGACATCCTCATCTTTCAGACCCGGCTGCAGTTTGTGCAGGGGGGAGACATCATTGTGAGTAGCAGGGCACTGCATCCCACCTCTGGGGACCAGCTATGGGGACCCTCCATCCCCATCACCCTCAGTGACATGGGGGCTGCTGCTCTCTGAGTTGAACTCTCCAAGCTCTCTCACTATGGCCACAGCCATCAGGGCTCTGTCCACTCTCAGAGACCATGAGCATCTCTCCTGACACAGAGTGGATAAGCCAGCAGTCTTTTTGTCTGCCAAACACACCAATTTTTCCTATAAAATCAATTCCATTCTATCCAGAAACTGTGTAGTCTGTGGTTCCTGTTCCTGGGTAGAGAAGCCTGCAGGGTGCTGCTCCATGGGGTTGTTCTGCCTGTGGTGAGGTGCTCACTGACTTGCCCTGGCACATCTGTGTGGTGCCAACCTTGGGCATGGGCGTAACAAATTCTGGGGTTAATTTTCAGGAACGTGCCAGGCAGGATGCATTAGCAATTGCAATCTGAACACAGATCACAAACCTGAGATAAGAGAAGCCCTTGATTTCATTTCCATATTCAATTAAAGGAACTGTGAAAAATCACACCTTGAGGGTACAGCCTTCTCATGGCCATGCAGATGCTCAGACAGGCAGTTTCCCCTGCAAATGCTGATTTTTGTGGTGCTGACACTGTGGTGTGCTTTTCCTGGGATGCAAAATCAACACATGATGTTGGATGTCCCAAGGTAGGACATGGGAAGATGGCATTCTCTGGTTGCTCTTCTCCCCTTTCCAGGCACAAAGGGATCTTTGTGCATCTTCCCCCTTGTGGTGCAGAAGAGGAAGGCCAGGCATTACCATGTTGGTCCTTTCTCTAAGCAACAATCAGTATTCCTCTCTCTCTCTCCTTCCTGTTCCCATCAGACTGACAAAAAGGCCATGAAAGAGAACTACCTGCGATCACAACGCTTCAAGGTTTGTCAAAATTTTCTTTATTCATCTGAATCTATAATCTGCCCTGTGGGTTGCAGCCCTACCCCAGTGCTCCTGCAGGTCCCCACAAAGGTTTCTCCCTGTGTGGATTTCAGATGGATGTGCTGTGCCTCCTGCCCCTGGATTTCTTCTACTTCAAAGTGGGTGTCAACCCCCTCCTGCGCTTCCCTCGCTGTCTGAAGGTGAGTCAGAGCTCACAAAATCAATCAGAACAGCAGCTGCAGTGGACCTGGAGGAGGCCTGTGCTGGCTGGGGTGAGCTATGGCTTGTCAGACTCATCAATGATGACAGGAGGATTATAAAATGGAGAGAAGTTTTGTCCCAAAGGCTTTGCAGAGCTGTTGGTCAAACACTCCATTTCCATCCTAAACTACTTACATTTTTGACTAGAAGGGCACTTATGGATGGAGACAAATCTGTCTGTGGCAATCCATGCTGCAGAGGGGCTGCAGGAGGGAAATGAGGGCAGAGGGGTTTTATGGGGAGGTGACTCTCCCAACAGGGAGCCTGGAACATGCAGCTCTCCTTCTCCTCCCAGTACATGGCCTTCTTCGAGTTCAACAACCGCCTGGAGGCCATCCTGACCAAGGCATACATCTACAGGTGAGGGGCATGGGGGGAAGGAGGGAGCATGGAATTGATGTTTGTCACTGGGGAGGAAGGTTCACTTCATTCTGCACTTGTTCTGGGTCCCTGATTTATTTCCCTGCTGTGCCTGGGCTGGCTGACATGGACTTTGGCTGATGTGGTGGGACATCAGGGTCCCAAAGCCTGCATGAGTAGGGTCACCTCTCTCCAATGCATGGGGACAGGGGTGCTGGCAGTGAAGGAGAGCCATGAGCAGATAAGCTGCTTTTTCTGGCACTTCTGGAGCTGCAGGAGGCAGCAGCAGAGTTGGGGTGCTCTGTGATTCCTGCATTGGCAGGATCTGCACGGTCACCACTTCAAGGCTCCTGCTGATACCAGGGGGGGACCTGACATCTTTCTCCAGCAGATATCATCATCTCCCTTCCTGCTCTCTCCTGGGTTTTTCTGCAGAGTGATTCGGACCACTGCCTACCTACTGTACAGCCTGCACGTGAACTCTTGCCTCTACTACTGGGCCTCAGCCTACGAAGGACTGGGCTCCACCACCTGGGTCTATGATGGGGAAGGAAACAGGTACAAGCCAGGGCTGGGAGTCTCACGTAGCACAGCCTGCTGTGATGAGCTGGAGCAATAAGAGGTGTTGGGATGCAGCTGAATTCATAAAAACCCCTGAAGCAAAGGGTTGGGAGTGCTAGGAGAAGATGTGGAGCCAGGGAGAGTGACAAGGATGGGAGGGATGGGATGTGCAGTAACACACAGTGCTGCAAGATGAGGCTGCTGCTGGGCAGAGGTGGAAAGCAGTGGCAAGGTCGAAGTGGCTGAAAAAGTGGGATCCTGGTACTGGGAAGCAAAGGAATGCTCCCTGGCCAAACAGAACCGAAGTATGAATCCTGTTTCTGCCTGTGTTGATTGTTGCCAGGTTGGGATGGAGGAGTGACAATGTGTGTCCCTGTGCCCTGTGTCAGGCCCCTCAGACCAGCCTTGGTGTGAGATGGGGACAGCAACCAGCCCTTCCCCTCACCATGGCAACACCTGTGTTAAATGTTCCCTGTGCTGTCAGTGGTTGATGCTACAGGCAGTCCTTGACTCACAAGCTCAATGCCCACACCTGTGTTAATGTTGCTGCTAGAGAGTTATTTTTTATGATACACAAATCTGTGTTCATCTTCAGGTGGAAACAAAACACCCAAGGGAATGCCCAAGACCGGGGAATCAGGAATTCACTTGGCTTCTCCTAAATCCCAACAATTTGCTCACAAACACCTTTTTTCCCCCTGATGATTTCTAGAAGTGTAAATGTTGCTGAAATATGTTGCTGGTTTAAAGCAGAGCTGTGAGGAGCAGAAAACAGGAGTAACCAGAGAAGCTGAGCCTCCCAAGTGGAGGTTCTTGGGGGAACCATTGGTTCCCCTGCTCCTGTAGCAACTCCAGAAGCACCTGCAGGTGTGGTGGGGAGTGTGAAGCCCTTCAATCTTTCCCTTTGTCATCCATAATTACTCTCAGCAGGCTCTGGCTTGCCATGGCCAGAGGCTGTGAGCTCGGTGTTGAGGGATGAAACAGAAATGCCTTCAGAGCTGTCTCCTTTTCTCTTCCTCTCCTCCTCTCCTCCCAGCTACATCCGCTGTTACTACTGGGCAGTGAAAACCCTCATCACCATCGGGGGCCTGCCAGACCCCAAGACACTGTTTGAGATTGTCTTCCAGCTGCTGAACTACTTCACAGGCGTCTTTGCTTTCTCTGTCATGATAGGGCAGGTGAGTTGGAGTCAGGGGGGATTTACAGCCTGGTGCTTTTGCTGGGTTTGATCCACAGGTTTGCTTCTCTGGGTTTGTTTTCTCCATGGGAAGACCTGCTCAGCATTGGTGCAAGACAAACAGGATTTGGCAGATGCTGTTAGGGCTTGGCTTACATGCTTAACCTGCTGATGGATAAATGACAGCAACTTAAAGTTCTCCACCTCTTCCATTTAGATGAGAGACGTGGTTGGTGCTGCTACTGCAGGGCAGACCTACTATCGGAGCTGCATGGACAGCACCATCAAATATATGAACTTCTACAAGATCCCCAGAACTGTTCAGAACCGAGTGAAGACGTGGTATGAGTACACGTGGCACTCCCAAGGCATGCTAGGTGAGACCCAGCCACTCTGAGGGTGAATGCTTGAATCTCGTGTTTTACTGTGATTGCTCTGCAGAGCTGAAATGTTACTGTCAAATAGCACCACAGTTTGGGGCTTATTTTACTCTTCAGTATAGGGGCTTGTTTGCCCACCTACAGAGTTTACAGACTGCCACTGGGTCACAGCACTTTGGTGACTTGGCATCACTCACAGCACACTGAGTCCAGTGTCCCACGTGCCCTGGAGAGAGGACAGTGACTGTCCACCACTGGCCAGAGTGTGTCCAGCAGCAAAGGCACCAGCTCACCCTACCAGTATGGCACCAGGCAGGACCAAAACCTCTGTGCCCACCCTCCTGGACAAGAACAATGCTGACTTGGGCTCTGTGGTGTGTTTCTGAGAGCCATCAGGGCAGGGATAATGTAAAGGGTGATTTTCCATCACACTTCAGATTTAGACCTGCAGGTTGCTGGGTGGGCAGAGGTTGGAGGAGACCCTTCTGTGCAAGCTGTCTCCTCCCCTCTGCCACCAGAACGTGGGCTGCTCTCCCACTGCCACCTGAAGGACACACTCTCAGATCAAGTGTTGGAAGCAGCCACTTTTCTGCTCTGTCTCACAGATGAGTCTGAGCTGCTGGTGCAGCTGCCAGACAAGATGAGGCTGGACATCGCCATCGACGTGAACTACAACATCGTGAGCAAAGTGGCCCTTTTCCAGGTACCTCCTGCAGCACAGCCCCTGGCTGGCACAGCTGCCATGCCAGCACAGACTGATGATGGCATGTGTTGGCTTTCTTTGGGCTCAGGGTTGTGACAGACAGATGATCTTTGACATGCTGAAGCGGCTCAGATCAGTGGTCTACCTGCCCAACGACTACGTGTGCAAGAAGGTAATGAGGTGCTTGGGAGTCATGGCCAGGCTGTGCAGGGCACTGGGGAAAGCCAGGACACCTCACAGGGAGGGAATCTGGAGCAAAACCACCCTTGTTTGCAGCTGGTCTTGTACAAAGACTGACCTCTTCTGCTGCAGCTCTGAACAGCAGGAGAGCAGGAGAAAGCTTGCTGGAGTCTTTGGGATGCTGAGATGAGAATGCTCGGGAGTGAGCACCACCAAGACATTTTGGGAGCAGTATGGTCATGGGCATTTCCAGCAAGATGCTGCTTAGGGCATCCATGAGGTGTCCCTGTTTCTGGGCATCCCAGCCAGCTCCCCTTTGTCGCCCTGATTTTTCAGCCTTCTGATGTTTTCATTCTTGGACTAGAGTTTCTCACTCACTGTAACATAAACAAAGTAAATTTTTTTTGCATTCCTCTCTGTAACAGACTTCTGGCTTGACCAGTGGGATCAGAAAGGTGTTAACCTCATTCCCCAATCGCTGGTCAAAGTCTATACCCTATTTAAACCCTAAACCCAAATAAACTGCTTCTTCTTTTCTCACTTCTCAACCCAATGGGTGAGTGTGGTTTTTTGTGTCTGTCTAGTAACACCCCTTTTCCCTGCAGGGAGAAATAGGCCGTGAGATGTACATCATCCAGGCTGGGCAAGTGCAGGTGCTGGGGGGACCTGATGGCAAATCCGTGCTGGTGACTCTGAAAGCTGGATCTGTCTTTGGGGAAATCAGGTGAGTGAAGCATTTTCAGGGAGCTGGGGAAATACAACTTGTGGGCTTTGGGTGAGGAGGGTGGGACCTGGAAGGATCAGCAGCATCCCAATAAATCTTTGTGCCTGAGAGCCATGAACACTGGGCAGAGGCTGAGACACAAATTGCAGCTTTCCTGCTGTTCTTGTCATCATGCTGTCTTCTGCCTGGGGAGCTGGTGACAGTAAACAGAGGAATATTGATGGAGGAATGGGAAAATTGATCAGAAAAGGTGTTTCGCAAATACAATCTCCCAGTCATTAATCCACCCCTTTTATGGGAATGAAAAGCCCTGTACCAGTTGGTAACAGCAATACTGCTGCCTCCCCACAGCCCAGCAGACTGGTGTAAAACATAGTATTTGACCCTTCAAACCCACAAATAATTTTTTTATTTACTACTCCATGCAAGGTTTCCTTTTATCATTCTTTAAAAATTGTGCATGATAAATGCCATCAGGAGTGAAAATTAAACTCTGAGTCCCCTGAAAGAGAGAGGTGGAGGTGTGTAAAGGCGATTTGACGTTCCGAGCCTGTGAACAGAGGTGTTGATGGCCTGTATTGTCTCTCCCAGCTTGCTGGCGGCAGGAGGGGGAAATCGCCGCACAGCAAACGTCGTGGCCCACGGCTTCGCCAACCTTTTTATTCTGGAGAAGAAGGACTTGAACGAGATTTTGGTGCATTACCCGGAGTCTCAGAAGCTGCTGCGTAAGAAAGCCAAGTGCGTGCTGCTTTCCAACCTGTGAGGGTTTAAATACAGCAGAGCCTGGGCTTCGCAATCTCAGGGGAGTTTTCTCTCTGTGTGAAGCGGCGGGAAAGCTCCGGCTGCAGGCGCTGTGTTCCCACTCCCGGCAGTGGCTCCGGCCCGGACTGGCGCCGCTGTCCCTGGGCAGAGGGCACCCGGCCGGGCTGGAGCCCCTGTCCCTGGGCAGAGGGCACCCGGCCCGGCTGGAGCCCCTGTCCCTGGGCAGAGGGCACCCGGCCGGGCTGGAGCCCCTGTCCCTGGGCAGAGGGCACCCGGCCCGGGCTGGAGCCCCTGTCCCTGGGCAGAGGGCACCCGGCCCGGCTGGAGCCCCTGTCCCTGGGCAGAGGGCACCCGGCCCGGGCTGGAGCCCCTGTCCCTGGGCAGAGGGCACCCGGCCCGGGCTGGAGCCCCTGTCCCTGGGCAGAGGGCACCCGGCCCGGGCTGGAGCCGCTGTCCCTGGGCAGAGGGCACCCGGCCCGGCTGGAGCCCCTGTCCCTGGGCAGAGGGCACCCGGCCCGGCTGGAGCCCCTGTCCCTGGGCAGAGGGCACCCGGCCCGGCTGGAGCCGCTGTCCCTGGGCAGAGGGCACCCGGCCCGGCTGGAGCTGCTGTCCCTGGGCAGAGGGCACCCGGCTGGAGCCGCTGTCCCTGGGCAGAGGGCACCCGGCCCCCGCGCCTCCGGGGAGCCTCCGCCTGCCAAAATTCGCCTCTCAAAGTGGGCGGAGCATGGCCGAAGTGCCTTCGTTTAGAAATCTGTGAAAATATCCGGTTTAATTTTTAGCATTGCTCAGATTTGTTGTTCTGTCCCCCCCAAGGCACATAAAGATCCCCGTCCTTTTAACGCTTGGTTTCTCTGCATTACAAACCCCAGGTAATAGAACACGTACCCGGGCTGACATCACCTCTCCCTTTCCGTGCTGCAGGAAAATGCTGAAAAGCAACAACAAACCCAAAGATGAGAAGGGAGGCCCCGCAGACCCTCTGATCATCCCCCCGAGAGCCGACACCCCGAAGCTGTTCAAGGCTGCCCTGGCTGCCACAGGGAGGATGGGGGGCAAGGGGGCCCTGGGGCGGCTCCGCTGGAGGCTCAAGGAGCTGAAGGCGATGCAGGAGGAACAGGTCAGCACGGGGGAGCCTGGAAATTTGGCTTTGCTGCCTTAGATGCCAAGTGTGCTCTCCCCACCAGCTGTGGAGGGGTTCAGGACTGAGCTCAGGGTGCTGGGGTCTGTCCAAGTGTGGGCAGACAGCAAGGGGTGAGCCAACATCTTGCACAGGCCTGTGGGGGAATGCCAGTGTCCCACAGGAGTTTGTTTTGCTATACAAAAGGAAAATCACATTAGATTTTTGCCTACCTGTGCTAAGCCTGAGTCTAATTTCTAGCTAAGCTATAGCCACAGACAAATGAATGTCTCCTCTATCCTGCAGAGACAGAGCCCCTCATAATTAATCAATGTACTGGCAGGGGCACTCAGCACCCACAGCTTAGATGATGTTTCAAAGCTTTCCCCAGCTGGTTGGGGCAGAGGTCCCCACAGCAGGCAATGCCATCCTGCTACCTCTGCATGAACCCCCTTTGCTTTTGTCATGAGCAGCTGAAAAGGAAAATGGCCCTGTCCTTTTTATTTTTTTCCCCTTTTTTTCTTCTGTCTCGACTAAACTTGTAAGGAAGATTTTGTCTCCATGCAGACCTTGTTAGTAATCTCAGCATGGAACCAGGCACACTTATCACATCTGGATGTGGGGAGGGAGGGGAAAGAGGAGCTGATAGGGAATGCTGTGGCCTTGAGGCTGGGTAAACATCAGGCTGATGCCAAGCATAGCTGCATTTCTGCAGTCCCACAGAGGCACGAGAGGCTCCAAACAATGTGGTGTTTAACCTTAATCCATAACCAGTTAACAGCAGCAGTGAACAGGGGCACTGAGGGCTCTGAATGAGTGAAAACAAGCCCAGTTGCTGAAGGGTGCATGTATGGGGAACTAACCCCACTAATGGGAGAGCAGGACCCTGCTAACATCCCTCTCCACGGCACATCCATGGGGCAGGCTACTAAGGCTCCTCTCTATAGGAGACAGGGCAGCCTGGGACTGCTCCCTCACAACAGCATTAGTGCCATGTTTGGCTGAGATCAGCCCCTCCAGAAGCTTCAGGAGCAAATCCAGAGTTAGTGCAGATGTGAGACAGCTCTGTTGTGCTCCTCTCTCTGTGTTTCTCAGGACATGCAGGATAAGATCCAGTGCCCCCTCTTGCAGGGAGCATCTCTGGCATCAAGCTGACATCCCAATGCAGAGATCCTGAGATGGAACCACAGAACACCTGTCCAGCTTTGCCACGTTAAGGGTGGTGGGCAAGAATCTGCTAAGGTTGCTTTTGCCTCTTTTTTTTACTTTTTATTGCAGGGTTCCAGTGTCAGCCCAACCCCACCAAAATCACCAGTGCACCAGAGATCGCCTGTCACGTCCCACAAAGCACAAACCAGCCTGGGAGAAGAGATATGCTCAGAATCTTCTGATCATTCAGTCATCATTCGTGTGATTCCCACAGCAAAAGAAGATGAGGAAATCCTTGCTGCTGAGATTTCAGAGAAAGATGAAAAAAAAGGAGAGGAATGAAACAGCAGCAGGTCCCGGGGCAGACATAGGAGTCAGGCAAATGCCTGGGCTAGCAGATTTCTGTTGTTAATGATTTCCATGCAGTGGCTGTAGATTTTGCTATGTGCTGTGGGTAGCATCTGTCTCTCTCTTCTGCCCAGACCCTCAATCACTGCTGATAAAACCCTCTGCCATTTAACCCAGAACCATATAAGGTTTCTCTGCTCTGCAGATCTATTGAGCACCTTTATGAATTTCCCACTAAATCTCGGGTCAGCCCTTTTGCTTTGAAATCCAGCCTTGTGGAGGGAGAGCTATGGAAAAATTGCTTTTTATGGCTCTGGATGGTTAATGAGTGTTCAGACAAAACATGAAGAGTTATTCACCTCTGACAGCTGAGTCACCACTTGGCTAGAAACAAGCAAGGGAAAAAAAAACAACAAGGTTTCTCTGTTGGGCTCAAGGTTGACAGCAGCAGTGGGGAGTGATTCATCCGAAAAGGATGTGGACTATGCTAACAGGCCAAGCATGGAGCACATCAAGCTGTCTCGAGAATGCCAAGCTCTGTCCCCAAGTGCACGGACTGCAAGATGCTGGAGGGTCCCTGCCTGGTGCCAAGACCACCTTGGCTTTGCCACTAGGAAGAATTCCTGCCAGCTGTCCACCCTGGGAAGGTGGGGGACTCTCCATTACTGGGGGCTCTTATGGAGAGATCTGATGAGCATCTTTCAAGGATGGAGAAGCCCAATCCTGGATGAGATGTTCCTAGAGTTCTTTTCCAGTCTTGGGATTTTTCTGTGCTGCCACTGCTGGGAGGGATAAACAGAGAGCAGGAAGGGAGAAGCTGAGTTGGGTCCCAGCTGGGAGGGGAAAGAGAAGTGCAGTAAGTGCTCTCCTCTCTCAGATAGTGTTTCAGAGTTAGCTCAGAGCCTGTAATGTGCCAAGTGTGCACCAGCATGCAGGTGCTCTCCTGCACTCGCTGCTGGACCTCAGTGACATTCATATTTCCAGCAGGCAATTTCCAGCCCTTCAGAATGGCCACATTTCCCATGAGGAGAGAAGCCTCTCTGGTACTGCTCACCACTGAAGTCATGAAGTCACTCTCCTAGCCGTGCTGGGACCAGGCACTGGAGGGGAAGGCAAACTTTTGGTCAGCACCCAGCTGGTGGCTCAAGGTGTCTCATCTTCTTCCAACACCACCAGGTCCTTCCTCATCTCCCTCAAAGCTACCACCAAGCAGAGAAAGCTGCTGGTGAGCTGAGAGTGGTGAGAAGCAGTGTGTGAAGCTGTGCTGAATGAGGTTTCGCAGATCCTCCACAAGTTTTTGGCTGTCCATGTTCCCACAGCACCACTGGCTCCAGTGAGAGGAGTCACTTTCCATCCTCTGGAGGAAAAAGCTGGGGCAGGTTTTGCTGCAGGGAGCAGCCCTGTCACTGTGGCCAAAGGACTTGCCAGGTGTTCAGCAAATGCTGTGAGCAGTGCTGCAGGTTCCACAGGTCTGGCTGTGACACAGCCGAGCTCTGTGTGAAGGGTGGCAGCGCTGGCGTCACCCCCTGGGTGATCCCTCTTCCCACCAGCAGCCCGGGGCTCACCCTCACCTCCACTGGCATCTTCTTTTGTTGCTTTTTTTCCCCCTCTCTTGCAAAATGTATGGGTTTCTGTGGAAAAAAAAAATTAAAATTAAAAATAAAAAAATAATTAAAAAATTAAAATAGATGTTAGCATTAGTTAACAACGTCTTGCTTTCTTTTAAACAAATTTCATGAGCTCCACTATACTGCAGGAGGGTCTGAAGGCAACACATTGCAGGGGAGAGCCTGCACTCCCCCAAACCTCCCTGAATATTTCTCATCCTCAGTCATTTGCAAGTGGTTTCCTGCCAGGTAGAAGATTTTGGTGGGGAGTGCAAAGCTGGGGGGTTGTTTGCACTCTTTAAATATTTATATAATCAAACCAGGAAACATGCAAAAATCAAACTGGGGCTCTGATTTGCTGCTATGATTTAATATTCTTTAGAAAAAGTATTTAAATAAATAGTGAGCTGTAATTGCTCTCATAATTCACTGTATCTACAATAAACACCATGTAGATTACCATTCACTTGCTGTGGATTTATTTCAACATTCCAGCTGTTTTTCAACATCTTGCACTGACAGAGCCAGAAAATCCTCATGTGCAGTTCAGATTTCCCAATAAATACTTGAGAGGCTCAGAGGTCACATATAACTGGTAGTAGAACTGCAATTTGCCTTTAATCACAAATAGGAGGGGAAAAAAAGCTTTTTTAAATAGCAAAGATTGCTTGAAGATCTTAGTTTTCAACACATAGCATGAGGTGGTGATGGATACACAACTGGTAATTCTGGAACCATGGGGAGATCTGAAATTATCCTTCTCTGTGATCTGTTTATGGCTTTAATTCTTTGGAGAGATTATTCTCCAGGTAATAATTAAGGTCAAGGTAGGGCTAGACTTGCAGGTTGTGCTGGGGAGTTGAGCTCAGGTCTGTTTGCTCTGCAGGACTATTTAGAGGTGACAGAGGACAGAGATTTTAGTGCCTCTTGTTTTGGGGGTTGCCATGGATTGGCTTTCTTCTGTTGAACTTTTAAATTCCATTCATGTACCAATATTGTTGTATTTGCAATGGGCTTCCTTTGCATTGGTTCCAATAAATATCTTGCAGAGGACACTCTTCACTTGGTGATCCTTCCACTGCCCTTGGAACATTCCTGATGGATTTGGTAACACTCCATGTACCTTTACTGCATTTCTAATTAGCTTTTGCTCATTCCTCTGATGTCCTTAAGTCTTGGGTCGATCTGATATGAGATCCTCTCATGATATTAATGCAGTACTTGGGGAATCTTGACAGGCAGCTGCTTATTGCCATAGAAACCAGGTCTCCTTGCAGTGATATTTTAGCTGTTGCTGCTTTTTAGTTAAATAAGTGGAAGAGTGAAGTGCTGGAGGAAGAGGCAGAGCTTGTCTTTGGAGCTGTAGGAATGTGGTAGGTTTTGCCTCACTGTCACCAGCAGCATCTTTACTGGAGGCTTTATATATACTGTTTATATTTTTATATATGGGTTGGGGTTGTTTTTTTTTTAATATACTGGGGGTGTATTCATATTCCTTGTGGCCTGTGTCTTTCAGAGAACTCATAACGATTCAATGTTCTGTAGGAAGTTAGAGAAGACAAATGTCTCCCATGAGAAAAATCAGCTGACAGAAGGAATAGTATAACCCACCACAGACATCTGAGAGTGGAGGAATTTATTTTCCTCTGGACAAAAACAGGGCAGGTAGCTTCTCTGTATTTATAGGCAGAGAAATCTTTTAAAAAGATTAAGTGCAATTGCAGGTTAATCACTGATAAGGTTGTAACGAAAGTAAAAGCAAATAAGCAGGTTTGGGGATTAGACTCAGGTCCAGAAAGAAATTGCAGGATAAATGAAAGCCCAGTTAAATGGTGTTTAATTAGAAAGCTTGAAATAAATTTAAGCAGTTCAACCTTGAAACCTGCAGACCTTAAACAGCAGGACACACTCCTAGTTCTGGGAACAGTCTGTAACCCACTTTTTCTGTCTATGTTTTTTTTTTTCCTTTTTGTAGCTCTGCTTTGAGTTACACTTGCATATAAATCTGTCTGAATCCCTTTTACCTTTCCCTGAAATGGAGCTAATATAAGTCTGGTCTTCTCTGCTTTGAGCATACAGCTCCTTTTAAGTGCAGTAATGATCCCAGTGGAGCTAACACCCTGAAAAACGCCAGACCACCTTTTGGGAAGGGACCACAGAGAGGTTCACAAACCTATGGATGCCCATGACAGCACTTGTTAGCAGCAGCTTAGGCTGAGCTCAGGCTCAATGACCTTTTCCTTTCTCATTCTTTCCTCTTTACCTGTTCTGGCTTTGGGATGAAACTTGCCCACTGTGGTTCATGCTCCAGGGTGAATGTCTAAGGGAGATCGGTACAGTGTCAGTGAGATGGGTTTGATCATCTGCAGAACTGAAGCTTAGAAACCTGTGCTCTTTCATGCAGTATTCTCTGCTTTTAGAAGCTTGAGATGCATGAGAAGAGCTGGAAGTCAAACAGTTGAAGTCTCAAAATTTTTTTCTTGGATAAACTGGAAGAAATTTGAGAAGAAATGTAAACAACTGGAGAAGTGAGATAAATCAAGTGGGGATGCCAGGAACACCCCTGCCAGCTCTGGGCTATGACATCCTGGGGACAACCAGCGTGGCCCAAATTGCTGCACACGGTTTTACAGACGCTCCTCTTGCAGACCTGAGCTCAGCGGGACGATCACTGCTCCCTCCCCAGCTTTATCTGCCAGCAGCGGAGGGGAGGGTGGCTCTGCCTCCCACGGCGGGGCTGCTGCTGCGGGGCTGGCTGAGCATCCAGGGCATCCTGCAGCCTCCCCGCGGGTGACCTGCACCTGTCCCGGCCTGAGAATCACGTGGACGGTCCCAATTTGCCCCATGGTGAGGTCACATGAGCTGCCCCATGACGCTCTGCCTCGGCAATAACCGGAGGAATGAAGAGCAGCCAGACCAGTTACTCATTGTAGATAAGAGGCTCTTTTGTGCTGCAGCAATGCCGATATCCCGTGCGAACCCCTCGGCTGCCATGGTTACTGCGGCTCTGGCATGGAGAGGGTTCTGCTCTTCCCTGCGCAGGGCAGAGCCCGGAAAACCTGCACCCTGCCCCAAAAGGAGGGGAGGGGCTGCAGGGAGCCCTATCTCACCCGGCATCGCGATGATCAGAGCTTCTTGCCGACGGAGGCTCTGCCCTGCCACTGGGCATTACGCTCTGGGCTTTCTAAATTCCTCACTAGTCGCCTGAGATATTATTTAAAAAAAAAAAAAAAAATAGTGCTGCGGCTTGGGTGGGCAGAGACCAGCTATGCCCCATTTCCTGTTTTTCTGGCATTAGGAGCAGCTTGACCTCTTGGCACTCTTGATTTTTGCACTAATGCTCTTCTCATTAAAGTGCTTTCCTGAGCACTAATTAGGGCGGTTTTCCTTTTGTAAATTAGCCTGATACGATCTGTGTGTCTTGGCAGACACCCTCGGAGCAGGAACCCAGGGCTTTGCGTTTGATCGCTGTTTATTTTGCAAATCTCCCGAGTTTCAATGTTCTTAACTGCCTTCTAGAAAGTGCTGGCAGGTGGAAATTAATGGGAGGGAAATGGGGCTTTCCAGCTGGCCTGCCTTAAGAAACAGGAGACTTTTTGGTGCTACAGGGGCCTTCCAGTTGCTGTGGGTTAATGGGGTGCTGTGGGCACACAGAAGCTCCTTCCCGTCCCATCTTGGCATCCTTGCACAGTGTGCAATGGAGGAGCAGGGCTGCAAGGAGAGGCACTGCCTCAAGCAACCTTTCAACAGGCAATAGGAAAAAGAAAATCAAATTAACACATTCATTTTCTGCAGTTCAAGCACTTCTTGTGACCACAGGAAATGCTCAGACCCAAGCAAACCCATGTAAAACTGGATGTCTGCGGACAGAGGGAAGTCCACCTGTCTGCCACTGCCCCTAAATCGGTGGTGTCAGCAATTTGCTGGGGACCAATGGTGCTCAGGAGGGGATGGACTTTAATCAGCTCTCATTTTCTTAATGCACTGGCAGATGGGAGCAGAGGGGACGGTGCTCTCTCCATCTCTGGCCACGGGTGGGATAGAACCACAAGAGGTGGGCTGAGGAATTCAGTGGTAAAGGCAACACTGGGTGCAGGAAGCCATCCTCTGCCTTGGATTGCTGGGGAGGCTGGTGTGAGTGGAGCATTCCTGGGGAGCCTCACCACCCTGTCTCTGCAGCAGCACTGGGACCCTTCTGGGACCAGGCACTGTTAGGGACCATCTTTATCATAGCATTTATTGGTCCATAATAAGGGAAGGGGTGAACTGCAGGGAAGCTCCACTCAGGGACCCCTGAGGCTGGGACAGAATCCACAAAGCCCCTGATGAAAAGACAACGATTTTCAATGCTGGTGTGCCAGCCCTGGGGCACCACGTGTGGAAGAGCACGGTGAAGGATCCCACCCCAGAGAGCTGCTGCCAGCATCAGCCAGCCTGGCTCGCTCCTGGTGTCTGAGAGGGGCTTGAGGAGGGGTTCCCACGGACAATATCCAGATCTCAGCACCCCTTCCCGGCTGTGTTGAGCCATGCACACTCTGTGGGTGCTGGCAGGACTGTCGGTGCAGGGCTGGAGCTGGGGGAGCAGCGGGAGGAGCAGGATGCAGCCTGTGGAGAGCATCCCTGCCCACGGCAAGGAGTGTGAGCACCACAGCCTCGAGGGCTTTTTCTGCAGACCCATGGGCACCATGAGGAGACTCACCTGTGGAGGAGGATGCTTCCAGAAAAAGTGCCCACGGCCAGGGTTGGCCTGGATGGCTCCGCAGGTGAGAGCAGTGGTGGGGGCTGGGGGAAAGCAGGGCACAGTCTGTGTCAAAATCAAAGGCTGAGGATGAAAACCAGCACAATGCCTTTGGATTGGAGCTGTTTTCATGAAACATCCCTGGATGTTTGCACACAGGCTCTGTGTTTATTTTGCTATTGCTTCCTAGGGGGTTAATTCAGCTGCACATTTTGTCTGGTGGGCTGAAGGTGAGGAAAGCTGAATAGAGATGTCTGAGCCCCAGAGAGCCCTGGTCCCACCTCAGCTGAGATACTGAGTACCTTGGCCACATCTTGCTCCCACCTTGTGTACCATTTCCTTCTCCATCTCATCCTTATTGTTTCACCTGACACCTCTCTTGGATCTGCAAATGGATGTGAAAGCCCAGGAAGGTTTACATGAGGCTCCCAGCAAGCTGGCAGTTATTCCATGTCAGTCTGCATAAACCCTGCCCGCGCTGCCAGCTTTCCCTTAATGTCTCCTTGTTTTTCCAGTTGTGAGCGATTGCTGAAGGGATCTCCTGGCAGAGAAGACTCAGGTTCACCCTTCACATCCCGTTCACCTCTAAGGCATGAAAATCTGGGTGTGGGTCTGCTCCTCTCCATAAAGAGAAATTAAATCTGCTCACGCGGCGCCGGGCGCAGGCAGCAGAGCTGGAGCGTGTGGCTGTTTAATATTCATTGGGCGTAGATGTAAAACTTTCCTGTACTAAAATAGTCTTGCACAGCGCTGTGCTGCTCCTTTTTCCCTAAGCCTTAGCAGGAGGCTGGAATTCAATGTTTCCTTTGCTTGTCTTCCCCAATTTCCCCTGGCTCAGCCAGAAGCAGAAGACCCTTACTGGGTGTAAAGCCTGCTTTGAGGACAGATCCTGGCACTGCGTCTGCAGTTTTTAATTCTGTAGTCTGCTGAGAAAGAATTTTTGAAGCACCAACACAAGAACGAGAAATTTTGCTTTTGTTTGAGTTTCTGCAGTAGTTGCGCATCTATTTTTGTGTTAACAGGAAAACACAGTTTTTCCTGTAAAATTTTGGCAGGTAGATTCATTAATCCCTTTGGTGACTCACCCTTAACTGAGTGCAGTTTTCTTCACCATCTCATTTGCACCTTTGAATTAAGTAAAAAAGAGGATCTGGTCCAAGTTAGGTCCATAATAATTAAATCACCATGAGATATGCTCCAGTAAGTTAAACTAGAAAGACCTTAGTGTTTTTCCTTGGTGAGTGGGAAGCTGTGATAGCATGGGGTGGGCTGGAATGCTCCAGCTCAGTGTAGATAAAAATGGGGAAGAGATCACCCAGCAGTGAATGGAGGCAGTAGGAGCATCCCCGCAGTGCCAGGGAAATGGGGACTGGATGCAAATGGACACCCGGGCGGGGCCGGGCCCAGGCTGTGCTGAAGGATCTGTGCTGATGTCCCGCTGTGAGCAGTGCGGTGTGAGCACTGGGATATCCATTATCCACGGCGGGTGTCAGTGATCCACGGCAGGATAATGTTTCCGTCCCCCTGGTGCCAAAGATGCAGAGCTGCATTGTCCAGCATCCAGCACACCCCGGCCCTGAGGCTGGAGCGGCAGGACCGTCCCTGCTGAGCATTCCCAGGGCACAGAGAGGTGACACGGTGTGAGCCAAGGGCCGGAGGGCCGGAGTGCTGTACCCGTGCCAGGATGGACTCTCAGCGGGATCTCGCAGGTAGCTGGATATCGAGCAGCCAAAGCCGGTTAGCGGGAAAGCTGTTTAATTCCATGGGTGAATATCCCACCTCATTTGCATATTCATCCCTTTGTTGGGCGCAGCTCTCGCGATGCAGCCAGGATGCAGCTGAGCCCATCGCTCAGCACAATAGTTTCCTTCGCATGGGTGCATCCCTTTATGACCACAGGGATATTTCCCTCTTCCCTGCAGAGGCTCTCACTGATTTACCTCTTCCCATGCCTAAATCAGCTGGATGTTATTAGTGAGCCCTGCATTCCTTCAGCCCCTGCCCCAGCATAGCACAGCCATTTACTACAGCTCCAAAACTCTATTCCCTAAATTATTCAGAATTACTGCTTTTGCTTCATCTCTTCTCCAAAGACAAGCACAATTTGGAGGGCACTAAAAATAAATGGGTTTGCTGAGAACTGAATCTATTTCTTAAAGAGATGGCTCCCCTCCTTTCTGCCTGTGCAAAGGGAAACCTGCCTTTGCACACCGTGTCACCAGTGTCACCCAGCCAGGGTAACAGGTTTAGTGGCATTGTGGGGGCTTGGCTTCAAGGAGAAAATGAGCACCAGAAGTAGTAAAATCCTTAAAACATCCCAATTGCCCACCTGCAGCTTCTAGCTTCAGACATTTCTTTGGTTAAAAAGAATTGCAGAAAGCACCCAAGTCCCCAAGCAGAGGGTCCCAAGGATTCCCTGTAAGCACTGGCTGGAGGAGTGCTGGTGGGCTTCTTCCAGATCAGGAGGACCAAGATCTCCTCCTGGCAGTCAGGCATCTCTCCAGTAAAGCTGGAATTTTTATTTGCTGGATGAAATGGCCTGGATGGAATTTACTTGGTGTCAAGCTGCCCCCTCTCTGGGTCTGCTCCAGCCAGGATGGGCATCCCCCAGTCAGCAGAGAGGGTTTAGCCTCAGCAAGGACACCTCGTGCTTATTCTTAGCCTTGTTTCTAAGAAGTGCTTTATAAGCAGGAGCCTGTGTTGATTAATGCCATGAAACATTAATGACTTAGGAGGTGAGCTGCAGTCCTCCCACAGAGCAGCTCCCCACTCCCCAGCAGTCAGAGAGGCACAAGATGAGCCCAGCGCGGTTTTGCTTGGGCAAGGCACAGGCATTAAAGCCAAACACAAGCTGTACCTGAAGCCAGCTGAAAAATATGACAAAGATAAAAGGTAGGTAAAAGGGAGAAGGAGGCTGAGGTTTGGTTAGATGGTGTGCACTGAAGTCCGAGATAAGAAATTTGGAAGGGTGGAAGAGTCACCCACCCCACGGCTGCTACATCTCACATGGCACTGCCCTGGCTGCCAGCACAGCAGAGGTTTTGTCTGCCTGAATGCAGCAGGTTGAAAAAGGTGTTGCTTTTGCCGTTTGCTTGATCTAGAGGAGATTTGCATGGGGGACACAGGCAGAGCTGAGCCAGGCATGCAGCAGCTCCCAGCTGGAGTGGCCAGATCCTTGGCTGTGGACAGGCTCTGGGCTGCCCTGGGCTGCCCAAACCCAGCCTGACTGGCTCGAGGGGCTTGGCCAAAGTGCTGAGCTGCAGAGACACCACCGCCAGCCAAAGCAGCATCCCAGTGTGCTGGATTTTGGCAGCGATCCTTGAAACACCCCTGCCCAGCTCCTGCTCTCCACCCAGTTCCACACAACCCTATCGCAAGGATCAGAGCCTGGGGGTTGAATTAATGCAACTAGGGAACTTTAAAATGGATATTAAACTTCTCAGGAGCATGCTAAGACTTAATTAAGACTCCTGTCATTGTGTGAAATGGCAGTGTAGGAATGTAGGAATGCAGGGGGCTTGTTCCTGCTTTGCGAAGCATTTCATGTCAGCTTGGCAAACCACGTCTCAGCAAAGCTGAGAAATCCCCTCACCTCCTCAAGGTGGAGCAAAATTAGAATAATGAGCTGGTTTATAATTAATTGTGCTCTGGGGACATGTTCTCACGCTGTCTGATGCTTCTGGTGGGAACTTTCTACAGGGAGCATCCCAACATACAATAGGTTTCAGGTATCAGGTGTGCTCCCGCCTGCATTCCTAGACCGGGTTATCAGGTTGCTCGAAGGGAGAGTAGGAGGAGTTACATTTTTTCGAGCATTTGGGGGATTTTTTAGCTGTTTTAGAGATGTAGGTTAAATATTTGCTCAGGGCAGAACAAACACCCCATACAAAGGGCCCCACTGGGTGATGTGTTTCGATCGCTGGAGCTTCCCTGCATCCAAGTGAAAGGCAAATTAACCTGCCTGACTTCACCGCACCACAGCAGCGATGCTTTTCAGCTACAGCACAGGCTGGGCTAAAAGCAGAGCTAAACCCGAGCCAGGGTCAGTGTCCCCGGGCAGTGTGCCCCGTGGCGGGCAAGTTCAGCTTTGTAATGGGAAATATCCGTGCTGTCCACGCAGGGCAGATGTTTTAGCACTGATGGTCATCGATGTATCGAGCCTTCCCATACCTGCTGGGCGCCGGCGGGAGGTGCCCTGGCGGCCAGCCCCGCTCCTCGCTGCCGCTCCTCTGCCTGCCTGCAAAGCCGCATTTCTAAAAATACCTCCAGCGATGTCGTCAGCCGGTGCTCGCTCAGGTCACGGAGACGTGACAGCCAAGAAAAGGAGGATGGGAGCATCGCTGGGGGACCGGGCTGAGATTATCCCAGGCAGTGTAGGTGAATCCCTGCCGGGAGGGGGGCACCAGCAGGACACCTGCAGCCTGCACAGGCTCCCGTCTGTGCCCCCTGCCTGCAGCCCCCCAGGCTGTCCAGCAGCAAGTGGGCATCCCCTGGGATCCACAGTGCTCCCTTGAGCCAAACAGCATTGCAGTGCAGGGAAGGGGAGCTGGTACCTGGCCAGCAGCCTGTATCCAGAGTAACCCCACTTCTGGATCCCTGGAGAGCCTGTTCCTGCTGTGCTGGGGCTGCCAGAGAGCCACGCTGTCCTTGCCAAAAACAGCCCAGAAGCTTGGGGCGGAGGGGGGTGAGTTTTGTAATGCCCACAGGTGACTATTTGAATAGGGCTGTTGGCACAGAACCCTTCCTGCATCTCAGATTTTGCTCCATGCTTATTCATTGAGTTATTCTTCTAAACTGGGGAATTCACGCATCTGCTTGCTTAATGTAGACTTACTTGATGTAATTGATACAACTTATGTGCTTTGCATAATTGCAAAACCATTATAAACCTGAAGCATTCAAAAGCCAGGAAATTACTTACCAGTTAAAGTAATTTACATAAACATTTATTTTACTCTTTACAGCTCATAAATGAAGTCAGCGATGATACGGCTTTACAGTTGCTATCGGAAAGGGGAAAGTAACTTTCTGTGTGTCAATATTATCCTGAAAGCAGCCTCAGGAGCTGCACAGATAATGGGGTACTCATGCAAATTAGACACTCTTTAGGGCCTCTGTGGGTAAATGTGTGTACATATGGGTGTGTGTCTATAGGCACACACACCTATACCCATCCATGCCAGGATCCATGCTGGGAATGCCCATAAACCTCCAATGAAGGGAAGGGGAGGCTGGGAGGTTTTCACTGGCTACAGAGGAATGACAAGTGCAGTGCAGAGCTGGAGGCAGCTCCAGGCCAGGATGGCATTGGCTTCTCAGGGGCAAGTTTCTGTGCCAGGGGCATGGGGACATGGAGGTGACCCTTCACAGCCCCCTTTCTCTGGGGTGAGGGGCTAGAACAGCTTGTCTGCACCCCACCAGTGACTCCCTGTCACCCCCACCCATGTGGCTGGCTCATGACAGGGAGTGGAGCCATGTCTCATGGGGGGTCTCTGAGGATGTCCAAGAGGGACAGGCCAGGATGAAAGGACAAGGCTGAACCCTGCTCCAAACCTGGCCAGGAGTGAGCAAAAGGCTGGGACTGAGTGTGGTGAGATTGGAGGTGGAGGACACGTGGTGTGAGGGGAGTGCAGCACGGGGCTGGCATCAAACCCAGCTTTCCCAAGGGACAGCCACTCCTGCAGGCCCACAGCAGTGTGGGACACAGGTCAGGCTGCCATCAGGCTGCGGATGTGAGCCATCAGCACAGGGCACCCGCTGCCACCACCACGGATGCCAAGTTCAGCTTTGTAATGGGAAATATCCGGTACTGCCAGTTCATTACCCTGAACAAGTCATGAGTGACTTGTGTCACCCAAACCAGCCATTACTGTGAGGGCTGTGTGTGCAATACAGGGAGGCAGATACAAATCACACCCTAAAAATGCGTATATATTATATTCAAAGCAGGATTTTCTGTTGCCTTTCTGACACCAAGGCCTTTGTAGAGGTCTTGGCCTGTCAGGCTGTTTTCTCCATGCCTCTGGGTTAGAAAAAGGTTGTTTTTCATGTGATATTTGTATCCCTGGGCCCGATGAGCCTGGGGTGCCAACTGGCATTGCTGCCAGTGGATGTTTGGGAGCGGAGGGGATGTGGCACTGTGAGGAGGGCATAGTTTGGGTAGGCAGGTCCTTGGTGTGTACGTCATTGGTGCCACTGTCCCCATGGTCCCCCAGGGTCCCTGTGAGGAGTGATGCCAGGAGGGGTGCACAGATGGGATGCAGTTACACTGGGACTCCCTGAAGAGCAGCGGGCTTGGGGTGGGAATGGCAGAGACACACCGGGAGTACCCGGGACACACCGGGAGCCGCCAAGGGAGGGTCAGGGCAGCACGGCGGGGGCGGGCCGCCCTGGGAAGGGCACGGGGAACACCGGGGCTCCCCTGTGCTTCCAGGGCTCTGGCCAGAGGCGCCCCGGGGATGCACCGGGAGCTCTCCGCAGCCGGGCCGGGCCGCCCCTCCGGAGCCCCGCGCCCCCCAAGCCGCCGCCGCTGCCCGGTGCGGGAAGGGGAGCCCCGCCTCCGCCGCCCGTCGGGGGTTTCACGAGTTTCCCTGGCAACGAGTGCGGGGCGGGGCTCGGCGCTTCCGTTACCGAAGTGCCCGAGAAGGCGGGGACGGGCCGGGGCCGGTGCCGGGTGTTCCGCTGCTGCCGCGGCCGCCGCCCCGCGCCCGGTGAGTGGCCCCGCGGGGCGGCACCGGCCCCGCCGGCACAGGGGAGCCGGGCTGCACCGGGGCTCCCTTTGTCTGCGGGCTGGGAGCGCTGGCACGGAGCGCCCGGGGCGCGGCGGGAGCGCGGCCCCCCGTTAGCCCGCGGCGGGCGGTGCCCCGGGAGCGGTACCGGGGTGTGCGGAGCGGGGCTGCGCCTCCTGCTCGCCGGCACCGGCACCGGGACCGCCCCGGAGCTGCGGGCTCGGGAGCCGCCGGTCGGGAGAACAAGGGAGCCCGCGGTGGGCTGGGCGGCTCCGTGCCCTGTTCCCCGCCGAAGCGGCCCCCGGTGAGGTGCGGCGGGAGAGGAGCGGGGCGGGCGGGGCCGAGCGGAGCGGAGCCGTGTGCGGGAGCGGAGAGCAGAGGAGCGGGGCGGGCGGAGCGGTGTGCGGGAGCGGAGCGGTGTGCGGGAGGGAGCGGAGAGCAGCGGAGAGCAGCGGGCGGTGCAGTGCGGTGCATTGTGTGTGCGCGCTGAGATGCGGTGGGTGCGGTGCCGCCCGGGTGCAGGGCTGCCCCTGGTCCCGGAGTTCCTAACTCCCTAAAGTCAGCCCCAGCCCGAGGTTAGGAGGGGCCTGGAGAGGCTTCAGGAATGAGTAAATTAATTACAGACACCGTTTATGTCACATCCGCTGGGAGCACGGAGGGAGCCCGGGGCTGTCGCCTTTTCGAGAGCAAAAAACGGGATTGATGCAACTTCCTGCGGGTTTCGGGAGTCGGAGCCGGTGTTACCGTCGTGTTTTGCTCCAGAACGTCCCACTGGGGATTTACAGCTGGACGCTGGGGCCGGCTGAGATGTCCGTCCTTGCGCTTCTCCGCAGAGCTGCTGCTGTACCCGGGACCCCCGTGCCATGATCACATCCCGCACCGCCTGGGATCTGGGGTCCGGGCCCTCCGCCGGAGCCGCCTGGAACACCAAGGACCTTGCCCCGGCCGGTGAGTACAGCGCGGTGCCTCGTCCTTGCCCCTTGGGGCTCAGCCTGCCGCGCTCACGCCCTGCGCACTGGGAAAGGAGAGGCTGGGAACAGGCCAGCCTGCATTTTTCACATTTCTTTCCGGATGAAGGTCAAGATTTGAGAAACGGGGACTCAGAAGGAGGCACAAAGCTCTGGGCAGCCAGCTGGTGAGAAGAGAGGGCTGCCTCCAGCTCCCTCCTGGCCCTTCCAAGTGGGAAACTTAGGGAGAAATGTTAAAATTTAACATGTAAGATAGAAAACAGAGTGATCTGCGTGGCAGGGCGAATTCCCAGCCTCTTCCCAGCCTTGGTTCCTTGGAAGAGCTCCTTAACCCTCCCTGGCTCACGGACCCCATGGGTGAGTTTAGTGGGAGTTTTCCTCTGTGGAAGCTGAGCTGCTTTGCCGGCGGGCGGGCAGCTGCCTGCCCCAACCTGCCGCCGCTTGTTGGGAAACAGCCCTTCCCACCTCTCTCACCAATGGTGCTGAATGGGTTTTGTCAAAGGGGGAGGCTGAACCCCCCTATTTGGACTGGTTTTGCTCTTGGCTTCAGCATTTGCCATCCCTTTGTGCTGGCAGCCACTTCTCTGGGCACAGCTTCTTCTCTGGCACTCAGGCCAGTCCAGCCAAATGCTGGTTGGCATCAAAGCCTCCAGAACCAGGTTTTCTCAGCACTTTTTCTGCCCAACGGCTGCTCCTGCCTGTGCTGGAGAAGTTATTGCCTGGGATGGGGAAGTCATTGCCTGTTACCCGGGTATTCATCAGTACTTGGGAAACACTCAATTTTCATGGCGCGCGCAAAATGTTATGGATAATTAGAGGATGGAAGGAAGTCCTGAGTGATGGACTCACTTCATAAGGGCACATCTCCCTCCAGACGTTGCTTCCACTCCTGGCCCAACTTCCTCTGGATGGTTTGGGGAAAAACTGCATTATTGAGGTTTGGCTTGTGAGTGATTGATTTTTTTTCCCTGCCAGCTGGAGAAGAGATTTGGCCACCTGCAATGGTGGCAGTGCTTGTGGCAGACAGGTGGGGAGGGGGCACAGGGTCCCCGAGCAGTGGGATGTAGCTCTCGCCAGCTGCTTTTCCTGTAGAAGAGGAGGACACAGCCATGGGAGAAGGCTTTTTGAGTTGTTGTTTCCTTCTGTGTGGCTCAGCAGGACAGGGAAGTGCTGCCCTGGCTGCTTTTGGGTTTGGCTGCTTGACAAATGAAGGAAATATTTGGGGGCAGTGGAGGGAGGTGACGCTGTCAGGGTCCGTCTGTCTGGTTTTGGTGATGCAAGCTGGCTTTGGCAGCTTTTCTGAGATAGGATCACAGGAAGTGGAGCAGCTTGGCAAGGGGTAGAGCTGGGATATCCTTGGTGGGGGGACAGATCTGGTCCTGCAGAGGCCAGACAGAAGCTACACCCTGAATTCTCATTACTAGTCATTGGCAACCAGTCTCCACCCCCCGGAGGGCTAGTTTTTCTAATTAACATAATTAACATTTTTAATAAAAGTCATGCACTGTCGCTGCCACACTAGTGTGGTGGCGGCAGCAGGGGTTTGCTGAGCTGGCCAAAGGCTGTGTCTGTGCTGGGCTGCCAGGTGGATCCAGTGATGCTCTTTGCTCCATCCCAGGCCGTGGGCAGGACAGGCTCAGCACTGGGAGCGGAGCAGGCGCCTCTCCCCGTGTTCCTCTGCTACCAGCACTGCTTCACCAAAAAATCCTCAGCGTGAACTGGCCGGACGCTGCAAACCCCCGTGGGCTCTGCCGGGCTCTCCAGGTGAGGAATGTTGAGCCAGCCATGGCATGTATGGGGAGGGCAGTTTTAGGGTGATGGGGAGGATGCCCTGCACCCATCTGGGCTATCCAGGTGGGAACCAACTGGTTCCCTCCCTCACCAGAACCAGTTTGTGTCTGGACCCCAGCAGCGTGTGCCTCAAGCAGAGCTGCTGCCTGGGTGGGGAGAGAAAAGCATCTCTGGGGAGTCAAAAGCCATCAAAAATGGGGAACAGTATTCATAACAGAATAGTATTTTCTGTCACTTATGGGTCCTGTTGGGAGGAGAGCTCAAGGCAAAAGTGTGATAAGAAAATGCAGTGCTGTGAGGTGGTGTTTGTCAGTGGGATGGAGGAGAAGGAGGTGGAAGGATGCCACGGCCAGGGCCAATGTCAGGACACCATGTACTGGTGTAGCTGCCACTAGTTCATTCCAGGCTTCAGGCAAAACATTCAAATTCGCCTTCTTTGAAAAGAAGGAAAGCATCTTCTTATCACACACCAGCCTCAATGAATTCCCTTTGGCAAAACCCTTCTGGAGTCTCAGATGTAGAGGCACCGCAGACACGCGGCTTCTCCAGGAGGATGCTGCCGCCTCCTTCCAAATTACTCCCAAATTGCTGGCATGTACCAAGTATTTGTCCCTCTGCTGCAGTGAGGTTTCCCTGGCATCATTGGCCTGTGGGGTGATGCCACAAGCTCTGAGATAAGATTTAAGAAAGAAAAGGCATTATTGTGAGGGTGAGCTTGGCTGATCATCCCCTTTTATAGCAGCCTTATGAAAGCTCCTTTCACATTTCTTCTGATTTTCTTTTGGAGCTGGGCTGCATCCACAGGTCACGTGCCATGCCTGCAAGTCAGAGTCTTTATTCTTGAGGCCATAGAGGGAAAAATAGGAGATATTCAGAATAACTCTGTGGCCAAGCTGAGCAAAGTATTTTATGTGGAGAACTAAAAACATAAGTTCATTGTGGCAGCTTCCCAGCACAGACCTCCCTTGGAGGAAGGGTTTCCCCAGGCTCCACTCTTCTGTCTTCTGCACTTCCCGCCCTGCTCACTCCTCCTGGCCAGTCCCGTGAAGTACCAGCTGCTGGCACCGTGTCCAGCGTGGTGTGGGCGGTCGCTGTCTCAGCTCCCTGACCTGTTTCTGCTGCTGGCCGCAGGCGCTGCGGGACACGACGTGCAAGCGGCGGGAGGAGCCGCGGCCCCGAGCCCCGGCCCCGGCCCCAGAGGAGCCGCCTGCATCCCCCCGTGAGCCAGAGGCTGCCGCAGCAGTGCAGGCAGCCTCCACCATGAACCTGGAGAAACCAGGTAAGGGGAGAGCAGGGGTGCAGTGCCGGGCGCTCAGGAGGAGGGATGGGGTGGGATGGAATGAGGGCTTGGGATCTCCAGTGGGTGTCGGGGAAACCTCTCCTCTTTTGGGGTGCACATAGATGTGTGGCTGTGCTCACTGTAGGAACGGGTCACAGTAGAAATCCAACACCAGCCAGCTGCTGGCTGGTGACAGGGACTGATGAATTATTGAGCTGGATGAACAGAGCAGGTGAGCTCCGATGAACTGTTGTTTCCTCCTTCTTAAGGAAAATGTAACTGTGTGGAAACGCTTGCAGGGTGCGTGGCTGTGCCAGGGTAGGGAAATCCCATGGTTTCTTGTCTTTCTCCATCAGGATTGAATTGTGTGAGCTTGTCAGGGCACATCTTGGGAGCTGCTCCTGGCCTGATCCCCAGCTGCATCCCAGAGCAGCTCTTCAGGTGGGGTTATGGCCAGGAAGGGGCAGGGGTGCAGGAGAAAGGGAGACTGATTGACAGTGGTAACAGGCCAGAGCTGATGAACTGATATCTTTCCAAATGGCCTTTTGAATTTTGCAAATTTCTGCATTTATGCCCTGCCTGCCACACTCAGACCATGCATGACCACCAATACACCTGCCCAGGGGGAGATGTAACACAGGGCTGGTTGGCGTCTGCTCTCCCATGGATATTGTCACAGGAAGAAGGTGCTGGAGTGTGGAGGAAGTCATGATCCATGGGGGATTTTCCTGCCTGGCAGTTTGACTTGCAGCTGAGTGTTGTGGCTCTCAACCTGGCTCTGCCTTGGGTGCCAGCCCAGGATTAGTGTGAATGATGTGTGCAGATGTGTAGTGTGTCCACAGGAGCCTGGTCCTTCCTGTAATTTCATCTTATCGCTGCCCAAGGGGTGAAAGCTGGCATTCCTGTCCATTTTGGAGATTTCGGGGTGGGTTTTTTAGGTTTTTGTTTGGGCTTTTGGGTGTTGATTTTAGAGAGAAGACCACGGTCCCCTGCCTGAGCTGGGCTGAGCTTTCAGCATGGAAAGAAAGAAAAGCCAGCACTTTTGTGGTATCCAGGCCATGGCAGGAAGACACAACCTAGTCATCACTTCTGCAGCCGCTGCTGGATAAGTCTCATGGTGTGCAGTCAGCAGCAGAGTTGTGGTTTGGTCCCAGCATTTCATCTTTTTGTGCATTACACTGCCTCCTTAACTCCATTTAGGGGTAGAAAAATCTGACTCACAGACAAAAAAGTCTCTCTTTTTCCCATGAAGCAGGCAGCATCTTCCCACAGGCAGGGTGGTGATTCCCAGCACCAGCTCCTGCCTGTGAAACCTCAGGTTTCTGGTGGCAGTAGATGAAATCCACGGCAGGCAGGGAAGGGCGCCGGGCAGCCGGGATCCTGACCGTCAGTTCTGCCACTGCAGTGCCTCATCCCCACATTGGGAATGAGTCACGCCAGCTCATTGCTTCTTGGGAACTACCAGGTCATTTGGTAGGCTCTGATGTACGGCCAGGTTGGCTTCTGTCAGCACTGGTGGCTCTATTAACATGCAGAAAGTGATGTTTAAAATAATACTAGGAAGGTTAGAAAGCCAAACACACAAGGATTAGGCAATATGGCCATTCAGGGTACCTGTATAATTTTAATTTTGCTTCCATTATGTTTGTGTGTAATGACGCAGACTTTAATGACATGATCACACACTGCTTTTCCACCGGCACCTGCTCATTCAGAAGAAAGGATGCCGGGGTGAATCAGCGTCGTGCTGAAGGCGGTTGTTATCTGACCGAGGCAGCAACATTTCAGCTTGTGATGGGGCTGGGTCATGGTGCAGTGGTGTGGGCAGGTGCTCTGTGTTGCGCCCTGGGATGCTCTGCTGGCGTTGGCAGATCCCTTTGGCTCCCACCCAGCTGGACCCCACTGCTAGCCAGGCCTGCTCTGGTGAGCACCCTGGCACCCAGGATGTGCCTCTGACACGTCACTGCACTCTCTGGGACTTGTGCAAGTCCAATTTCCTGCATTCCCATCTCCAGCTCAGCCCCTGGGGACTCCTCATGGCTGGCATTCTGCTCCCCAGTGAGGTGGCTGTGTCCTGACCAGCTCCATCTTTGCTCACGCTGCAGGAGGGAGGCTCTGCAGTGGGAAACGTGCCAGCCTGCCCACGGCCCGGCCCTTCCCCGTGATCCAGGAGGTGATGGCCTCCATGGCACATCTGCAGAAGGAGAAGCTGCGGCTGCAGGAGGAGCTGCTGGAGCTGCAGGAGAAGCTCACTGCCCAGGAGAACAATGAGCTCTCCCTCTCTCTCCAACTGCAAGGCCAGGTATGGGGGGACAGGGTGATGCAAGGGGTCCATCAGGGTCTTCAGCCACAGGCTGTGGCTTGGCTGGAGCACTGTGGCATGCAGTTAGTGGTTGACTGCCCTTGGAAGGAGTGTAGGATCTCCATCACTGAGCATCTTCTTCGCTGGGTGCTCCTGAGCACTGGCTTTGGCTGTGCCTCCTTTGGGATGCTTGCAGTCCCCAGTCATAGCAATGCGGAGCAAAGCAATACACACCCCCTTGTGCATCCAAAGGAGATCAGTTTATTGTAGAAATCACACCCTTTATATACCTTTTATCTCTACCTGACACAACTGACATCAAACCAAGACCCAACAGAACTTAAGAGAAGGAAGGCACCCATTGGCTGGCCCAGCTGCAGTGCTGCTGTCCGGGCGTTCTACCATCCAGTCACTTTTCTGCTCATACACTGTCCACCTGTCCCTCCAGCCTCCCTTCCAACTGACCCTCTCCTCACTCCTAACTGCCTCTCACCCCTCAACTGACTTCCAACCATCCGGCCTGCAGCTGTGCCTTTCCCATAGGGCCTTCTGGTCAGAGTAAACCTTGAACACTTTTACAATTATAAACCAAATCCTGCATCTCCCCGCTGTTTTAATTAAGCAACAAAAACCTACTAGGAAAACCCCAAACTATTTCTAAGACATTAATAACAGTAATAACAGTTCCAACTATAGCAACTTTTCAAAAACTGTAACATAGGCATATAACATTGTAACTATATACACATAGAATCAGGGTGGTGTGGCCTTGAGGGAATCCACTTAACTTGGTGGCCTGTAGAGACACAAGCATAACCTCTACCCCGTATCAACAAGTCCAGTGGTCCTTTCCATTCTCCAGTCTGTAAGTCCTTTATCATCACAGGAGATTTTGGATGAGCCTTTGTGTCAAAGGAATATTGCCTTTCACGTGCTGTTTGTCCTGTCTCATCACAATTTAAAAAATTGAGGACATATAAGGCCTTGGCTAATCTATTGTGAGGGCACTCCAACTTTCCCTCTTTTTGTTTTTAAATACGAAACCAAACACTACACCCAATGACACCGCAATAGAGCTGACAAGGGTGTGTGGCTCTGTGGACATGACATAGCCACGAGGGCTTTGGGCATCAGGATGCAGCTCTGCACCAGTCATCCATCCACTCAGCACAGGACAGCTGCTGCAGGGTCAGCTTGTTAGACCGACCTAGCAGTTTAATTTTAGTGACTTCCAGCAGGTGGAAAGTGAATGTGAAGGCACAGAGTTGTCTGATGAAGGGACAGGTTTTGGTCACTGTGACACTCCCCCTCAAAACTACCTCCTGCACTGATGCAGGCACATCCTCAGCACGAGTGCTTGGGTTGTTCCAGGGACATGGAAATTTTGGCTGCTCGTAAAGAGATTTGCATGTGGCTGTTGTGGAAGCTGTTACAGTCAGGTTCTGCTTGTTCCACGGGTGTCAGAAAGGAGGAGGTAATTGTCCTGCATTTGGTTGGCATGCTCTGCATGACACAAGCGTGAGCACAGCGGGATCTGGCCCCACGCTGGCCAGTTCGGCAGCAAGCGCAGCCAACACCAGCCGGAGTGAAGAGCTGGCCCAAACTCCCAAAGCTTTGGGATGGCCGGGCCACGGCTCGAGCCAGATCCAGCTGCCAAAGACTCCCTGTCACGTCCAGAGAGCAGGATACAGCTGGAGATGCCCGAGCAGGTAGGGGATGGAGGAACATTGACGTTTTTGGGCGCCACAGCACAGGGAATGGTGGGCAGGCTCCGGCGTGTGCGCCGACTGATTGGGCTGGCGGCTTTCCCGGAACAAGCCGCGACTCTTTTCTTCTCAGTATCTCTCCTCCCTTAAAAATACTTATAAAAATAACTTAATAATTTCCCTCAGTGGATATGGAAATGGGGTTTTCCCACTCAAACGCTCGGCACTCACTTGGCCCCCAGCCAGAGCCAGGGAGACTTGCTGTGGAAGGGGGGGATTCCGATCCTGGCTGGGAGCAGCCTCCTTTCCCCAGCTGTAGCTGGGAGCTCCAGCCATGCTCCAGCTTCCAGCTGTGCCCAGCACAGGGCACACGGAGGGACTGCCCACCCTGCTGCCATCTCTGCAAGGGTGCGGCTGAATAATTTACCAGATTAATTACAGCCCCATGTCAGCACACCTGCATTGGTTATTAATCAGCAGTTCCTAAATTATGGTTCAGGGAGGGCCAGTTGCTTGCTGGTTATTGGGATGGGGCAATATCCAGGTGCGTCCCAGAGTGGGGTTTGGTGGCTTTCTGGAGTGGGGAAACTGGGAGCTGGGCTGAGATCTGGGGAATGGTGATCAAGTGAGGGAGAGAGCAGGTGGGCAAACCCCTCTTCAACACAGCCCATGAGACTGCTGGCTTCACCAAGCACTCACTGCTGCTGTTTATTCCAATAACTGCATATTTTGGGAGAGTCTCACTGGTCTCCACACAAAAAAAGGTTGAGGATTTTTGAAACCCACCTGGTTTTGCAGGGAGGGCAGCCTGGTCCCGTGAGATAGGCTGATGCCCAGATAGGGGTTGATGGAGAGCATCATCCCATGGGACTCAGACAGGTGGCCTTCTTGAAGAGCTCTTGCTCCCTCTTTGCACCAAGATAACTTTCCTAGAAAGAAAAATAGAGAAGGTAGAGCAAAGCTGGTTGTGAGGGCAGGACAAGGCACTTCTGGCTCTTCAAACACAGTTATGGATAGGTTTGTTTTTTCCCTTCTCCAAAGATGATACCTTTTTATTTTTTTTAATAATGGTTTCTGCTGATGCTCAACATGGACAAATTATACCCATGGTTGAACAAGGTCAAAGCAAAGCTTTCATTAATGCTCATTATAATCAGCTCGTGTGAATCAGGTGCTCAGAGCCAGGTTGAAAATTAAAGCATAACGAAAGTGTGAGCCAGCCTGGATGTTGATGGCTGGGGCAGCACTGCAGAGTCTCCTCTGAAAGCTGCTGAGGTGCCTCTTTTTGGTTAACCTGGTCTGTGTTGACAGGTGGAAACTCTGAAGGCAAAGCTCCTGGAGCAGGCGCAGGAGATCAGCCGGCTGCGCTCGGAGCAGGTGAGCTGCCACTGGGATGGGCCTGAGCCACCCTTGCCCTGAGGGACACTGGAGCTCTGGGTCACTGAGGAGGAAGGGGGAACACAGGTTGGGCGGAGATGGATTAAACCTCCCCAGGGTCACAGTTTGGACTGTGCAGGCCAAGAGACACTGAGGAACAAAAGTGTGTGATTTTCTGTCCAATGCAATGTCATACTGGTGACCCTAGGGCTGTCACCCTGTGTGGGAAGTGAAAGCCCCTCTGTGGGTTGGGACTCCCCTGGGGCAGCAGGAGGCTCATCAATGCAGCAGGCTGAGTGATTCCCAATGGGGCAGGCAGGAACTCCCTGAGAAGGGCACACTGAAGGCTACTCCATGCAGTGGGCTGCGGGATCCATGAGGGCAGCAAGCTGGGCTCTGTGGAGATTCCATGTCCTGTCCCATCCCCTCCCGGCACAGGGAGGCACAGATGCAGAGAAGCACCGGGACCTGCTGGCGGCCGAGAACGAGCGCCTGCGGCAGGAGATGAAAGCGTGCGAGGGGGAGCTGCGGGAGCTGCAGCGGCAGCAGCAGGCGCCGTGCCGGGACTGCCCCCACCTGCAGGTGGGTCGCCGGTGGTGGCGATGGTGGTGGCAGGGTGACGGGCCCCTATGGGTGGCATGGCCTTGGCTGTCCTGTCCTTTGCCAGGAGAACACCAAGCTGCAGGAGCAGCTGTCCCAGCTGCAGCAGGAAGCAGAGGAGACGCGGGCCAAGCTGGTGGAGCTGGACCTGGAGGTGCAGCAGAAGACGAACCGCTTGGCTGAGGTGGAGCTGCGGCTCAAGGACTCCCTGGCTGAGAGGGCCGAGGAGGAGGAGCGGCTCAGCCGGCGGCTGCGGGACAGTCAGGAGACCATCGCCAGCCTCAAGTCCCAGCCCCAGCAGATAAAGGTGAGCTCTCCATTTTTCCTGGATGGGCTGGGTGCCTTATGGTGCCCTGTAGGTGCCCTGCAAGTGCTGTCTGTCTCTCTGCCCTGAGCACATTAGCACAGCACCATGATTCCGTAAATTATCTCCTTCTGGGCCAGCAACAGCTCCATCCCAGGCCCTTCAGGTGCTGTTTCCTCAGTACAGCCCATCTGTGGGTGCTTTCCTCTGCAGTACATCATCAAGACGGTGGAGGTGGAGTCAGCCAAGGCAAAACAAGCCCTGTGCGAGACCCAGTCCCGAAACCAGTACCTGCAGGAGCAGGTCGGGATGCAAAAGCAGGTGCTGAAGGAGATGGAGCAGCAGCTGCAGAGGTCCCAGAAGACGGAGGCTCAGCTCCGAGCTCAGGTCTGAGTGCGATAGGTGTAAATCATTCTCTGCATGCCTGGTGCTTGCCAGGTGACACGGTGTGGCAGCAGCTGGGCACACACTCAGTGTCATCCCCCGCTTGCTCCTCTCCCAGATCATGATGTACGAGGCTGAGCTGGAGCGAGCCCATGGGCAGATGCTGGAGGAGATGCAGGCAATGGAGGAGGAGAAGAACCACGCCATTGAAGAGGCATTTTCCCGCGCCCAGGTGGAGATGAAGGCAGTGCATGAGAATCTGGCAGGTGAGGCAGGTGCAGGGGGCTCACAGGGTTCCCTGACTGGTGTTGGGGTGTCATCATCTGCCCCTCACCCTGCCTGGTGCCTGCAGGTGTCCGGACCAACCTGCTGACGCTGCAGCCGGCGCTGCGCACCCTCACCCATGACTACAACAACCTGAAGCGTCAGGTCCGGGACTTCCCCGTGCTTCTCCAGGAGACCCTGCGCAGCGCCAGGGCCGAGGTGAGCCCCCCTGGGAGCACCACCCAGCACCCCTCCATGCGGGGTGGAGGTGCTGGGGTGTCACTGAGCCACTGGTCTCCGCTGTCCCCAGATCAGCCAGGCCATCGAGGAGGTGCACAGCACCAACCGGGAGCTGCTGCGCAAGTACCGTCGGGAGCTGCAGCTTCGCAAGAAATGTCACAACGAGCTGGTGCGGCTCAAAGGTGTGTGGGGTGTGGTGTCCCTGAGTTGGGACAGGAGGGACATGGGAGCATCACCATACGGTGGTTGGGTTGGCTGCAGGATGCTTCAGCCCACCTGGTGTTTGATGGCTGACTCCCTGCTTCTCTCCTCCAAGGAAACATCCGTGTTTTTGGGCGAGTCCGCCCCATCACGAAGGAGGATGGGGATGGCCCTGAGGCAGCCAATGCTGTGACCTTTGATGCTGATGATGACGCTGTCCTGTACCTCCTGCACAAGGGGAAACAGGTGTCATTTGAGCTGGATAAGGTCTTCCCACCACAAGCATCTCAGGAGGAGGTGAGTGCTGCCGTCCACACTGCTGGTGTGAGGGGGGAAGGTAGCTATCTTCTCCTCACTCTCCCATCTCGCCCAGGTGTTTCAGGAGGTTCAAGCCCTGGTCACCTCCTGCATTGATGGCTACAATGTCTGCATCTTTGCCTATGGGCAGACAGGGGCAGGAAAAACCTACACGATGGAGGTGAGTTTGCTTGGCTTCATTTCCATCTTCTTCCTCTGCTTCCCACCCTGCAGTGCCCAGTCTCATCACCCAGGCTGGTGGCCAGCTCCAACCTGGTGTGCACCAGTGATGGTCACTGCTGCTCTACCACATCCCCCTGGGCTTTGCTTCTGCTCAGAAAAAATACAGAATAAAGTGCCAAAGGGTGATTTTTGCCCATTTGTCACCTCAATCCTTCAGGGGACGGCAGCAAACCCAGGGATCAACCAGCGGGCCCTGCAGCTTCTCTTCTCCGAGGTGCGGGGCAAGGCGGCCGACTGGGACTATGCCATCACTGTCAGTGCTGCTGAGATCTACAACGAGGCACTCAGGTACAGGAAGGGGAAGAAGCTTTTTTTGGACATCACCCCATCCTGCTCTCTCCCATGTCCCTCCACCCCTGCCTAGGCCTCAAAGCTTGTCACTGGACCCTGGATGCTGCATTTGTCCCTGCAAGGATTTATTTTTAATTTACTTGGTGCACACTGCCCTTCCCATGAGCTTCATCACTTACACAGACTCCCAGCTGTGCCACCACTCCCACTCTCTGGCCCTGATGCAGTGGTGGGGGCATCCCCTTCTCCTCCCCTCCCCTGCCCACAGACACTATATTTAGGAGTTTGTAACTGGGAGCTGAAACATGAGAAATATTTTCCTTCCTAGTCCAGCCACAGCAGGGGAGGAGTCTGGGAACACATCCATGAGAATAACCAGGAACAGGAATGGGAGCATGGTCTGAGTTGGGTGAGAGGAGGCACATGGGAGCCAAGAGAGTTAAGGTCTATAAATAGGATGTGCAGCTTTCCTGGGAAGAGATGGCTGCTCTGGCAGTGTTGGCACACAGCCCTGAGTCATGGAATGGATGCCAGCACCCCCCTGGGATGGGAATGATAATGGGTTCCATTTTGCCCAGGGACTTGCTGGGGAAGGAGCCGCAGGAGAAGCTGGAGATCAAGCTGTGCCCTGATGGCAGTGGGCAGCTCTACGTGCCTGGTCTCACCGAGTTCAGGGTGCAGAGCGTGGAGGACATCAACAAGGTATGGGGAGATGGGGGTGGCGGGCACAGGAGGGTGGCAGCAGGGGTGCAGTGAACTGGGGAGGGGTCTTTGGGGGGGAGGGTGTGACTCCTGGATTTGGGAGCATTTCTGAGGCCATGGGGAGCAACAGAGACCAAAATAGGTCCCTGGGTGTGATGTGACGGTCACTGTCCCATGGGATGAGCCACAGGGGGTTAAAAATAAAAGCGTGGGGCCCAGAATGTTCCTGAGGGATTAGTGGGATGCGGCTGTCACTGCAGTGCCCTCCCTGTCACCCCCTGCCTTTGGTGCATCACTCAGGCTGAGACCTGACAGCCGTCATTACCCTGATGGTCCAGGCACCCCATGGGGGGCTGATGCTCAGGCTACATCCCTGGCCATCCCTGGATCACAGGAGATTTGTGGTGGGACTGGGGCAGGTTGGCCTCACCCCCTCAACTCCCTGGGCTCCCCCAGGTCTTTGAGTTTGGCCACATCAAGCGGGTGACAGAGTGCACCAACCTGAATGAGCACAGCTCTCGCTCCCACGCGCTCCTCATCGTCACCGTCCGCGGCCTCGACCGCAGCACGGGGCTCCGCACCACAGGTGGGTGTCACACAGCAAACCCTCACTGAGGCACCTGGGCTGTGGCATCCCGGGGCTGTGCAGGGCTGGGCGCTGATGCCAGCCCTGGGGTTTGGCTGTGTGTCCTCAGGGAAGCTGAACCTGGTGGACCTGGCGGGCTCGGAGCGGGTCGGGCGGTCGGGCGCGGAGGGCAGCCGGCTCCGCGAGGCGCAGCACATCAACAAGTCCCTGTCGGCGCTGGGCGATGTCATCTACGCCCTGCGCTCCCGGCAGGGCCACGTGCCCTTCCGCAACTCCAAGCTGACCTACCTGCTGCAGGACTCGCTCAGCGGCGACAGCAAGACCCTCATGATGGTGCAGGTAGGGGCTGGGCACCCGGTGCCTGTATCCCCATAGCCAGGCAATGTGATCTCTCCAGTTGCTTCTTGCCCCAGTGCTGAGGGAGGCTGGAGGCAGGAGTTGGGCTGGAATCAAGGAACAGGGCTTGCCCATGGGACATGTTCCAGTCTGTAATCATGGTGCAGCAGCAGCTCTCTCCCTGTCTCTGCACCCTAGACAAGGCCAAGGAGTGGGAATTAACTCAGAGGTCCACAATCCTGCCCTCCCTGCCTGCATATGGATGCTATCCCTATGGGCACAACCTCTTTGTATATTGTCATCTCCCCATCCCCTCTCTTTCTTGGAGGACTTCAAGCTCTGGCAGCCTTTCCACCCCTGCCCTGTGATCCTCAACTCCCAGCTGCTGGCACTCACTCTGAGTCCCCATGGGGGCTGCTTGAGGCCTGCACCTGCCATGGCTATTCCCGGCTGCTCCTTGCACTGGGGCAGTTGGTGACAGGGAATCCAGCTGGCTCAGACACTGACCCAGGCATGGATGGACAGGGCTAGCCTGGGAGGGGCAGGTTAATAATAGCATCTCACTGGCCAGCAGCAGCGGGTTTTCTAGGGGGGAGCCCCTGGGGTGCACAGGCAGCTGCCAGGGTGACTTTGTGCCTTTTCCTCCCTGACCACAGGTGTCCCCTGCCGAGAAGAACACCAGTGAGACGCTGTGCTCCCTGAAGTTTGCCGAGAGGGTTCGCTCTGTGGAGCTGGGGCCTGTCTCCCGCAAGGCTGAGCTGGGCTCTTGGCCCAGCCAGGAGCACCTGGAGGTACTCAAGACACTGCTGGTGCCCTTTCTTCCTCTTCACCCTCACCCCAGGGATCCTCCCTGTTTTGCCCCCACACATGGTCCCCAGAGCTATTGGATGTTCCCCTAGAGCCGCCTCCACTGGGGACAATCACCTGGTGGGATGCAGGTTGTCCCCAAACTGCAGTGTCCAGCCAATACTGCCACCTTGGCTGTTCCAAGCCCTGTTTTGCAGCAGCCCCATGGTACCCCCGAGAACATTTGAACACCACTACCCAGGCACGCTCTATCTGCCTGTGAACCCATCCCATTTCTTCCCTCTGGGGCCTGGCCTGGGCTGACTCTGAGGCTTTGTCCCCTCTCCTCCCAGGGTGACTCACCGGGTTCCACAGCATCACCTGGCCGGGGCCACGCATCCCCCAGCCCGGGGCAGCTCTCCAGTCGCTCTGCCTCCATCCGTAGGAAGCTCCAGACCTCAGGTGGGTGGTGGGACAGCTTGAGAGCCCAGACAGGGTCCCTCCATCCTGGGAGGCTCCAGCTGCCAGCCCATGGCAAAGCCTGCAGCAGGAAGTGAGCAGCTCTGTAGTCAACTCATTAGCTAATGACTAATTAGCCGTGGTTAGCACTTCCCCAAGAGTGCCCTGGTTCAAAGGCACTGCTGATGGCTTGGGGGACAAGGGGAGGGCAATGCCACCAGGCTGAACCTCTTTCCCCTTTGATTTCAGCCTGACTTAGGGGCAGAGGGCTGACAGGTGAGTGCCTGTGGCTGGTGCTGGTGGAGGGCTCTGCTTTACCCTGCTTCCCTGGCAGGGCAGGGCTGCTGGACTGTGCAGGGATGCTCCTGGGAATGCTTGTGGTGCCACCTCCTGCTACAATGCCCCCTGACAGGGCTGGGGCACTGGTGGCTGTGCCCCTGGCTGCTGTAACCTATGCATGTCTCCCCTTAGGGAAGCTGAGGCCAGTCCCCCTGTGATGAGTGCCAGCCACAGCAGCAAACCTGCTGCAGGACTCAGCCCCTCACAGTGACACAGACTGCTGCTGGAAGACATGAAGGCTTTGGTGCCATTTCCTTGGCCACCAGGACCCATGACCAGAGGGTGATGGCACCTCTCACCATGAGCAGCATGGGGTCAGGGTCTCCCAGCAGCCAGCCTCCCCCTCTCAGGGTAGGGGACAGTGGTGCTGGGCAGAGATCTGCCCTCTCAGATGCTCAGTTCTGTGAGTTTATTTTTGCTGGACAGATGTTTTTAGTCAGAGCAGGGAGCTGCTAGGTGCTCCCTCCATCTCTCCAGCTTTACTTTTACAATGAGATCTGGCTGGAAGGGGTGCACAGACCCAGACCAGCCCCTGGCCCTGCCTCTGCTGCTGCCATAGGGCCAGCCTGGCCACAGCTCCTGCAGGACTGTGTCTGGGCAGCTGCCCAATGTCTTTCAGAGCAGTGCTTCCTCCACTTTAAGCCACAAAAAAATCCCAACAGCTCCTTTCCCTGTCAGTTTCTCAAGCCCTGTTGTTGCATGAAGGCCCCCGGTGCTGTGCATGAGCCGAGCTGCTCTTCCTCGTGGTGCTGGTGCTGCCAGGGCCCCACGCTGGCACCAGGGGGGATGGAGCAGTCTCGAATGAAGCTATTGTAAAGTAATTTACCAGTTGTCTTGTCAAGAGAGATCACAGTGTGGTCAAGATGAAAGTGTTTGAAATATTTATACCTGTTTACATGGTCTTGGAATGGAGAACTAGTGGAAAACAAAAGACCCCAAACCGCCAGCCCAAAAGCCTCTTGGCTTATGTCTGGGGATGGTGGTTGGCAGGGGCATGGGAGGGAATGGCACTGCCCTTGGACCTCTCAACACCCACCTGTGGGTACATTTCCTCCTGCTGCAAACCCCTGCTGGATGCACTGATGGCTCTTTCCACCACAGCCCTCTCCTCTCACACTTCCATGGCATATTCTATTTAAAAACAAAAAAGGGAAAAATAAATTTAGCATTTTGTAAGATTAGATGTTTCTATGTATTTTAATATTAAAAAATATCCTGTTTTGTAACAAAACTTATTTTAAATAAACTCTTAAAGCCAGTCCTCCTGTGCTGCACTGTTCTTGAACCCTGCTTGAGGTGGGGTGGGTGCTTCTTCCCTCCTCCCAGCATTTCCCATAAGTCTGGAAAAGCCCATCATATCCTTCCCCTTGCAGCTGCCCCCGGGGCCAGCCTGGCAGCACAGTCCCCATCCCAGTTTGCAGCTATCAGGCTCCTGCAATAAGCAGGAGAGCAATGGTTAAATCCGAAGTGAGTCCCAATGCGCCCATGTCCTGCTCCACCTTGTCCTGCCCTGCCTCACATCCCAACAATAGGCTGGTGGCTGGCAGAGCCTTTTCACACCTCATGGGGGTCCAGGCATTGGATTATCACCAGATAAAGCAGGAAGCAGCTGCAGAGCAGGAGGACACACACCCTGTGAGTCTCCTGGTACTCGAAGCAGGCAGCACTCACCGTGTCCTGCACAGGCTCAGTGCCAGGGCCTCTTGCTGTACAAGCCTCCTTCAGAGCCACCTCCTCCAGAGCCACGGAGCAGGGCAGGCTTTGTCCCCAAAACTTGACTGTTTGAAACACCAGCAATGTGGGGACTGGCTTTAGCGTTCCTGATGGCCCCACTCCACCTCCCCAGAACAGCCCTCCAAATACCTCCCTGGCTCAGAGGCAGCATTGTCACTCCTCCAGATCTGCTGAAGAGCTGAGGGAGGGAGATCTGTGAGCAGCCAGGGAGAAGGATGAGCCCTAAATGATGACACTGCTCCTTGGCCTGGGAACGACCCAGCAGAGTGAAACCGCCCCCGGGATTTCCACAAGCCACCTGGCAAGTGCTGGCTCTCCTGTTGTTCACCACGGCCTCCCAGCAGGAAGGGTGAGAATGTCCAGCTTCCTCTGGGACAGGCAGGGAACAGAACCCTGCTTTTCCTGGGCACTCCCAGCCAGGAGCCATGCCAAGGTGAAGAGCACTTCAAGAGATTCAGGCATTTAACACAACTTTAAAAAAAAATTACAAATATTTTAATAAAATTCATTTTAAGTTACAGATTCCTGGAGAATAGGCTCCAGTGTATAAAATGGGAGACAGGCTGGGAAGAGCAGGGAAAGCACCAACAGGAACCTCTTTCCCCAGAGGAAAGAAGAAAGAGGGACAGAAAGGTTCTGACAGACATTTATTGGGGGAAAAAAAACCAAAACCAAACTTCTAAGAATGGTCCAGTGGATGTAGAAAGACATAACTCAGTCCATGTCCCTCTGTTCCTCCACCCTTCCAAATCCTCACCCCCAAAGGCAAGCACATATGACAAGTCTTCAAGTCACGTATTTTAACAGGTCCAGGTAGACCTCATATCCAAGGACAGTCTGAAGATACTGATCTTCTGCAGCCCTGGGTGCCAGCAGGGATGCCGGAGAAGCCAAGAGAAAGTCTCTTGGTTCAGGTCCTTGAGATGCACCGGCACAGCGGCACAGTGTCTTTGATGATGTCAGACAAAGCCAAAGGGGCTGGTCCCCCAAGGCAGTTGAAGTCCCTTCTGTGTGGAAAGGGCATCCACCCCACAGCAGGCGTTTGTGGGGCGGTGGCTGCTGTCCTCAGCAGCTGCACAGCGAGAGTGGGGCCCTGGCCCACAGGGCCAAGCAACAAGAACCAACAGCACAAGCGGGAAGGAGGGGTGACAGCAGGCTCAGAGCCCTCCTGCAGGGACAGGCCAACACACAGAGCAGCCCAGAGCTTGATGCTGAGATGAAGAGTTGAAACAAGCAGCTTCCCTACAGGGCTTTGTGGAGCCCTCCACCCGCCAGGGCCTCTCACACAGCACACACGTCTCTCCACTCGGGTCCTCCATCCAGCCCGTAGGGCACCAGGGCTGGGTGGGCGACCAGCCAGGCAGATTCCACTTCCCTGCCATGCTGGAGAGGGGCAGAGGGAAAAGACTGACACACGGAGAGATCTGAAATCCAGCCAGACCACGAGCAGGGGAAGCTTGGCCACCTGTATTTGTACATGAGGAGGTGGTGGCTGTTAGTCCAGGACAGCCATGAGGAGAAGCAGTTCCCGAAAGGCACTACCATGGCGGCCACTGAGCCCAGACTTGTTCTTGACAACGTTACTGATGTTTTTCAGCTGCTTGTAGCACAACTTGCATTTGTGAAGCCTGGAAAAAAATGACAGCAGATACAGCATGAATCCTTAGTTGCCTGAGGTGTGGCTGTTCCTGCAATGCCAGAGAGGCAAATCAAGCAGGAGACAAAAGCCCTGAAAATGGCCTGGAAGAGGCTGAAATATGAGCACAGCTCTCCAAAAACACCAGGAATTCAGCCCACGTCCTGAATGAGACAGGAGAATGGCATCCACATAAGGGCTCTTTCACCCCTCTTCCCCCTTTGGCAGTACAGTCCAGAAAAAAAGGAGGTGGTGTTTTCCAAAAGCCAATTCCTGAGAGAAGCTATCCTGTGAATGAACTCAAAATCCAGGGCCTGGCTACCAAATCATGTTTCTTGTGAGGCAGAGGGAAAAGCCACACGGTGGTTTTACTCCCAATACTTTGTTTAGGTATGACTCAGGGCACAGAGGCAAAGGGAAAAGCAGTCCTTGGCCTTTTCCTCTGAGCAGGAGGGATTGGTGTTTGCAGACAAAGGGAAGGCATGCCCAGTCTGGTATCAGATCCCTGATGGCAAGGACAAAGCTCACCCAAGAGAAAGGCTGGTCCCAGGAGGAAGCAAGTGGAAGTGTGTGCCTCACCTTTCCTCTCTGCTGATGTCCACTCCAACAGAAGGTGGTGCAGCAAGAATGTCTGTGATGAGTGGCAGGAATCTCTGGAGAATGAGTTTCAGGGATGTGCAGCCAGTCTGCACATAACTGAAAAACAGAGAATGGGGTCCCACTTGAATTTCATTCCTGTCCCCCCAATACACAGCCCTCAAACAACTTCACTCTACCACCTGTAACCAGGGAAGGAGAGCAACAGCCAAGTACCAACAACACATCTGAGTTCCAAAGCTTTCACAAAGCGAGCCTGTTTCAAAGATCCTGGCACATACCCCACCTGAACAGGACCTCTCTGCTCAAGGGCAGAGATGTCCTGCCAAGGGAACCTGGCAGGAACCTCTCTCCCAGAAGAAAGAGCAGGAACTCCATCTTAAGAGAGGCTGCAATTTTTTCCTCTAAAGATGAGCCCCCAAGTCTGTTCCAGGACTTCATTCCCCTTGTTCCAAGCTAACAGCTTCATTCCCAGCAGTGTGCAAAGCCCATTTGTTTTACATGACCCCTCCTGGCTGCCAGAGCTGTCTTTAATCCAACACACCTACGACAAATCCCACTATCCTGCTCTTCCTGCCCATGTATACTTTCTGTATCTTTTCCCACACACACCTGGCAACTCCATCATCCTTTTTCAGGCTTCATATCAGCAGGATACTGTATCTGCAGTGATTTCTCAGGATTTTCCTTCAGGTACAAAATACCCAGCACAGCTCCCCTATCACTACCTATACCCTGTCTCCCCAAGCACGCCATGTTCTTGATGCCTCACCTTTCATATTTACTTTGGAGTAGTTTTTCTATCTGTGGCAGGACTATAGTACACAAATCCAGCTTCCAGAGAGACCTGAAAAAAGAAGGACATATCCTGAGACTGGAGACGGAGGCTTTACAAAGCTGAGCTGACACAAATAAGACTTCCTGGCAAATGCCCGGACAGAGACACTCAAGTTCATAGAGCAAGTTCACTGACTCCCCCTCGTGAGAGAAAGTGGCAGGTTCGGACATATTTCTTTGCCTCTCAGCAGAAACACTTTATGAAGCCCCAAGACTTTGATTTTCCTTGGCCTCAAATAACTCCAGCAGTTACTGTCACTGCAGGGTTCAGGATGTGACTACAAGCACATGAATTTCATGCTGCCATGGCCCACTGGACATGGGGCAGGTACAAGGCAGAGCTCCCAACTCCCAGCCAGGTGGCTCTTGCACATCCCAGGGGCTGACCCCATCCAGGACTCACGGTTTTTGGTTGACAATATTCAAGAGATCCACAACAACAGACAGATCGTTGATTGCCACTGCAGAGTCCAGAGAGTTCTGAGAGAGAAGGAGAAGAAAAAGTCATCTTTTGCAGAGGTCAAACTGGTTAGGCTAATGCAAATTAGTATCTACTGCTGCTTTTCCAAAACAAGGTAGAGGAAACATGAAGTTGGCTAGGGAAGACAACTCTCTCATGGGAAAGTTTTCTCCATGTTTCTTTGTGACCATTCAAGCTGCAGCATTCTGTGGTGCACCCCTGGGGACAAAAGCTGTGAGACCCTGTGTTTTGTATGAGGCAGAAGCAGCCCCAGAGAAGCAAAGAGCTGCTCAGCTGTTCCCCTCACGAGCCTCAGGTAACTCCACATGCTTGCCTTGATGTCACTGATGCTCCAAACAGCCCGCACGGCGTCCAGGTTCTTGTGGCGGCTAGTGAGCACCACACACATGGTCTCGTGGCCTTTCCTGATCTGGGACATGGCTTCCTCATCCACCAGCTCCGTCTGGCTTTGGTTTTTCACAGCCTGCAAGTACAGACACCATTAACAGAGCAGGATGGCACAGAAGGCTGGGAGCATTCTCTGGCTTTGGTGAGAGCCAATTTTGCTGCAGAGAATGTCAGCGAATACTGACTTCCCCGCAGATAGTTGTAAAAACCTTTTGAAATGGAAATGCTCAATTTGTTCTGATTTCAGTTACTTATTTCCTGCTTTTTCTACTACGTCAATCACAAACAGGTTCAAAGCTTTGGAAAAACTCTCAA